>NW_022103958.1:22731128-22770132 GCF_000313985.2 Echinops telfairi
GTGGCGATACCGGGAGGATGGAGGGAGGGTAGGGTGGAAAGGGGGAACCGATTACAAGGATCTGCATATAACCTCTTCCTTGGGGGAGGGACAACAGAAAAGTGGGTGAAGGGAGACGTCACACAGTGTAAGCTTTGACAAAATCATAATAATTTATAAATTATCAAGGATCCATGAGGGAGGGGGGAATGAGGAGGAAGGGGAAAAATGAGGAGCTGATGCCAGGGGCTCAAGTAGAGAGCAAATGTTTTGAGAATGATGAGGGCAACGAACGTACAAATATGCTTTGCACAATGTATGTATGGATTGTGTCAAAAGTTGTATAAGCCCCTATTAAAATGATTTAAAAAAATATTTATCATGTAATACAGTGGTTTTCATTATTAGACTTCCAAATGAATTCTTCACTAGTGAAAAACACTATTGTAATACATATAATATATATTCATCTATAAATATATGTAATATTAATATATTAAAGTTTCATAATGATATAGATTACATATTCCATTAAGACAGTATAAAAAAGCTGGCTCAATGAATTCCTACAAATTGGACATTGTGCTGGGGTGGCAATGTACTGGCTAGTAAATTAGAAGTTGGTTTAGTTGTTTTCATTTGTTTGTTTTAGCTGTTTCTTAATTGTTGTTGTTATGGAGATGGTGGTGGAGATAGTAGTGATGGGGATAGCAATATTCATCTCCAAAATATTTTCAACCCTTGAAAAGTTTGCTTTTGAAAAATACGATATTATTAATTTCTTGCTGCCACCTAGTGGCTCTACGCAAAATTAAGAGTCCTTCAACTGGCTTCTCAGAATTGACTATCATTTACTCAATACCAAGAGTTAATTCTATTCATAGTGTCCCTATAGGACACAGGATAAACGTCCTCTTGTCCTTCTGAGGCTGTGTATCTTTACAGGAGAAGAAAGCCTGTAGAACTGAGTGGAACTACTCTTTTGTGTTTCAGATGCTATAAATCTTTATGGGAGCAAAGCATACTCATCTTTCTTTGGTGAGAGGTTCAGCTAGTGACACCTAACAGCCAGATTAGTGATCCATTTTGCCACTAGAGAGCCTTAAGACTCTAGTTAAGTGAAACTTTAAAACAGTTAGGAGTCCTTGAGGGGTGCAAACAGATTTGTTCAGCAACTAACAGAGAGGTTCAAGTCCACCAAGATGCACTTAAGGTGAAAGGCCTGGCAATCTACTTTGAAATATTCAGCCACAAAAAAACTCTATGGTGCACAATTTAATTGTTCTATGCATGTCTTCCCATGAGTTAACTTTCTGCCACTGTTTTCAGGGAAGAGCTGCCTCCCTCAATCAACAGAGGAGCACACTAGGCCCAGAGAAGATAAGTAACCTGACTGTGGTCACTTAGGTACCTAGGCTTCAAAGCCTGAGCTGTGTCTATGCCTGATAGCACACAAGCTTCTTTTCCCCCTTATTTCCTAAATATTTTTTTCAGGACTCATACCCTGGAAAAAGGTCTTATTTTCTTTGATTCTTTGATTTTGTTGACACTCTTAGTTGATAATGAATGAAAACTTAGTTCAACATAACTTTCAATTTTTAATCCCTATCACATAGTTTCTTAAGACTAAATGACTCATATATACTTTAGTGATTTCCTTAGTAACCTCAAACTAAATCCATTTGCATCCCATCGATTCCATCTCATATAGAAGAGAGTACCGCTCCATACGGTTTCCAAGATTGAAAATACTTCAGGAGTAGACTTTTTTCTACAGAGTGGGTGGGAAGTTTAAACCACTGACCTTTCGGTTAGGAGCTAAATGTTCAATAACTGTACCACCAAGGTTTTAATCTCAAACCAGCTTTATCTAAATGAATTATCATTCAAGCCAAACTTCATTTCAATATCTAGCAAGTATTATAAGTAAATTAAAAATATTACAGAAATCAGATTTGCTTATCAGAAATTTTCTTCAAACCCAAAGTTCCCCCAAACCTCAATCTCTAGAAAGAAGTGGATTTATTAATTTTAGAAGAAATTATTGAGTAGACTCATGAACTAAGACATGAATGTTTGGAACCAATTGTTTACCATACTGAACCTACGCCTTACTGAGCATGTCCTACTTAGCACATGACAGGGGTTGATTCTGGCTGCAAATCCCTTGGAGGCTGTAGAGAATAGCAATTAATAACTTTATTATTATTAAGATTTGGAGACATGAATTTGAATTATGGTCACTGCCTAATTGTGTAACCTTGGGAAATTTATTTAATCTGCATATGTGTAATATTCTAATTTCTGTAAGACACCAAATCCACATGGTTACATTAAAATTTTTTGAATGTTTTCAAATTCATTAAAGGTCTTTCTCATGGGGAGCTTGAAAAAAATGATGAGCACAAAGATGATAATGATGATGGATGCAGAAATAGATCTGGCATGATGCCTACTCTCAAACATACATAATCTGTCCTTGAGACACAAAACCGAACATGAAAGCAAGATAATGTGATAAGTACTAGAGTGGTGGTACACCCCCTATTAAAGAGTGAAGCAACACATTACGGTTCAGCACATTTAGCTTTAGTCAGAAGAGGATAGAGAAAAGATTCATGAAAATTATATATGAATTAGTCCCTAGAAGAGAAGTTGCCAAATGGAAGAGTGGGGCGGAGGGTGAAGGAGATTATTGAGAAAAAGAACTATGTGCAATGGCAGTGGGGGCAGCTGTAGGTCCCTCTGCAAGCGGCATGGACTTCGTTATGGCGCAGAGGTTTGTTTTTACAACTAAAGTGATGTCAGTGGTGATCGTGATAAAGGGAAGACAGAAAATAGATAACACTAACCAAGAATTTACTGAGTTGGCTTCGACCAAAGATAGGTAATTCGTGGATATTAAAGACAGACTTTGAACTTAGGTACATTTGATTTCCCCATGCAAAGCTATATTAAATGTGACCCATGGACACATTAAGTAAGGAAGAAGAGAAAACTGAATCTTCAATGATCCTTAAGCACATTGAAGTTTGAGATCCACAAAACTGGAATCTCTGAAAGAGACTGGCAGGAATGGTTAGCAGGAGGAGCTGGAAAAAATAGATTTTAAGAATTCGGAAGGTCCTGAGTGTTTGCACAAGAGTCCATGGGTAGTACAAATGGCTAGCACAACCCGATGCTAACCAACATGTTGGAAGCTCAAGTTCTTCCTAGAGCTGGTGATCTATTTCTGAAGTAGCAGCAATTGAAAACCTCATGGAGCACAATTTTCTCTGACAAGCCTAGAACGATTGTATTTATTTGTGTATAAGGTCATTTTTTTACAGAGAATTGGGCTGTATTCTTCTAAGGGAAATATCACTGGGAGTGCTAAAGAAATGAGCATGTTATTTTGAAATATTTATTTTTGTTTGTTATAAAGTATGTTGTTTATGGTATTGTACAGCACAGTAATTCATGCTGTAATAGAAAATACAAAAGTTGTAGAAATATATAAATAGAATTTCATAATCTATATATGCAATTTTATGGAAATAATAGATAATGGGATTTTCTATGAATGTTTACTCTTTAACTTTTTATTATTAATTGGGCGAAAGTTTAGAGAGCAGACATTTTTTTCCATTCAACAAGTCATTCATGATTTGTTTTATTTTATTCATTATAGTCACTTCAATATAACATCACTTATCTCACTTCCTCCTTGTTTGCTGTTTCCATTTCTACATTTTTTCCCATCCTTCTGAACTTTGTCTTAGAGTTAATGCTGTCATTTTCCTCTCAAGCGGTTGATTCTCTAACATGTGCATGCATCCCCAGTGTTACTGTGCCCCTTCTAGACCTGCCTAGAGTTAGGCAGAAAATTGAGCCATGGAAGTGAGTTGATTTCCAAATCTGGAGGATGACTAAGTACAAGCATCTTCAGTGTCCAACAATCTCTATCATACCAATGAAACTTCTCTTTTTATGATTTTGAGTTTTGTGCATCATTTTCTCCCATTCTCGCCAGGATTTCTTAGCGTGATCCCTTTTAGAGCATTTGCTATGGTAGCCAGGAGCCATCTGCTTTTTTCATTATCTCAGGGATTTGGAGACCAACATTTTTGTGGTTCATTAGGCCTTTGGAATCATTTTTATAAGGCACCCTTGATTTTCCTTACTCTTACTTCCCCCAAACAGGGAGAGACTAATAGATACACTTTAGACGTGCAAGAATTATGGATAATAGAGGTAAATACTATTAGACCCACAACTCTGCAATATTGGTGAGCTACAAGTGGATGTATGAATAGATACATAGGCTGAATAAGTATAGGAAAGAGAATGGGAATATACCCACAAATATCTATAGTTTTGACAGATATTCGTATACATAGTCCTTTCTGCATTTGCTACACTGAACAGAGAAGTCGTCCGTGGGACTAGGTGGGCCATGTTGAGTCTATTCTCTCTCTCTCTTTCCCTCTTAGTTTGCTCCTGGGTAGTCTGGTCAGACCCGCCACTCTCCCCAGGCTACATCTTCAGTGCAGTCCTCTCTATTATGTTTTTCTGGGAAGGAGGTCAACATAGATTGACTTCGGTCTGTCCCTGTCATTCTCTCGGTTAGTTTGCTGCTCCATGCCAGTATGTTGCCTTCAAGGCGTAGCACCCCGGCAGGTCTGGTTCCTCTCACCCTTTCCTGTGGAGGCATATATAATTACCCCCCTACTCCCCCATGAGTGGATTAGTGCACTGTTCCCCAACCACTCTGGTCTTTCTTTTTTCTTTCCCCTCCTTTTTAGTTGGATGCCATATGCATGTCTGGGTCTCTTCACACTCCTGCCAAAGTGCCTGGCCCTCAACACAGGAATTATGCAATTAAGTAGCTTATCCACTATGCCCATTGTGCTTTTTGAGCTTACCTCAGTGGACACATGTTGTACTTGTCCCTTTATGCTTGGCTAACGTCACTTAGCCTAATTTCCTCCAACTGTTCCCATGAGACTATGGCCTTCATGCATTCATTACTGCTTTTTTAGGGCTGCATAGTACTCCATTTTATATATATTATATACACCAGAGTTTTTTAATCCATTCATCAGTTGATGGAAATTTAGATTATTTCCAATTCTTTGCGATTGTGAACTGTGCCTTGATGAGCTTTGGAGTGCAGATGTCTGGCCTTAGTCTGTTTCTTACTTCTTCTGGGTATATGCCCAGTAGGAGGATTGCTGGATCATATGGTAGCTCAATTTCATTTGTTTCTGTAGTGGCTACACATACCTACAGGACCACCAGCAGTGGATGAGAGTTCCTATCTCACCACAGCCCCTCCAGCACTTGTTACTTTCTGATTTTTTGAATTGGGCTGTCTTTGAGGATGTTGGGCATTATCTCATAGTTGTTTCAATTTTCATTTCCCTTATGGCTAATTATTGGGAACATTTTCTTATATATCTATTGGCCATTCAGATTTCACCAATGTGAAACTTCTGTTCAGGTCTTTGCCCACCTCCTCAGTGGGCTGTTTTGTTTTTTATTTTTCTTCTTGTTGTAGGTTAGCAGAGTATTATAGATTTTAGTAATTACCCCTTTGTCTGATGTGTCATTGCTAAAGATGTTTTCCCAGTGTTGGGGTTTCTTATTATTCCCTTGGCGAATACTTTTGATGTACACAGGTGTTTTATCTTTAGTATATCCCACTTATCATTTTGTGCTTCCTCTGTGTGTGTGTGTCCATACCTATTTTTGGTAGCCTATGCAATACCTGTGTCACGGGTCTTGGTTTGTCCCATTTCCTTCATTGATGGCCCTAATAGTTTGGGGTTTTACCTCTAGGTATATGGACTGAGGTGAGATTCTTGCTTCATTTTTATGCAGGTAGATATCCATTTTTTCCAGCACCAATTGTTGAAGAGGGCGTCTGCTCCCCATTTGATATTTTGGGGGGCCCTTATAGATCAGTTGTCATAAGGGTCTATGGTGATGTTTTTATTTCTGGATTTTCTGTTATTTTTCATTGGTTTGAGTAGCCACACTGTTTTGACCACTGCAGCTTTATAATAGGTGTTAAAGTCAGGAAAAGTAAATCTTCCAACTTTGTCCTTCTTCTTGAGGGGTTGTCTGCTAATTCTGGGCTTCTTGCCTCTCCATATGAATTTGGCAATCAGTTTTTCCACTTCCTTGAAGACAGATGCTGGTATTTGTGTCGGGATAGCGTGAAATTTATATAGTGCCTTGGGTAGGATTGACATCTTTACTATAGTGAGTCTTCCAATCCACAAACAAGGGATATTTTTCCATTGTGGAGGTCACCTTTGGTTTGTTGTAGTAGTGTTCTATAGTTTTCCTCATACAAATCTTTTGTTTTTTTGGTTAGGTATATCCCTAGATATCTCAATATGTGCTTGGCTATTGTGAACGTTACTACCTCTTTGAGCTCCTCTCCCGTGATCTTGTCCCATTATAGCAATCCAATAGATGTCTGTTTTTTGCTCTCATATCCTGCTACTCTGCCATATTGCTCTATCACTTCCAACACCTCTTGTGGAGCGTTTTGGGTTTTCAATATATAAAGGCATATCATTTGAGAATAACTATAGCTTCACCTCTTCTTTCCCCAGATGAATTCCTTCAATGTTTTTCCTTTGCCTTATGTTGTTAGCTAAGATTTCCAGTATGATGTTGAATAAAAATGGGGACAAGGGACATGTTTTTGGGTCCACTTTTTCAGTAGGAATGTTTTCATCTTTTCTCCATTGACTACTACATTGGGTGTTGGTTTTTCATATATGGTTTGTATTATATTGAGGAATTTTCTTTCCATTTCTATCTTCTTGAGTGTCTTAAAAATGAATGGGTATGGGATGTTGTCAAATGGTTGATATTATCATGTGGTTTGTAATCCCTTTTCTCGTCAATGTGGTGAATAATGTTGCCAGACGTGCAGATGTTGAACCATCCCTACATCCCTGAAATGAGTCCCACCTGGTCATGATGAATTATTCATTTTATACACTTTTGCATTCTATTGGCCAATATTTTGTTAAGGATTTTAGAATCAAAGTTCATTAGAAATATCGGTCTGTAGTTCTTAATTCTTGTGGGAGCCTTACCCACTTTAGGTATCAATGTAATGAAACTTCATAGAAAGAGTTAGGGAGTTTACCATCCTTTTCTATGATCTGGAAGAGTTTGTGTAGGATTGGCATCAGTTTTTCTCTGGATGCTTGGTAGAATTCTCCTGCGAAGCCATCTGACCTGTGGTATTTTTAGTTGGTATTCCATTGGTAATCTTATCTATTTCTTCAATTGATATGGGTCTGTTGAGTAGCTAGACCTCCAGTTGGGATAATCTAGGAAGGGATTGTTTTTCCAAGTATTTGTCCATGTCTTCCAAGTTGTTGAATTTATTGGAGTACAAGCCTTTGTAGTACTGTGTAATTTACTGCTTAATTTCCTTAGGGTCTAAGTTAGTCCAGATAAACTAGAGAAACAAATTCATAGACATTCATATGTGTATAGGAAAGAACTTTATATAAATAGTAATTGTACATTAAGAAAACATCCCAACCCAGTCCAGCACAAGTCCATAAGTATAATATTAGCCCATATGTCCAATACTTGTCCATAAATTCCTCGTTAGACTCATGCAGCCAGACAATAATGCTGAATACAGAAAGATCACAGGCCAGTGGGGGGAAAGTCTTGTGGATCTATTGTAGTAGGATCATTTCAGTATTTGAAGGGGTCTCCACATGGCTCCTCCAGCTTCTAAGGATCTGGCTGCATCAGCGTAGCTCTTATCAGTCTCGTCAGTAATGTCTCCAACGAATGAGCCTTTGTCTAGCCTCTAGTGAGCTATTTATCTTCTTAGTGCCTCCAAATGAAGTCATCAAGCTGCAACTTGATGGACAGGCTAACTTCCACCCCTTCACTCTTCAGTCTCAAATTGACAACACATTATGTAACTACCACATGGACTGTTTTAATTTCTCCTGTTTCATCCCTCATCCTAGCTTTTGATGTTTTTTCCTTCCTTTCTTTGGATAGGTCTATCAATTATGTTAATCCTTTCAAAGAACCAATTTTTTACTGCAACGATGTTTTGAATTTCTTTTTTATTTTCCCATTCATTTATTTCTGCCTTGATGTTTATTATTTATTTTCTTTTGCCGTTAGTAGAATTATGCTGCTGACCCTGCTCTAATTGCTTGAGGCTTTGTGACAGTGTATTAATCATAAATCTATCCTCCTTTTTCATGTTTGAATGTATTGCTATCAAGCTTCTTCTGTTAACTGCTTTTGCTGTGTCTCAAAGGCTTTGGTATGTTGTATTCTCATTTTTGTTGGTTTCTAAAAACATTCTAATTTCATCTCTGATCTGGGCCAGTATACACTCATTTTGCAGTAGGGAGCTATTCATCTTCCAATTGATTGACCTTGCTTTCTTAACTGTCCTTTTGTTGATTTCTAGCCTTATTGTGTAGTGGTCTGAGTGGGAAGTCTGATTGATCTCCATTTGCTTAAATTTATTCAGGCTTCACTTGTGCACCAGCAAGTGGTCTATCTTTGAGTATATGTCATCTGGGCTTGAAAATAATGTGAATTTTTTTTTCCATTTCGCCGGAGAGCTCTAAAAATGTTTATTAGGTCAAGTCCCCTAATTGTAGAGTTCAGTTCTGTAGCTTCCTTGTTAAGCTTCTTTCCCTGTGATCTATCTTTCTCAGAGAATGGTGTATTAAAGTCACCTACTATGATTGGTTGAGCCTGTGATTACTTTTTTCATCCCTTGTAGCATTTGATTGATGAATTTTGTGGGTCTCTCATTGGACACATATATATTAAGCTCATGGATTCTTGGTCTACTGATTCCTTGAGCATTATATAATGCCCCTCCTTATCCCTTCATATGGCTTACACCTTGAGATCAATTTTGTAGATTAGGACTGCAACCCTTGCGTTCTTTGAATTGTCGTTTGGTTGGTGTACTTTTTGACAGCTGTTAATTCTCAGTGAATTTTTCTCTACAAGCTTGAGATGTGTCTTTTGTACTCAGCCAATCAATCGATTGTGTTCTAAACCAGTCAGCTACCTTCTGTCTTTTAATGGGTGAGTTCAGTACATTGACATTCAGAGTTATTACATCCATCTGTGGACTCTGTGATGTCATCTTATACATTTTGTATTGGGTATTTACCTATTTCCCTTCTTGTCAGTGGTGTGTGTGTGTGTGTGTGTGTGTGTGTGTGTGTGTGCAGGGTGGGGTTGGGCGTTAATCATTCTTGCCTTCTTTTCACTGTTGAACTATGTTATCTTGGATGCTGTTTTCAATGTGTTGACCTCTGGATGGAGTTGCTGTATGTGGTGGTCTCCTATTTGTGCTTGGTGAACGTTGTTCTTCTGACCACAGTGGGCCCCTAAGAATTTTTCGTAGAGCTGGGTTTATTTTAATGTGTTCTTTGAATTTGTCCTTCTCTTGGAAGACTCTTCATTCTCCATGTGTCTTGATAGATAGTTTGGTGGGGAAGATAATTCTTGGGTTGGAATTGTTCTCTTTCAACTTCTGGAAGATGTTATTCCACTCTCTACTCTTCTTCATAGTGTCTGCTGATAAGTCTGAGCATATTCCAGTTTTAGTTCAGCTTCTTTGATTAAAATGTTTGACTGTCTTTCCTGTTTGTTGAAGCCTGCATCCTTGTCCTCAAGGTCACTGGTACACTTCACCTATTCTGGTCTGTTGGTGATGTCTGTTATCTTGTTATATTGTTTTGTTACCTCGACCCTTCACTCTTGTATTTCCCTTTAATGCTCATCCCTTAAATCTTGAATTTCCCTTTGGTGCATGCCCTTTGTCTCCTGGATCATTTCATCATTTTTCTGTATTATCTTCTTTCATATCCTCTATGACTCTAAGCAGCATTCTGAAGAATTCTTTCTGTGGTAGATCAACGTCTGTTTCATCTATGCATGTAGTTAAGTTCAGGACTCCCTCTGACATTGCATTTTGTTTCTCCTGTTTTTTTCACTGAGATTTTTGGGACTGGTTGCTATATGCATGTCATTTTACAAGAGCTTGGTGCCATTTTTCAGAGTCAAAGAGCACTGAGCTCTCTTGAGGAGGTTTGGATGAATGTTTCTGTGGACTGCCTGTAGCCAACTGCACTGTAGGGTCAGGTTACTACTTTATCCCACTGGGATTTCACTCTCTCCTTAGCCAACAGGGATTCTGTTATTTAGACGGAAAGTTGGATGACCCTCTTAAGGGACACTGCTCAGAAAATAGTGGGCCAGGAGCATTGTGCTGCGTAGGATAATCACACAAGATGCCATGGCAGCATGGCCCTCATAGGGCATGAAGGGTGCCCACTGCAGCATGGACTGATGCAGAGGATGGGTGTGAGGTTCCTGCAGCCATGTGGAGTGCCATGGAGGGTGAGTGGTATAACCCTAGAGTTCAGGAAGCGACCTGGAGGCTGGCTGTGGCGCATGAAAAAGAAACAAGCATAAAAATAAACAAACCCAGGCAGCCATAACTGTGGTGTAAAAGAGAGAAGAGATATAAAAAAAGAAATAAAAGATCCCCAACAGACTGACTGTAGGGGGTAAGGGCTTTAAATATAGCCCTGAGGCAGCAGCAGCAGTCTCAGTGTTCAAGCAAAGCCTTTGGGCCACCTGCGGTAGCCTGGAGCAGCTGCGCCTGTGGGATATAGCCAGGCCCCAACCAAAAGCCTACAGCTCTTTAAAACCTAGTCAAAGAGAGTCTACTTATCTTTATAATGTTCCTCCTGTGACCTAGAAGAGTGGAGTGTCCCTCTCAGTGGTTCCTTTGTATTACTGGGCCACCATCTTGCCCCCTTCCATCTTCTAAATTATTGTTGCTGGTATAAATTTAGTTCTTTGTTTTCTAACCCTTATATCTATCATCTACAGTTTCCTACAATTTCACTGTTTGTGCCATGTGTATATTTATGCTAGAAAGGGTGATTAATGCAAGTAAATAAACCAAGTACCATATAGGGGTTAAAATGGTAAAATAAGGATAACCTAGATATATATATCATATCAATTGATTATTACTACTTAAAACAATGCTGATTTGAAAGTGTCTCAAGATTCTTTGGTTGACTGATCTTACTTCAATTCAGTTATTTGTTTATGTTCCACCAGGAGTCAGTTGGGGACTGGAATCAACTTAGACATCTGGGAGATTTAACCTTGTGGTCTTTCATTCTAGGCTTTTTTGAAAAACAACTTTATTGAAGTATAGAGAAACCCCAGTGGCACAGGGGTTACATGTTGGTCTAACTTCAAGTTTGAAACCACCAGCTGCTCTGTGGGAGAAAAATGAGTCTTTTCACTCTATTTTTTAAAAAAGCTACAGGTTTTAAAACCTAGAGGGGCAGTTCTACCGTATCCTATAAGGTTTCTATGAGTCAGAATTGCAGTTTTCTGGTATATGTTTACATATACTGATGATCATGATTTTGTTACCTATGCTACATGTCATGTAGCATATAGCTTACTAACAAAAATATTTAAAGATTATAAAAATTGTTGTCTTTGAGTATTTAGAGATGATAAAAATTATAGTACTTATGAAGAATATCAAATATACCATTGACAGCCAAAGAGCAAACATGCATGCCCTGGAAGAAGTACAGCTTGAGTACTCCTGGAGAGGGACAGGTTTGGAATAATAAAGACACCGAAGGAGATGAATTGACAAGATGACTACAAGAAAAGGTTGAAACATAGAAAGAGTTGTGATGATGGCACAGGATCATACATTGTTTCATTCTATTGAATATAAGTTCCAACCATCTAACAACAACAAAGAACAAAGTCTTAAAAGACAAACAAAACTATGAAGTAACTCTGTTTTTCATCAATAGAATCAGACTTAATTAAGTTTGGTATCTTCCTTGAAATCGCATAGCAATCAATAAATAGAGACAAGATTAAAAGCTATATTTATATGACTTTTTTTTACCACTGCCTAACATTGTGGGATGTGTAATGACATTGTGGGATATCAAGTCTATAAGGATATGAAAATGTTCATAGTCACTTGAGACATAGTAGAGCTTTTGTTCTGCAGTTGGAAATCTGTAAGCAAAGACAGAATTTTTAAATAAAAATACCCATTTTAACATTGTCTTCAAAATGGAAATATTTAAAGTGATGGAAATATAAATTATTTTCCAAGCATAAGTGTGTAGAACAAGGTCAAGATTAAAAGTAAAAAAAAAACAAAAACAAAGGCAAAAGGGGAAATTAGTGGAGGGGCTCAAATGAACATAGTACAGTAACAGAAAAGAAGAAATTATGGGCTGGATAATAGCACAATCCTGAAAGAGGTGATAGGAAATATTGGGACATTAGCATTTCAAGTGTAGCAAAGAAAGACACTTCACTTTATGAACTATCAGAAAGAAAAGAATGAACCACAGTAGTATAGATTGTAATGGAACGCCAAGGGAAGTAATTCAATGTTTGAGTGAAGGAGAAAATATCTTTAACCACTTACTGAAAAGAGGCAAAGCCAAGAGAGGAATGAGGTGAACTGATTCAATTTTAAAAGTTTCTTAGAAAAGTGTTTGCTGGTCTCTTTATTACATTTCAACTCTGAGTCTCTTGATTTTAAGAAGTGGCATGAAATGGTTCCCTATATCCTACCAAAACCAATGGATAAAGACTATAAGTTGTATAGTAATTCTTTCAGGGCTTAGGAGACTCTAAAAGGAAAAATTTAAGTTTAGTATGAAATATAGAGCTTTTGAGAATATTTCTACACCAAGCCAAGGTAGAATATATACACTTAAGTTTTCATTTAAAAAGAACTTTTCACTTTAATCACCATATGAGAAAGGAAATGTTTGTTATTAGGTAGTTATTATCAAATAACTGAAAGTCACTGTTAGGGAAAAAATCACATAAGAAAAACAAAACTATTTAATAGTTTATACCATGCATTCTCAGATTAAATTTTTCTCTCTCTTTTTCTAGCTCCATGGATTCTGATATGCAGCATCCTTGAGAGGAAGATCAGTGGCATCAGTGTTACAACTCTGGTTCTGGAATGACATCAGTCAGCCCTTATCAGTAGAATCCAGATCTTGTGGCACACTGAGCCTGGAAAAGTACATAAAACTATTGTCCTGAGATAACTTTAAATGGGAACCTCAAACAAAAAGCTTTCCCTAGAAGTCTGCTGTGAACCAAACAATAGTTAAGCTTCATTATTAATATATGTCTGCCTTGAGAATTATGTGCTCTTTTGTAGATTTATCTATGTAGAAACTAATTGACCACAGCATCATAAAAGGTTGGAGGACAAATGTAAAAGGAAGTAAGTTTGCAGTAATAATAGGAGAAATAATTGGAATAAGATAATGAGATGATTACAGCACTTGAACAATGTAAACAATGTCACTTTATTATACATGTATAATTTTTTTAAATAGTGTATGTATTCTTTGTCATGTATAGTATAACAAATTGAATATATATTGTATCAAAGCTGCACTGAAAGCTTTAACAAAAAGCAGAAATTGAAGGAATACCAAATGAAATGTTTCAATAAACTGAAAAAGCACTGGAAGCACTTATTCATCTATGCCAAGTAATTTAGAAAACAATCACCAGGCAAACCACCTGGAAGAGATGCATATTTTTACCCATCCCAAAGAAAGGTGTGCTAGTCCAGGTAGATTAGAGAAACAAAATCAGAGACACTCATATGTGTAACATAGAATTTAATATCAAAGAGCATTATACATTAAGAAAACAGCTCAGCCCAGTCCACATCAACTCTATATGTCCAATATTACCCTATATATCAATAATAGTCCATAAATTCCTCTATAGACTTATGAAACCATGCAATGATGCTGAATACAGGAATATCACAAGCTGGTGGGTGGAAAGTATTATGGATCCAGTGGTGGTTGAAGCATCTTAGCACTAGTATGGGTCTCTACTTGGCTCTTCCACTTCCAGGACTCTGGTTGAATGAGTATAGCTCTATGTAAATTGTCAGCAGAAAGACCAAACAGACAGAGTCTCCTGCCTCCAGGGAGGAATAGAGGAGCTCACAGAATCCTCAGGAGAAGGCCATGCCCACATGGAAGCCTCATTGTCATGGTCTGATTGACAGGCTAGCCTCCACCCCTTTACAAGTTGACAGGAGATTATGTAATTGCCACAGATCATCTCTTGATCATCTCTTGTCAACTTGACATTTTTTGTGGCAGTGAAAAAATCTCCTGTCAACTTGTGAAGGGGTGGAGTCCAACCTGTCAATAAGGTTGGAGCTTGATGACCTCATATGGAGGTGCTACAGAAATAAATAGCTCACTGGAGGCTAGACCCACACTCTGCTTGTCTCCCTGAGATACAATCCTATTGACAAGCAACTTGGAGTTACACTGATGGAGCCAAAGCTGGAGAGCTGGAGGAGCCACGTGGAGATCCAGGCCAGTGCTAAGATGCTTCCACCTCCACTGGATCCACAGGCTTTCCACCTACTGGACTGTGGTCTTACTGCATTCGCCATCATTGCATGTGTTGTGTGAGTATGAAGAGGACTTTATAGATTGGTATCAGCCATATGGGATAATAAGGAACTTAAGGACTTGATTTGGACTGGGCTGTGGGTTTTTCTTAACATACAGTTTCTCTTTGATATAAAATTCTTTATTACACATACATGAGTGTCTCTGGATTAGTTTCTCCAGTCAACCCGGACTAACATATTATGGTACCAGGAGTGGGGTACTAGAGCAACAAATCATGAAGATGGAGAGTGGATGTGTGTTTGATCTCTGCCTCATGGTAGTTTTCCTTCTTTGGCTAGCCAGAGGTCAGCCCTGTTCATATAGTAAACTGGGTTGCTTTCTGGAAGGAACATTGGAAGTTAAAGTTTTGATTATTTTGTTTGGTTGTTGTCTTTGGTAATTCCAGTTTGAAATGGTTAAAATGAATGTGATTAATGTATATTTTGAGCTCAGTGGACAAAATTGTTCCTTGAATTTCTCAGAACTGCTTAGTGAAAATGACCCACATAGGGGCACAATGGCTGACAGAAGGACAGGTACTGCCTTGATTCAGTTAGAGGCCTAAGGCCATATTTCCTATCAATAGAATAGTTTAGGTAAGGATTAAGGTAAGATAGATAAGGATAGGACTTGACTGTTTTAAGAATTGAGTTTTAGGTTCTGGATCTACTAGATTTATAGTTTTCTTCTGCCTATTGTTATTGATATAATGGTTGAGGGAAATGACTATTGGGAAGTATGACAATAGAGAGTTTGTAAACCCACTTGTCTTCAGCCATTAAACTGGATCTTTAAATGGGTTTAGAAGAAGCCTGCAAAGAAGGCTATGAAAAGATAAATCCCACCCAGTGTCTTGAGTGCTCAGGACAGTCAAAGGTAAAGAGATTTTCCTAGGGGTCTGTTGACAGATTAAAGGAAAAATTAGGAAACCTTTGGCTTTTTGAATTTTGAAGTAATGGTGTGTCCAAAGCTGGAAAAAAATTTGGAGCCATAAAGAAATTCTCCTCTCTAGGTCTGAACATTAAAGGTAGCCTGTTGCCAAGCTGAAATTCTTGCTAGTTGACCACCTGGATCCACTTGTTGAGTGGAAGTGAGAGAAATGCAGCAATAAAGAGATGGGTTGGGTCTTACGACTGACACCCATGGACCTTGTTCACAGGGGCTAGAGGAGAAAATGAGAGCAGTTGACTGCTCTGAAGTTCATGACCGAACCCAAGGGGGCTAGGGTTGTTGAGAATTTGGGATGGTCTAAAAGCAAGGCAGCCAATGGGCACCATGGTGGGGCTCAGTGAAGCAGCCACATTGAGTTGACTAGAACCCGACCAGATGAAGAGAGGATTTTTAAGCCTGTGAACTGGTGTATATTGCTGCTGACTTTGGAAGGCCTATCCTGATTTAACTTTGTTTATGGATGCAAACTTCACAAGGTTCCAACTGGAATGAAGATGCTTCACATCAAAGAATATGATTGTCTCCTCAGAGCAGTGGGTTGATATAAGTGGGTAGTAAAGAAACTGGATACCCAAAATGGAGAGGATAAAGCCATAATGTGGTTGGCTTACAAACTTTCATAGGTGGGGGAATATATTCATAGGATTATATTCCTAGGATTATGATATAGGTATTCACTTAACCACAGTTGTTAGGCTTAGAATATTTTTGTGTGGTTCACTTATGCAACATTATGTTTAAATTAGGCTTTGGCACATATTAAATTATATGCAGTTTAGTTTTAATCTGTTAGGTACAGATATGATTTTATTATTTTGTTGAAAAATTATATATGGTTAAAGAGTTGTGTAAAAATGTGTTAGTTCAGGTTGACTAGAGAAACAAATCCAGAGACAATCATATGTGTGTAATAGAGAACTTTATATTAAAGAGTAATTGTATATTGAGACAACATCCCAGCCCAGTCCAATCCAGATCAAGTCCATAAGTCCAATATTATCACATATGTCATATACCAATATAACTTCATCTTCAAAATCATGTAACACATGCAATGATACTGAATGCAGGAAGATCACAGGCCCATGGGTGGGAACTCTTGTGGGTCCAGTGGAGGTGGAAGCATCTCAGTGCTGGCAGGGGTCTCCATGTGACTCCTCCAGCTCCCCAGCTCTGGATCAATCAGTGTACCTCTATGTGGCTTGTCAACAAGAATGTGTTGCAGGGCAACAAGCAGAGAGTGTGGGTCTGGCCTCCAGTGAGCTATTTTTCTCCATAGCACCTCCGAATGAGGTCATCAAGCTGTGATCTGATTGACAAATGAGACTCCACCCCTTTGCAAGGTGACAGTAGATTTGGTAACTGCCACAAAATGTGATTCAATAGAATGAAGAAATTATTGAACAACATGCAAGTAAAATTTTGCTGATGATAATTTTAAAAAAATGATTGCATCAGTACATAGGCAGAGTCACCAAAAATTCAATTCAGATTTAGAAGACATGTTATGATAGCTATCAGAAAGATACATACTCATGCTTTATTGACTATGCATAAGTATTAAACTGTGTGGTTTATAGAAAACTGTGGACAATAATGAGAAGAATGGAACTCACAGACTACTTTATTGCACTCCTGCAGAAACTGTATATTGACTATGAGGCAGTTGTTCAAAACAAACAAAGGAATTCTGTGTGGTGTCAAGTGAGGAAAAGGTTTGCCTCAAGTATACTTTCATCATACTTATTCAATCTATATGCTGAGCAAATACTCTGATATTTGGCAATATATGAAGAAGAACTTGGCTCAGGATTTGAGGATGGCTTGTTAACACCGTATGATATGCAGATGACACAATCTTCCTAACTGAAAGCGAGGAGGACTTGAAGCACCTGTTGATGAAGATCTAGCACTGAAACATCCAGGACTGCATTCTTCAGTATGGATTACAGCCAAATTAAATAAACAAAACTTTAATCAATAAAAGGAAGAAAGGTTGAAGTTATCAAGGATTTTTGTCTTGCTTGGATCCACAATCCATGCTAAAAGGAAGCAGCAATCAAGAGATCAAAAGAGGAGTAGCATTAGGAAAATTAGGTAAATCTGCTGCACAAAACCTCTTCAGAGCAAGGATGTTAATTTGTGGACTATGGTGTGCCTTACCCAAGTCATAGTATTTTGAATTGTCTCATATGCATGTGAAAGTAGCATAGTGAATAAAGAAGACTGAAGAAAAATAAGTTTATTTCAATTTGGTACTGGAGAAGAATATTTAAAATATCACAAACTGCTTAGAGACAAACAACTATGTCTTAAGACAAAATAAGGCCAATGTGTTCTGTAGAGATAAGGACGTGAATCTTGTTACATACTTTGGATATGCTGTGAGGAGAGACCAGTCCCTGGAGCAGGAGATCATGTTTGGTAAAATGGAAAGGCAATGCATAGAGGAAGGCTTTTAATGAGATGGATTGACACCATGGCTGCAAAAATAGGCCCAAGCATAGGAATGGTTGTGAAGATGGTGCAGCACTTGGAAGTGCTTTGTTCTCTTAGGCCTCAGATCCCTGTGGGTTGGAACCAACTTGATGATACCTAACAACAGCAATTTGTTGAAGAGATTATCTGCTTCTCATTTAATGGTCTTTGAAGTTTTTTTTCTTTGTTGAAGCTCAGTTGTCTGTAGGTGGATGAATTTATTTCTGGGCCCTCTGTTCCATTGCTCAATATACGAGTGCCAGGATGTTTTGACTACAGTGGGTGTGTAATAGGTTTGGAGGTCTAGAAATGAGAGGCCTCCTATTTTGTCCTTCTTAAGAAGAAGCTCTTTTCTTATCCTGAGTCTCTTTCTTCTTCATATAAAGTTAGTGACTTATTTTTTCATGTATTTAAAGATTGAAATTGGAATCTGTATTGGAATTGTCCATTTGGGGTAGTAGTTACATGTTCGAAAATTTGAATTTGTAATGATTGGAAACCCGATAGCGCTCTCCTTCCTTGTGGTATGCCGTCACTAGGAATAGGAACGGACTTGACAGCAACTGGTTTGGTTGGGTTGTTGCTATTGGTAGGTGCCACAGAGTCAGTTACAACCCACAGCGACCTTATGTACAACAGAATGAAATACTGCCCAGTCCTGTACCATTGTCACAAGTGTTCTTATGCTTGAGCCCATTGTAGCTACTGTGTCAATCCATCTCACTGAGAACTGTGTTAGGCAGGGTTCTCTAGAGAAACAAAACCAGGACACTTATCATTATATATATAATATAACAACTAATTAGTCCACACAACAGTACAGAGGGGGCAGTTCAACTCACTTTCATGGAACAGTTCATCACTGACTGACTTAGGATACACGCAAATCTGCAGTCTCCTAGCTGTGATCTCCCTGCTTACTGAGTCACCATTCCACCATTCTGCATGAGTAACCTGTGACGCTATGAGTCTGAAGAGACACTTTTGGACTAGCATCAGACTTATGAACTTGAGTTGGACTGGGCTGGGGTGCTTTCTTGATGTAAAGTTGCTTCTTAATATAAAACTTTTCCTTCCCAAAGCCCATGAGTAGACCACTGGAGATCCCCTTGCAGAGGGGTCTCGGGGAGGAGACAAGCCACTCAGGGTGCGATGTAGCAATGATGAAAAATACAACTTTCCTCTAGTTCCTAAATGTTTCCTCCCCACTCCCACTACCATGACTCGAATTCGACCTTGCAAGTCTGGCTAGACCAGAGGATGTACACTGGTACAGATAGGAACTGGAAATCCAGGGAATCCAGGGCAGATGATTCCTACAGGACCAGTGGTGTGAGTGGTGATACTGGGAGGGTAGAGGGAGAGTGGGTAGGAAAGAGGGAACCAACCGATTACAAGGAACTATATGTGACCTCCTCCCTGGGGGACGGCCAACGGAAGAGTGGGTGAAGGGAGACGTCGGACAGGGCAAGACATTACAAAATAACAATTTATAAATTATCAAGGGCTCATGAGGGAGGGGGGAGCGGGGAGGGAGGGGAAAATGAGGACCTAATGCCAGGGGCTTAAGTGGAGAGGAAATGTTTTGAGAATGATGAGGGCACTGAATGTACAAATGCACTTTACACAATTGATGTATGTATGGATTGTGATAAGAGTTGTATGAGCCCCTAATAAAATGATTAAAAAAAAAACGTTTCCTTATACATAACTGAGTAATACCAGATTTGTTTCTCTAGACAACTCAGCCAAACATATTCTCATTTCAGGATTTAATCAATAATATAAAAGAAGATTTTAAATAATATAAAAGAAGAATTTATAGGGATTTATATTATCAAACTTATATATGTCACTTCCTGAAATATTTTGCATAAATGTTCAAAACAGCTTAATTTGTAATAGACCCAAATTTCATGAACAGGTGAATAAAAAACAAAAAGAATGTGGTCTATTTATATAATGGAACACTTCTCAGTAATAAAAAAGAAATAAAGTGTTGGCCTGTGCTATAACATAAGTGACATCAAGAACATTAGGCTGAGTGAAAGAACACAAGCAGATTATCTTTAATATGATTTAAGTTCCATAAAAATATAGAAAATAAAAACTAATGCATAGTGAAAAGGTATATTAATTGTTGGCTAAAAAGGAAGAAGTTGGGAAGGTATGACACAAGGCACAAAGAGACTTTGTGAGATGGTGGGGATAATCCTTTTCAGGATGCTGGTTAGAGTTCCTGGGTATATATACTTATGCTGAAACTCATCAAGTGCTTCAAATTACATGCATTTTATCGTAAGAGGATAAGTCTAAAATTATTGCTTCTTAGCCCTAATTCATACATGCATAGGTTTATTCTAAACAAAATAAGTATAAACGTGTATCTGTTATTAGTGGTTGGCTGCAGGCAAGTTATTTCAGTAATACACTTGCTTTGTCTTCTTCAAACCCAAAAAAATGGAGTTCATCTCATAATGACGATATAGGACAGAATAAATCTACTCTGTGTTTCTAAGACTATAAATCTGTACAGGAGGAAAAAGAAACACTTCAATCAAAACAGTGGCATCTGAGAGGATCTGGGCCATGAAATTCCAAGGCAGTGGGCTTAGCTCCCAGGGCTACAGTAACTTTAGTTGGGGTTTCAAAGAGATAATATTGACAAATTTTTCTTGAAGGAGACACAATTACTATGGTCATTTATTGAGTACAATTTTTAATAAAATAGAAAATAGTATTTGTGATAAAACTGCTAGTAAATTTGACCAAGAAAATATGTCTACCACAATGCTCATTCCTTAAGCATAGTAAAGGTTGTTGAATGAAAATTTTGTTAGGAAACCTTACCCCATCCACCCTATTAACCTGATATTGACACTTCAGACTTCTACTTTGGTTCTCTATATTCAAAGAACATTTAAATGGAGCATAATTTGTGAGGATGTCTTTGATTGGGTGTAAATTCAAGAGTGTAGAATTCTTTGGGAGAAGGGTTAGAGAGAGAAACACTGCCTTCAGAATTGGATAGATAATAACTGGAACACATGTTGACAGTCAGTGGCTTCAAGGTTTGATATTTTAGCTTAATAAAGTTTTCTATGGTTTTGTAATAATACTTTTTGACTTACACTCATGTGCCCGATATGCACCAACATATTTGTGGAGGAAAAAAATTATATTCCCGGAACTGTAGTTCTAGAATTTTCTTCTAGCAGGATTTCTATTTCTCTGTCGTTTCTTTTCTTTAGGTAAAGAAAGCAAGTTGTACAGATTCAGTGAAAGGTCATAGAGTCAAACTGAAGGGCATAAATTCAGATTCCCCAAGGAACCCAAGAAGGTATCAAATTGTTCCTATTTCTCTGTGTGTATTTATCTGAAATCCATAGTGCCTAATCATCTCTTTTCTGCAATGACTTCATTTTTGTATCTGTGAGGATTTATTTTGGGGCAAGATGCTTAATTCACACTTCTTTTAGCATTGGCCTGCATCCTGCATTGAGCTTTGTGTTTCTGAGGCACCATTAGCAGTCACAATGCTTCGTGACTTTACAATCCACAGACACAAAGAACATCCGTGTCACTGCAGTCGTCCTTCTGCTTAGGTTGGATTCTCAAGGGAAATGATCATCGTTACTGCTCGGGCAGTGTCACTGGCTCTGGAATCGGAGCTGAATTGGGTGAGAGTAGCATCAATTGGATCTCAGCTTCCTTCATAGGTACTCTGAAATCAGACATTCAGTAGGTAGTGGAAAGGTAAAGAAGAATCACTAGGATATCTTCTACATAGGAATTTGACCATGGGAGTTGATTGAATTCATTGTTGGTCTCAGAGAGCAAATCTCTCTGTTCTAACATACATCCAACCCACTTGTCTGTCCATTTGTTTTCCTGTAGTAGCTGTGTGTTGCTGTGATGCTAAAAGCTATGCCACTCATATGTCAATACTAGCAAGGTCACCAAAAGTGACCAGGTTTCAGCAGAGCTTCCACTCTAAGAACAGATTAAGAAACATGAATGAGCTGTCTGCTTCAGAGGAATTGGCCACTGTAAACCTTATAAATAACAGAGAAACATGGTCAGCTGCTGAAAAATTCATGAATAACAGCAGAATATTGTAAGAGATGAGTGCCAGAAAATGAGTCCCTCATGTGAGAAGGCACTTAGAATATGACTGAGGAAGAGCTGCCTTCTCAAGATAGAGTTGACCCTAATAAGGGGGATGGAATAAGGTTTTCAGGAATAAAGCCTTTGGAAAGTCCACTTCCTGATGAGGCATAACTCCAAAGCAGAAGAAACAGCTTCAAACATCTATTAATAATCGACACTTCTTTGTATAATGTATGAATCAAGGAAAATTGGAAGTTATCAAAAAGTAAATGGAACATGTTAAGATCAATATCCTAGGCATCAGTGAGCTGAAATCAATTGATATTGACCATGTTGAGTCAGGCAGTCATATAGTTTCCTATGCTGGGAATGACACACTCAAAAGAATGGCATTGCGTTTATCACCAAAAAGGACATTTCAAGATCTATCTTGAACTACAGTGCTGTCTGCAGTAGGGCAACATCTATCCACATACAAGGAGATCCGGTGAATGCCTCTCTATTTGTTCACATTTATGTCCCAATCACTAAAGAGTGTGATGCAGAAACTGAAGAATTTTACCAATTTCTTCAGCCTGAAATTAATCAAACATGCAATCAAGATGCTTTAATAATTATTGGTAATTCAAATACAAAAATTAAATAGGAAGGAACAGTAATTGGTGAACATGGTGTGTGAAGTAGAAGACAGCTATACCAAGAGCATTACCTGTCAGTGCGAGGACTAACATTTACTTAATACTTCAATACCTTGCTTGCTTTAGTAAGATATGTATTAATCTGGTAGACCTGGGTCTGATATTGTCATTTATTATTATTGTAAGATTTGCCTGACAATGAATTCCCATTGTTTGTGTATATAGTGTCCAATCACATAAGGATTTAATCTGCACAAGACAATAATCCATGGATTGATATTTGTAGGCAGCCTACACTTGTTTTCTCAGTTGTTTTTAAATACATTACCATAGGCTAAATCAATGACACAATAAGCAGAACCCTATATCCCAAAGATGATCAATAATGCACTCTGACATAAAATAACAAAGGTGCCTCTAAGGTGAAACAGAGGCATATATAAAACATTGATATATAAATGGATTTGGAGCTAGAACTTAATCCTGGCTCCAATCTAAGAGCAATTCGTTTTTATGAAGTGACCTCGCTCCATACTCACCTTCATGGAGGACACACGGAGGATATGGATGCTACAGCAAAGTGTGATCAAGAAACTAAAAGGTACTCTTCCATCTGGGGTCTTAAAGGCTTATTTATGAACAAGCATCCATCTAAGTGAGGCGTCAACTAAAGCCCATGGAAGAAGTACACCAGCCCGCATGATCAAAGGATTATATATAATCAGAATATAATATAATATAATCAGAATCCACAGTAGGGAATGGTGTCAGAGCTTAAATTGTGAAATTCTGTTTTGCAGAGGCTAGGGATAACAGAGAAAACCCAAAATACATTTGGAGATCTACACGTAGAATTAACAGCCAGTGATTTCCTTCTGATCATCATTGAGAGAGGAATAACCTAGTTGTAATAAAGTATTGTAGAGATGTTCACATTAGATTAAAATGAAAAATCTGATTGAATGTTTAAAATCTCATCATTTGATCTCTCTTTTGGTACATTTTGAGTATGCTCTGGTTTTTAATATTTTCTGTATTTTTCAAAATGGGGTTTATCTCTGCAATATTTTGTTTTCCTTTGGAGCCTTCTTGACTCTCTGTTATGTCTTTTTCTATAATTTTCAGGCCAGCCACTGCTTCATCATCTCCCACAGTAGAAACATCAGTGTTTCCCAGGGGCCTTGAACCATGGCAGGTGGTAGTCCTGTCCAGTTTGCCTGAGGAGCAAACAGTTCTCCCTCACCCCCCACAATTCCAAAGAAAAGTGATCTGACAAAATGAACAAATTCAAGATGATATCATTGATATCATGTGCAAGTAAAATTTTGCTGAAGATCATTCAGCAAGGATTGTAGTAACTCATTGACAGAGTGCTGCCAGATATTTGGGCCTGATGAAAAAGAGGACATATGGAATATGAGATATAATTGCTGACATCAAGTGGATTGTAGTTGAAAGCAGAGAATTCCAGAAAGATATTCACCTGTGTTTAATTGACTATATAAAGACTTTCAAGCATATGGACCATAACAAATTATGGATAGCCTTGGGAAGAATGGGGATTACTGAACATTTCCTTGTGCTTCTGAGGAACCTCTACAAGGATCCAAAGGCAGTTGCTGGAACATCACAAGGTAATACTGCGTGGTTTAAAATAGGAAAATTGTGCATCATGACTGTGTCTCATCACCATATTTATTCAATCTGTGAGCAAATAGTTCAAGAAGCTATATCATATACAGAAGAGTGTGGCATAAAGATTTGAGGAAAACTTATTAACAACCTATAATATGCATATGACACAACGTTGCTTGCTGAGAGTGAGGAGGGCTTGAAGTACTTGCTGTTGAAGAGCAAGGATTGAAGTCTACCATATGGGCGACAAACCAATGTAAAGAAAACCAAAATCCTCACAACTGATCCAGTAAATAGCATCAAGATAAATGGAGAAAACTTTGAAGTTGTCAAAGCATTCTTCTTGCTTGGATCCATAACCAATCCTCTTGGATGCAGCAATCAAAAGAGATCAAATGATGCATTGAGTTGGGTAAATGTCCTGCACACGACCTCTTTAATGTGTTGGAAAGCAATGATACTACTTGGAAGACAAAGCTGAGCCTGATCCAAACCATAGTCTTTTCAATGACCTCATATGCATGTGACAGGTAGGCATTGAATAAGGAAAACTGAAGAAGAATGGGTGTATTTGAATTATTGTGTCTGCAAAGAATATTGAAAATACCATTGACTGCCAAAAAGAAAGCAAATCAATCTTATAGAAATACAGCCATTATGTTCCTCAAAAGCAACAATGGCAAGAACTCATCTCCTGTACCTTGGATATAACAGTCCCTGGAAAAGGATATCCTGCTTGGTAGAGTAGAGGTCCAGTGAAAAGGAAGGCCCTTGGCAAGATGGATTGACGCAGTGGCTCCACCAACTGACTCAAAGCACGGACTTAACAACCGTGAGGACGGTGCAAGACCAAGCAGTGGTTCTTTCTGTTGCACACGGAGTGGCTCTGAGCTGGAACACACTCTATGGCCCTGAGAGCTTCATTGTTCATATCTCATTTTTTAAATTAGGAATGATAATTAAAGGAACTTAAATAATTTATTATGAGCTGATAATGTTGATGATTGTATTGAGTAATTGATAAATAGATCTTTCAGGCCTTTGTGCTACTCCCTTGTCACCTTAGGACTTTCCTTTGCCATTTCAGCTCATGTCTTTAGTAATGTCTTTGAGAAAGGATCTTGATTTTCTCAAGCACATGAACTTGATTTTTCTATCAAAGCCTTCAATTGTCATAACAGGTATCACAATTTGAAGTTAGTTTGTGTGTGGGTGTGTGTGTTATTGTATGCTGTCACTCTATACCACTATGTGTTAGAGCAATGTCCATTCCTGTCTAGTTCACTATTATAAATGTAACTGATTGACAAATACTACTACTACCACCACCAAACTCCCGTCACCATTATACTCTCGCTATTATGACATCATGCCACCGCATTCTGCATGTCAAATCATTTTATAAGTAGTTTTCATTATGTAAACATGCATGCTACTGTTTGAAAAAAAGTAAAATAGTAAAAAGTAAAAAGACAAAATAGTAATTTGAGCTAAAAATTAAAATGATCTGATAATGCCACTACACAGAGAAACTATTATTTTGGGAATATATCATTATTTTATTCTTCTACATGTGCTTTATATTTTCTTTCACATTCCTTGTGTTTTTAATTTGATGTCTTAACCATTGCCCCCCTTTCCCTCTGCTCATTTTCAAACACATTTACATAAAAGTCAGGGAGTCTAAGGTACAAGATGTTAACTATCCAACATAGAAATTATTATTATGATAGAGTATCGAGTATTACAAGGCATATACATGAAGGATGGTAGAAAAGGCTTATGTTCTCTGGTAATATTAATCAAGAATGATGTTCCTACACCATTTGAATGAATTAGACCATTAGATGATACCATTAGACAATCTAGAAGCCCAGCAGAGAGCTGACTTGATAGATTAATTAGGCATACTTCCCAAAGGAGACCATGCTTAAGTTTAATATTAAAGAAAGGATAAATTGAAATTGTAAAAGCTGAGAGGAGAAGAAAGAGTAAACTATGCACAAGAAAAAAATTACATAATGGCAAATGTAAGGGTGAAGCAAAATGGGCATACTAACAAAAACATTAAAAAAAAACAAACATTCTCCATGCTCCAGGAGGGAGAATATCATAATAATTAGTGGTATAAGGGAAAATTGGGTCAAATCCCATATTTTCCAATTAGTATTTAATTTTGTGATCAACAGCCAGGAGAGCTATATCTGACCTCCTTTCTTATTGTCAGGAGGCAGGGGTCAGACATATTTCCACGCTCCATCCATTTTTACCTATTTGGGCACCAACTGCTCCTCTCACACCACTCTACGTCTATGCTGGTTTTGATAATTCACTGCAATGGTGACAGCGGACGCACAGCCGAAACTCATGATGAAGGGGATTTACTAGAGAAGTTAACAGGTTACCATACATCAGCATCAATAAACACTAAGGGTACAATCATTGGTCCACAGCAATACCTCTCCCAAGTCAGCTGCCAAGTCTCTCTCTGGTCCTCAGCCTGTTAGCCCTGTGGGATCCTTAGGCTTCTGCTTTCACAGACCAGGAAGCCCACTTGTTGTTCTGCCTCACAGGCCCATAGTTTTCTCAATACTTCTCTTTTGTGACTCACAATATCTCAAATTTGTTCCTCCTCCAAAGGTCCTGGGATTTTTCTTCTTTTCCTGCTAAGATGGTTCATCCTTAAAGCTAGGGAAGTAGCAACTGAAATGGCCTAATGCCCTCTAAAAGGGTTGCATCTACCCCATTTGCATATCATCACCCAATCGTTTAGTGGAAGTTACAGAGACATGGATCCAAAAGCCAAACTCATGACCACTAAGTTAATTCTGACTTAGAGTTAACCTATAGGATAGAGTAGACCAGGACTGTGGATTTTCAAGACTGTAAATCTTTAGGGTGTAGAAAACCTTATTTTCCCCCAGTAGCTGGTAGTTTTGAACAGCTAATCCTATAGCTAGCAGTCCCATGAAAAACTCACAATGCCACCAGAGATCCTTGAGATATGAACAGAAAAGCTATACTAAGAAATTTCTCTCTACTACACATTTCTCTAGATGCGATCTCCTCAAGTGTTGACTAAATGTAACTATGGTGCCTTGGCATACTTGTAAAGTTTAAGAATGACGAAGCATTGTGCAGCTTTCAAATACATTTTCTTTTCTGCCTAGGCAAACAAATAGATGAATTCTACCTGCATGCCTTGCAGTGACCATGCCAGCGATCATGTGACAGCCTGATTTTAGATTGAAACGTAAGTGATGCATGCCGCTTCAGATTTGACACAAAGAAAATTTCTACCTGTCAGCTTCTTGGTTTTTTGTTCTGATAGTACAATGACGTTGGGAGCCATATTTTGAATATGGCAGAGACAAAATATGGGGGGAAACTACCCTAATTGTATTCCTAAATAACCTGTTGGTAGTCATCTTTTGACCACAAAAGCATAATGGATTTTCCATAAGCAAGATAAACTTCTATATCAATCGAAGATTTTGAATGCATCTGTGATATCATTTAGCATTTACTTCAATTAGTAGAAGAGGGGTTTCCTAAAATTCCTGGAAAAAGTCTCAGCTCTTAATTCAACAACTCCATGAACATGTTATAGCTCCTTTTATAGTTGTATATTGCCCCTCTCTGACACATTGGCACACAATGAGCCCCCATTATGTTAGCTGCTTTTGTGGTTAGTTCCCTTCTAGATGCACCGTAGGCTGGATCTTCAATATTTTTTGTTAAAAAAGAAAGCTCTCAAACAGAACTCTTCTAGAAGATAGAATATTTTGTAGTCAGAAATGATGCATGTATTCGTCTGGGCTGGCTAGAGAAAGGAAACAAGTGACGTCCTCCTATGCATATGAAGGAACTTTCTATTGACCAGTAATCTTACATCAGGAAGGCATGACAGCCCGGTCCAACTGAAGTCCATGGTTCTGGTCTCTAGCTGGAGTCCTCTTCTGGCTTAGGTAGCTGCAGGCTGATGTCCCAGAAAGATGAAGTGCGATGCAGGAAGAATACAGTGGGTGCAGAACTGCACTGATCCAAGTTCAGTGGAAACATGCTGACAGTTCTCAGGCTCTGGAGTCAGGTAGAGTCCCAGCAAGCAGGAAGTTGAAGGGGCAGAGAGCAATGTTCTTGCTTGATTTCCTCTCTTACACAAAAGGGAGTCATCATTATGCTATAGCGTGATTGATAGGTTGGATTCCACCCCTACCTCCACATAGATACCATCAAGTTGACATTAAATCTAACCACCACAACATACTTCTAAAATCTTTCCCCTTTGTAGAATTTTTCTCTCTGGATTCCTGAACAGTTAGGTATACCACCTTCAATAGAGCAAACCATGATGAAATGAGAATGCTCCCTGTGGTTTCCCAAAGCACAGCCTAATAGGTTTAACTTTCCAGGAAGAAAGCTGAGTTGTGAGAATTTTGCTGCAATGAGTCTTAGAGAGTCCATTATCCAAGGATTTCCAAATACCTATTAGCCTCTCCCAATCAAATGCATGACACAAATAAATCCCTTCCTTTATCATCAAAGATAACCTCTGAGGTAGCCCCACAAAATACATTTTTGAGACATTTTATTTTGACAACCACTTTATTTTGCAAATGGGAAGGTTAAAGGATACAGTTACATGTCTGAAATAGTCAAGTGATGACTGGAATTCAGACCTCTGGTTTCCTATTTCAGTGCTACTATCTTTGCAGAAGGAACCCTGGAGGCACAGTGGGTTGTGCTAAAGGTAAGGTCAGCAGTTTGAACCCACCAGGCTCTCCAAGGGAGAAAGATGAGGCTTTCTGCTTCTATAACAATTTACAGTCTCAGAAACACGCAGGGCTAGTTGTACTCTGTTCTGTCGAGTGTTTCAATTGTACTCCATATCAGTGAGTTTTGTCGGTGTCGGCTGTCCTCCGGTGACTTTCTGCCTTGTGCTTGTCTCTTCTTCCGCTCCTCCGCTGCTTTCTGGGATATTTTTGTCTTCTGGGTACAATGGAGATGACACACAGGAAAGCGACAAGTCCACTAATGACATCCTACGTAGGATTCACTGGTGAGATCTAACAATACAGAATGGAAGTTCATTGAGAACCCTGGGGCTCAAAGCAAAATCTAACCAATACACAACGTTCTTGACATTTAAAGCTCACGCAGGGTCAGAAAGAGGAATTATAGTCTGTGTCTGATAGAACCCTACTCTCCACCACCCTTTCACTCTTGAGTGCCCTTGAAAATAACTGCCATCATTTTTTCTGAAGTAGATGATTTTTCGCAATTTGATTATTGGTATTTCTCGTTGTTGCAAAGAGGTCTTTAAATCCAAAAGCTCCACATAACTCTTCTTTCTCCTCAGCAAAATGAACACAATCAATACTGACGACTCTCAGGTTGACAAGGAACAGGTAAATAGCAAGAACTAAGCCAGGGTGGCACAAGGTATTGAAGTGAGTGGACGCTCCACAAGCACAGGCTGACATCTCAGAACTGTAGATGACACCGGAAGTGTTGGGGGTTAGGCTAAGTTCAGAAACTGGAGAGAGGAGAAGCAGGAATGGCAGGGAAGCAGGGGAAATCTAACAACTGGAGCAGTCCCTCAGCACCACCATTTTACGACAGGGACTGGAGAGTCCCCCAAACAAGGAACACAGAAATGGAGCTACCCTGAGAACATCGTAGACTAATTTTTAAAGGTGGTGCCCATTGCTTGTGGGAGTCCAAGGGATTTAGATGAGAGAGCAGGCAAGGGAGGCTGCAGCACTGTAAGAAAGTGCTGTTGAATCTTGCTGAGGCCTAAGGCTGATGGGCCCCAGAGCCAGGGGGAACAGAAAAGGGAGCAGAGGAGAGGAATACTTGAGAAGGTGAGCTACATAGAGATGCACCAGATGCATCCCACCCCTGCACTCAAACCCCAACCAAACTCACTGCCACTGGTTGATTCTGACTTGTAGTGAAACTACGGGACAGGGTAGGACTGCCCTTGTGAGTTTCAGAGGCTTATAAATCTTGACAAGGGTGGACGCCACTTCTTTCTCCCTTGGAACCACTTGCGATAGTCACCTAATCTGGTGTCAATGTAAGGATTAAGAGTGTAGGGGTGGAGTCTAGGCTGTCCATCTGGAGATAGCCAATAAAACATCTGTATGGGCATGGCCTTGTCCTGAGGATTCTGGGAAATCTGGGACTTCCTTCTTGGAGGCAGCAGACACTATTTCTCTCAGTTCACTCCCTTGGAGACACTTACTGATCAGGCGGACTTCCTGCGAGGCATCCCTGAGGAGATGCCACATGGACCTACCCTGATGCAGCCCTGGGAACTGGAATGGCCACATGGAAACCCCTGCCAGCGCTGCGATGCTTCTACCACCAAAGACTTTCTACCCACTGGCCTGTGATCTTCTAGGTTCAGGGTCATTGCCTGTGTTTTGTGAGTCTGAAGAGGACTTTATATGTTGCTATTAGACATATGGGCTAATATCGGACTTATGACCTTGGAGTGGACTGGGTTGGGATGTTTTCTCAATGTTCAATTCCTCTTGTATATAAGCTTCTCCCTTATATACATATGTGTTTATGAATTTGTTTCTCTAGTCTGCCCAGACTAACACAAACTGATGGGTTTGAACTGATGACTTTTCAGTTAGCAGCTCACTACCTAGTGCACTACGACACCAGGGCTCAAAATCAGAAACAAACTCACTGCCATTCAGTCCATTCTGACTCATAGTGACTGCTGAGCACAAGGTCGAACTGTCCCTCCGGGGTTTCCAAGACTTTAGCTCTTTACAGGAGTAGGACACCTTGTTCCTCCCCTGCAGAGCTGCTGCTGGTTTCCAACTGCTGAGCTTGCAATTGGCAGCCCAATGCGCAACCACTGAGAAGGCTCCAGGGCTCCTCAACCAGGGCTCAAGGGTATAGAATTCCAGAGACCAAGGATTCAGAACTGCTGAACCAACACGGGGGGTGAGGGGTGAGGGGTGGGGGTGGGTGGGCGTTGGATGGCTGTGTGTGTGCCTGGGGGGAGGAAGAAACCACGAAAAATAAAAATGTTCTTTAGTGTCTTCAATTGAATCTATTAGGTCCCAATAGATAGTAGTCCTAGATAGAATTGGAGAAGACCAGAACAGAACTCAAATTCTTCTAAAAACACAGCAAAAAGTTAGGCAAACTGGAAAGGAAAGAACAGAAGACACCCTCAGGTGATCACTCTGAGACTCTTCCAACCCATACTGGAGTCTGTCACCATTTAGTGAACTAGAGTGAAACACAAAATAGAAAATATTACCTGTAGGACCAGTGCTCTACTTAGAAATGATCAGTATGAGACCAAAAGATCAAAAATTATTGAAAAGCAAAGATGATAAGGGGACTTAGATATGAGAGTCCTGGAAAATGAAAAAACAGAACACAATTAGAGAGAATGTTAACATGTTACCGTGTATCTAACATCACAGAACAATTTGTGCACAAGTTTTCAAGTGGGAATCAAACTTGTTATGTAAACTTTCAACAAAAGCAATCAAAAATATTTTAAAGGAGACAAGTAGATATAGGCAGTTGTTTCAAACAAAAGTGATTTAGCTTCTATTTCATAAGCTACTAACAGGCAGATATCGAAAGGAAACCCCAAATCCAATTGCTGCCAAATCTATGTGGACCAATAGCAAGCCTTGAGGAAGGAGTAGAACTTCTCCATAGGATTTCTGTGGCTGTGGATCTTCACCGGAGCAGCTGGTGTGTTTGAACCTCCAACATAGTGTTTAGTAAGTAGCCCAGTGCTAGGCCCACTCCACAACCAGTCTCTTTGTCTAAAGGAAATATCTTGCAATATATGCAATAAATGCACTAGAGCAGTCTCACTATAACATATTTATAAATACGTTTAGACATTGTTGGATTCACTCTCACATTTATATGCTAATGAAAATGCAGAATGAAAAAATATAAAACGTCTCCAATAGAACATACTTATATTCAATTTAATTTGTATACTTATGTTTATAAAACCTCTCATATCCATGCTCAATATACATTTCACATTTTGTTTGGAGAAAAAAATTTTGTTTACTACTATCCTTTGCCCAGTCTGTTTTTGCATTCCCAATGTGTCTCACTAACTATAATGAGCATAGAGATAATATTAAATGGAAAACTCCAAAGTAGGAAAAATGAAAATGTTGGTTGTCACAAAGAAATAGATGTATTTTCAGAGGAGACGAGTGAAAATCCTGTTTGTTTTTTTGTTTTAATTCAGAATGGCAGTTTTAGACACTGAAATCAAGATAAGATTGATTTTCTCCATGAAAATCCTGCATATGCATTTAGAGCCTCTCATTAGGAAGAGAAGGCTCTTTCGTTCACTTTCTTATTTGGAATTTGACTGAATGGATTTTTCTTTCTTCCAGAAATTGATAAGAAATTTTGGATATAAACATGACCCGTAAGGTGACTTAAGAGAAGAACTGATTTAAAGACTTCAAAGGAAAAATTACACGCAAATTTTACTACCAATCACTGCTGAGCCTCCTTCCTTCTATTATACACATCTTTAGGGTTTGTGAGAAACACTTTCTGAGCATTTAATATTTCTGTCTGTGCTTAAAAATAACAAAATTATTTTTGAGAATTCCTTTGAAGCTTTCAAAATTAAGAATCCTCGGATTCTCTCCAGGTAGGTTAATAACAGCAGGTTAATCATTCATGATTGCGGAGTCATTTAATCTTCATTATGGGCAGGGAAATGGGATGGGTGCATACTACTTAACATGAAGTCTAATGTTCTTGTTGTGAGCCTAGCCTCAAGCCACGTTAAACTTGCTGCTCAACAAATCAGATCTCTTTTTCTGTTTCTCCAAAGCACAGTTCCCATTCCCATCACAGCACATTTGCACAAATGGTCCACTTTGCTTGGACCGCTTTCCTCCATTCTTTGCTGGTTACTAATCATCCTTCGAATGTTGGTTCAAACAGTACATTTAAATAAAGACCCATTTAACCTCTGAGTAATCATAACCGGAAGATTAAGCTGTACTACTCCTTCATGGTCCTTAGTACCTTTATATTTCAACCCTTCATTTTAAAGATAACTCGGTGGCACAGTGGGTTAAGCATAGCAGTGCTAACTCCAAGGTTAACAATTCAAATCTACCAGCAGTTCCCCGGAAGAAAGATGAGACTTTCAAATCCCATAAGACTTCCAGTCTCAGAAACCCACAGGGGCAGTTCTATTCTACCGATAGGGCTTTGCATTGTTTTTGGTTTGTGTCCCCCTTAAATCCAATACTCCCTCATTCTCTCATGAGAATTCTCTTATTAGTTGAAGTTGCAGAAATGATATGTGAAGGGAGGTGATATTGCTTGGGTTCAAGGTCAAAGGAGGGAGTGACATCCTTTACATGGAAACCAAACCCCCCCCAAAAACTGACATGGATCTAGCTTGAGACTTCTGTTTATTTAAATTAGAGAGCCCAAGCATCTGCACAGCAGTGCTAGATGCAGCGGAGGGCAGGTGGACAGGTAAGGCTCTACTCAGTAATAACTGACTTTCAGTGGAATGGGTTACTGAAACCATTTGCACAATGCCATTAAGTACCTGAAGCTCAGTATTAGGTTAATGCAATGGCGTGCACCAGAGTGTGGCCTTGTGATAAGAGGGGAGAAAGAAACTGTTACTAATTATTTGACTGGAGGTGTGAGGAGGTGGTGTCTCTGGCAGGTGTTCTTAGGACATGCTGAGAATGCCTGCTTAGAGGAAGGGCGGCCATGTTTGCGTGTTTGCTAGTATTCCTACAGATTAACCAGCGCGGGAGCTGGAGCGGGGAGAAGGAAAAAGAAGAGGGAGCATAACAACCCGACTCAGCCATTCTGACCCTTCATAGTGCATTTCCTGTGGAGTCGAACTTGTGGAAGGAGACTAAGAAGTTCCACAGGACGTTTTGTTGCTGTTCTTAAGAGGTGTCATTGAATCAATTTGGGAGGGAAGGTCCTGGAAGTACCTCTCTCGCACCTTCCCTAGCGCATCTAGTTGTTAAATTCCACTCATTGTCCACAGTGTTCGTTTGTTTTTAGCATAATCCAGGAGAGTAGATTCCTCTACCAACTCCCCCAATCAAGCTGTGCTTCCTCATTAGATCCACAAACCTGCGCACAGCGCTCGGTCATCAGAGCGTTCATTGCGCAGGAGCGTGCCAGTAAGTTTCCAGTTTTCTCCACTCCCTTGCCCATGAAGTCCGTCTGGAAGGTCCATAGATGATCTTCAGGCGTGTCCTTCCTTTGGTGTTTCTCCCTGGAATCCTTACCAGGAGCTTTAAGCATGGAGGTTTTTCATTTTCTTTCTTTATTTAAATTTTGCTCATTCATATTTTCATGTCACAAGTTAATTACTTTTGGTCTTAAGCTTTTGTAGTTAATTTTCGTTGTTTTATAGTTTTGTCTCTACCAATTGAAATTTTATTTGTTGTTTATTTTACATACAGAAAAAGCTATTCATTTAAAATCACTTTTGTACATAATTATTTTAATAAATTCTTATAAGTGCTATTTTTTTTGTTTAAGTACTTAGGTTTTTGGTGTATGATTAAGTAATCAAAATACAAGATGTAGTTTTACTGTTTCTTTTCTAATGTTTATTCCAATTAATTTTTCAACATATCTCTAGCATTTAAGAATTGTATTGGATGATAGTTATAATGTTCTTAAAATAAGAAGAGTTAAAATAATGATAGTTCTTAAAATAAGAATCCAGTTTCTAGTGGTTTCTGATATCATTTTATTATTTTGCCATATCAAATGATGTTAGCTCTTTGGTTTTAGTAATATTCATCATTTACAGTTATTTTCTTCTTATTCTATCTTAGAGTTAATACATGCTGAATTCAATCAAAAGACTTTCTATCAGCTATTAACATGTGTTTATTAATATTTTATGAAAATTAATATGCATTTATAATGGAATTATATTAATGTTTTGAAACTAAATCATAGTCATATTAATTTAATGAGTTTTAAAAATCCCTATTCATTATAGTGTTATAGTGAGACACCAGCAGTCTCTTCATAGACACTCTGCTTCTGCTGGGTTTGATAAATCCTTGCAATGGCAATACAGAACTCAAGACGAAAAGATGATGGGGGCTTATTAGGGAAGCTAACAAAATAAATAACAAGGTAAGGAGGCCATTCTTTTATATGCAGACCCGCTTTCGGTCATGTTGGTAGACATATCTCTCTTTGGTCGCAGACTCTCAGGTCATTCTGCCTCGTGGTCTCAGTCTTGGCACTGCTCCTCTGCTCTGTTGCTTGATTGGATGCTGGAGCCTCGATGCCTCTGCTGCCTCCCTAACTTCAGGCAAAGATGGGTAAGCCTTTCATGGATGGCTTTTCTTTCTCAATGGCCACAGGATCTCTGTTCTGTTCTTTCAATTGAGATAGAATTCTTGTTTCCAGAAAGAGGAAAACTGACCAATCCCCATATTAGAGTCCATGTGTTAGTCTGGGTAGACTAGAGAAACAAATTCATAGACACTCACATGTGGATAAGAAAGAGCTTTATATACAAGAGCAGTTGAATGTTGAGACAACATCCCAGGCTAGTCCAGATCAAGTCCATAAGTCTGATATTAGCCCATATGTCTGATACCAATCTACAAAGTCGTCTTCAGCTTCATGAAACACGTGCAATAATGTCGAATGTAGGAAGATCACAGGCCTGTGGCGGGAAGTCTTGTGGATCCAGTGCCACTTCAGCACTGGCAGGGTTCTCCATGTGGCTTCTCTTGCTCCAGAGGTCTGGCTCCATCAGCCCTCTCCATGTGTCTTCTCCACAGGGATGCATTGCAGGGAGAGTGAGCAGAGAGAGTGGCTCCCACCTCCAAAGAGGAAAAGGAGTTCCCGGAATCCTCAAGAGAAGGCCATGCCCACACAAAGGCCTCGTTGGCTATAACCTGATTGACAGACTAGACTCCACCTCTTCAACTTTATGCCTCTAGTCCCAGATTGATACCAGATTATGTAACTATCACAGTCCTCTACACACTAGTTGCATGCTTTCACTCAGTCACTGGGTAAGAATTAGAAAGATTGAATTGAAAAGCCAAACCAAGCAATTTTACTTCACCATATTTTGTGGTCACTTTTTAGATTTCTGTTAATTCATTGTTTTTTCTTTGACCTTTTAGTATGAGTACCCTAGCACTTAAAATAAATGATAAAACATTCATTTCCTTGGAAATCTCATCTAATCCCCTGATTTAAAATGCTTGTAATTTATATTGCTTGCTCCAAATGAAACTCTTCAATCAAGTCTTTTCCTTTGAAGTAAAGACTATCATGTGTATGTCATGTGTGTATCAAAATCTCTACTCTCAACATTATTATTTGAATGTGCACTGAATATCTCAAAATTAACATATCAAAAAACCACTCCTCACAATTGCCTCCAAAACTTAATTGTCCACAGTTCAAGAATGGCAATTTAATACTTCCAGTTGCAAAGACAATATCTTTGAAATATAACTGACATTTTTTTGTCTTGCACTAAACATCCAGTTATTCAACAGATCCTGTTGATTCTACCTGTAAAATAGGTCAGAATCCAACCAATTCTCCTAACCTCCATTGATATTATCCTTATCCAAACCAGTCTCATTTCGCCTGATTAATGCAGATAACAGCTATAATTCTTTGCCTTTACCACATATTTCTGTGTTAGGAATAATCTTTTGTAAGCTTTATGTTTTCTTTTTTAATCACTTAAAGTATCATCCAATGACGACATTAGGCAACAAATGCTACAGGTTCGGGTCTGTGATTATGTGTCTGACCTCCTCCTCCCTTGCCGCGGTCCTGGGTGGTTTTTTCCTTACTTGCAGGATGGTCCTCATGTTGCTCTCCAAAACAGTCTAGGAAGTGTCTAGCCTCAAAGCCTTGCACTGCCTTTCCCCCAGCCCCCTTCACTTTTCTTGGAACTTTGGAAAAAATTCCATGATAACCACGTCTTCTCTGGATCACTGTGCAAAAGTAACCCTCGTAATATAGCCTTCTCTGGTTCCCAAATATAAAACTACAACACCAATCACTGACGGCAGGAACCTTTATCCTCTTATCTGCTATATTTTCCTGTGTAACAACTTGTTACTTATTAAAATACATCATTTAACTGAGCACAGTTTATCACCTTTTTGAGGAAGAAACATCATATAAGTAGCAGTTAAAATCTGGGATTTTCCTATGAACATGAACATATAGTCATCTAATGTGCTACCTGTCTCCTGGCACTAGAATATAGGTATGCAGGAGGGCAGGCACCATTGGGAACGGTACAAATTAATCCAGTCACACTGGTGGTGTTCCTAAATGATGACATCTTCATGTGCTCTAGCCACCACTCCCCTGTCAGTTTGTTGTAATCTGTTGGTTGCATAAATCTGTGATGCTGGAAGATATGTGACCAGCATATCATTACCAGCAGGGTCACCCAAGGTGAGCAAGTTTCATGGAGCTTACAGACTAAAAACAGGTTCTGAAGAAGAAATAGAAAGTCCAACTCCGTGGAATTAGCCACCAAAAACCTGAAGAACCATAGCACAGCATCATTAGATGTAGAACGGAAACTGAAGCCATCAGGCTGGAAGGTGCTCAAAACAGAACTGAGGAGATCTGCCTTCTCAAAATAGAATCCACTGTTACAATGTGGATGTAATGAAACTTTCAGGACTTTCAGTTGCTGATTGGGTATACTCAAAATAAGAATAAAAAAGGTGCAAATATCTATGAATAATTTCAAGGTGAAATTATTAGCTTAAGAAGTATGAATTAGAAAAATTGGAAATTGTAAAAAATGTAATACATACAGATGGCTGTCCTAGACATCAATGAGCTAAAATGGGCTGTTATTTTCCATTTTGGATCAATTCTATGGTTTGCTATTTCAGGAATGGCAGCTCTAGAAGCATAGTGTTGCAGCGATAATCAAAAAGAGTATTTCAGGAGTTATCTTAAAGTACAACATGGTCCATGATAGGAAAACATCTATGTGCCTGCAACAAAATCCAGCTAAAAATTACCATTCAAGTTTGTGCACCAACCATTAAGGCTAAAGATGAAGAAACTCAAGAATTCTTCCAATGTCTCCAGTTGAAATTAACAAACATTCAATGAAGATGCATTGAAAATTATTGGTGGCTTGAATGCATAAATGAGAAACAAAGAGGAAGGCACAGAATTAGAAAACACAAGCTTGCTGATAGAGATGAAGCTGAGATAGAATTATAGCATATATTGCAAGAACAACTATTCATTTATCATGAATACTATTTTTCAACAATATAAATGGCAACTGTACACGTGGACTTTGCCAGATGGAAAACATAAAATTCAAATAGATTAGAATTGGGAAAGTGATGGTGGGAAAACTCAGTATCAATAGCTAAACGAAGGCCCAGGGATACCTTTTAAAATTATTATTATCATTTAATTAGGGGCTCATACAACTCTTATCACAATCCATACATACATCAATTGTGTCAAGCACACCTGTACACATGTTCCCATCATCACTCTCAAAACACCTGCTTTCTACTTGAGCTCTTGATATCAGTTCCTCATTTTTCCCCTCCCTCCCCGCTCCCCCTCCCCCCTGAACCCTTGATAATTTATAAATTATTATTTTGT
>NW_022103958.1:22770521-22870621 GCF_000313985.2 Echinops telfairi
CAATTTCCCACAGATGGTCCCTGGGTCCCCACTCCACACTCCCCCTCATTCATAATGCTATGATTTTTTTGGTCTTTCATGCCTGATATCTGATCCTTTCGATGCCTTGTGATCTCACAGGCTGGTGTGCATCTTCCATGTGGGCTTTGTTGTTTCTGTTAGATGGCCCCTTGTTTATCTTCCAGCTTATAGGACCCCAGATTCTATATCTTTTGACAGTCGGGCACCGTCAGCTTTCTTCACCGCATTTGCTTATACACCTTCTTTGTCTTCAGTGTTTGTGTCGGGGTAGGCTGGTGTGCTTCTTCCATGTGGGCTTTGTTGTTTCTTAGCTAGATGGCCGTCTGTTTATCTTCAAGCCTTTAAGACCCCAGATGCTATATCATTTGATAGCCGGAAACCATCAGCTTTCTTTCCCATTTTTGTTTATGTACCCACTTTAGCCTCAGCGATCGGGTCGGGACAGGCTGGTGTGCTTCTTCCATTGGGTTTTGTTGTAGTGATAAGGAGGGTGTAAGAGGTCTGGCAGGTCTGGATCAAGGGCAATGTAACCAAGAAGAATTCCTAAAACTCAAGTACTCCCTCAACACAAGAACATTTTGTTCTGACAATTCGGCAGTCTGAGATGCTCACCTTCCTGGCACGATCACTGAAGACAATGGGTGCACAAGCAGCTGGGGTAAAGAAAGCTGATGATGCCCGGCTACCTAAAGATATAACATCTGAAGTCTTAAAGACCTGAAGATAAACAAGCAGTCATCTAGCTGAGAAAAAGGGCTGCCTTCAAAACACTATCAATGGATCTATGTAAGTTCAGATTGAAGCTGGAGAAAATTAAAACAAGTCCATGGGTGCCAGAATACAAACTTTATTGTATCCCACTTGAATTTTGAGAATATCTCAGGAATAGATTTGTCTCATTGAACACTAATTACAGAGGAGCTGATGAATTATAGGTTGAAATCAAGATCATCATATGAGTAAAGCAAAAGATATTTAGCAACAGAGGGAAAAAATGAAAACAGCAAAGTGGAAGAGACAAGAGACTCTAAAACTGGCTTTTTAATATAGAATAGCTAAATTAGGTGGAAAATGATTAAATAAAACAATTGAACTGAAAATATTAGAAAAAACATAAACCATCTGGGGCCTTAAATGCTTGGCTTAAAACAGACAACCATCTAAGTGAGGTGTCAGTTGAGTTCATATGGAAGGGGCACACAATTTCACGTGATTCAAGGATTGCAAATCATAAAATCCAAAACCAAAGGAAAGAATTAGGGCTTAAATTCTGAACACCCAATATCTAGAAGGCTATAATCCATTTGCAGAGTCTCTTGGACCATTAAACGGGAGTGCAGATAGTCTTGTACCCAGACAGAGTACGTTGGAAAGTAGATTACTGCAAGATAGTCTTGTTCCCAGACAGAGTACGTTGGAAAGTAGATTACTGCAGACACACGACAACCAAACTCACTGCTATTAAGTCTGTTCTGACTCAGCTACACTCTGGGGTTAGGACTGAGCCTGTGGGTTTCTGAGACTCTACTCCTTACAGAAGTAGAATGCTTGTAGCCCAATGTGTAACCTCTGTATAACCAGGCCTCCTTAACTGCAGCTAGTTACAATAAAATCCACATCTTACCCTTTGTTTTCCTTTTTGACTCATTTAAAACTTGCTCTAACTTTTATTATTTTTTATTCCTTTTTGAGTTTTGTTGTTGTTGTTGGGATTAAAAAAAGAAAATACGAAATACAGAATAGGTAAATCTATAGACAGTGACTATATTAATAGCTCCTTAGCATTTTGAAAGTGAAGATTGGGTGGACATAGGGAGATGCTAATAATGGATAAAACAATCAGAAAATGATCTAAAATGATTGGGGTGACAATTGCACAATTCTTTTAAATATATATTAAACCATTGAATTGTATGGCATGTGAATTGTATGTCAATAAAATGGTTAAATTAAAAGTCAAAAGGCAGCAAAGACTTGGCATGAGAGAAAGCCAAAAGAAGTACACACTCAGTGTATAATAGGCTTAATGAACTGAAGTGAAAATTCTAGCCTTGAGTCGCAAAATTGAAAGATCCCATAGGAAAAATATTGAATGATGAAGGAAGCATCAAAGGAGGATGGAAGGAATACACAGAGTCACTGTGCCGAAAGACCCGGCAGACGGTCAGTCACTTCAAGAGGTTGCCTACAATCAGGAATTGATGGTACTGAAGGAAGTACAAGCTGCCCTGAGGCATTAGCCATAGACAAATGAACAAAGGAATGAAGGCATACATACATACATACATACATACATACATACATACATACATACGAAAAACAAAGAACAGGAACTGATGGAATACCATTTAAAATATTTTAACTTGACAAAGCACTGAATGCACTCTTTGAAGAGGTCATGTGCAACAGATGAGTCAAATGAACCTGTATTGTTTGGTTTCCTGACTGCCGCTTTCAGGAACATTGATGGACTTTCAGCCAAGAGCTGTTTGATGTCAGCAATAATATTACCTATTCCATGTCCTCTTTTGAATTTGTCTGGAATTGCAAATACTTTTGAATGATCTCATGCAAAAATTTGCTTGCACAAAATATCAATATTATTTTATAATTTCTGCATTTGGGGGGTTCACCTTTGTTTGCAATGTACAAAATATGTGTCTCTTCTTGTCAGTTGGTTAAGTAGCTTTCTTCCAAATGTCTTGGTACAGGTATGTGAGAGCATTCAGCGCTTCATCGATTTGCAATATTTAAATTAGTATTCCATCAATTCCGGGAGCTTTGTTTTTCTTTTGTTTGGTATGTATGTATATATCCCTTCATTGTTCCTATTAGCAAGGTATCTTGCGTTTTCTTTAATTTTGAAGTATCTTTTTCATACTTGGTGTTTAAAATTAGGTGGGCATCATAAAAATAATATATATCTTAGAAGAAGAAATATGAAATAGTTTAAATAATAGAGCATCATGTCTATTTTTTAATAAAGTAGAAATGGATATTGGCTACTGATTTTCTGCTCCTGATGGCTTTTTCAATTATACTTAGTCAACTCTCTTGTATTTTTAATAAAAATCTTATCTTCTGTTGATTTTGCTAAAAGATATGATTCAATCCATATTTCTTTTATTTTTCTTCCTTTTTTGGTCATAGTGTTAAATATACTATTGTCTTATAAGTTATGTTTTCTGTGATGTAGTTATCTCTCTTTCCTCCTTTTAGACATTACATTTTAAAAGTGTCTTTTTTCTCTTTTATTTAATCATAGCCATGAATGATTTATCTCTTCATCCAGTCTTTAGAAAAATTCAGCTGTTGAATTTATTTATCCTGTGGATTAATTTAGGCATATTGTTTTATGCATTTTTGTCTTTATCTTTAAGAATTCCTTATTTCTGATATATTTTTATTTATTTTGTTATAATAAGTTCCTTTAATTTCTATCTTTCTTGTTCATGAAGGAAATAATTAAAGGTGCAGTTTCCTCTGAAATTATTTTTGCCATATTCCAGAGATTTTCGCATAGTGAGGTCCTTGTAAGCTGTTTCCTTGTTTTCTCTCTCCCTCTCTCTTAAAATGCTCCTTGCATACCTTAGATTGTCTTTTATTCCTGGTCTACAAGTTTGCTTTCCAATTTTTGAGTACTCATATGAAATGGTACCACAAAAAACCCGAATTAATTTTTTCAAAGCTATGTATTTAATTTTTAAAAAAACAACTTTATCACTTTCAAAACACTCTCCATTACACTGAATCCATTTGTCAAATCTGTGATTCCATTCTTGGAAACATTTTTCAAAGTCATCTGTCTGGATGGCTGACAGCACCTCCCTCTTTGTTTCTTCACCTGTTCTACATCATCAAATTGCTGTCCTTTCATGGCCATCTGCTTCCTGGAATCAAAAGGGAGCCACAGGGCGCAAGGTCAAGTGAGAAAGGTGTGTGAGGCTAGAAAAGCATGCTGGTTTTTGCCTAAACTAGTATGCTGAAATGGCTGCGTGAGCAGGTGCGTTGTCATGGTCGCAAAACCAGTCCCCTGTCTGCCATGGCCTTCTTTGTCACACACTGTTATGCAATCTTTTCAGAGCCTCTGAATCAGTGGTTCTCAACCTTCCAAATGCAACAACCTTTTAATGCAGTTCCTCATGTGGTGGTGACCCCCACCATAGAATTATTTTCGTTGCTACTTCATAACTGTAATTTTGCCACTGTTATGAATTGTCATGTAAATATCTGATATGTAGGATGTATTTCCATAGTTACAAATTGGACATAATTAAACATAGTGATTAATCACAAAAACAGTATGTAATTACATATTGTGAAATATTTATTTGTAATGACAAATCAATGAAATTTTGTCTTGAAGCATGGTGTAGGCTGGGTAACAGTCTTCATGCTGGCTACTCATAGGTGGGCATATCTGCATGTGGGCGCACCCACCTGGAGACGGATAGAGGAGCGGTGTTTCCGTTCCTAAGACCATCGGAAATACATGTTTTTCGGTGGTCTTAGGCGACCCCTGTGAAAGGTTGAGAACCACTTCTCTAAACAGAAACCTTGATTAACAGTCTGACATGGTGGAACGAACACCAAATGCATTGAGCAGACATTTTCATCCATTCGGGAAGTTGATGCAAGTCGAGAATGAGGTTTGTCATCAATCAACATTTCACCTTTTTTGGAAACAAGAAAATCATTCACATACTTGAGTTTTTCCCATAGCTCCATCCTTGTAAGCTGTGTTCAACATCACAACAGTTTCTGCGGCCTTTTTCCTGAATAGGAAACACAATGCCACAGCCACAGGCTCTTCTCCTAAATCGGCCATCACAAAAACGAGGTTCTCGTGAAACTGCTTTTACAACAAATTCACTCTGACCAGAAAGAGCCTTCCCAGGCGACACCATGTGTGCCATAACTCAGGGAGAGTTGCCTGATGCTCGCCTAGTGGGAAAATGTGTACTACAAAAGCTCCTCTCTGCCCAGCGCATTTCTGTGTGTGTGTGTGTGTGTGTGTGTGTGTGTGTGTGCGCGCGCGCGCGCTTTGGGGAGTAACCCTCTCGTATTACTGTATTGTTTTGAAAGTAGCCTTTCTTCCTTAGAAACTGGATTTCATTATTGATTTCTTTTGACTTCTCTAATTTTCTTCCTTGAGTTTAGGTGTTTAGTTCTCTTAGAATTGGGTCGTTGTCAGTTGCTGTTCAGTTTTGGACTGCTAACTTCAATTTAAACCCATCAGACGGTGTGTGGGAGAAAGTTGAGGCTCACTGTTCTCATAAAGACTTATAGTCTTTAAAACTCTGTGGGTTTGGATAACTATGTGGCAGAATAGGTTGAATGTCCCTGAATTTGAATTTCTTGATTCATCAGAATTAACTAGATAGCAACTGTTGGTTATAAAAAAATGAAGACAATCCTATAAGTGATGAAAGGTTGGGTGGTCTCTGGCCACACTACTAGCCATCAAGTGCTCAGCTCTATCTCTGAGAATGAGGAAGGACTTCTGCTTTCTATCTTTGAAATGGATACAAATCAGAGATGGGAGAAGAGTAGGTCTAAACTGCCAAGCCATTGGCTTGGTGAAATGTATACAGGATCTTAACTATGACAGCTTGGAAGCCACTGTTTTGACCAGACTTAAAAAGGAAAAAGAAATAGAAACCTTACTAAACTGAGTGCATCGGAGATACAACTATAGGATATCAAAATGATAACCCTGACTTGAATGGTTAAAACCTTCTCAGTTGATCCCTCTTCTGATGCGTGTTGGGTCTGATCTAGTTTTTTACATTTTCTGTGTTGTTTGTTCGTTCATATTGGATTTTAACTCAGGTGTTTTTTGCCATTGGGGCATTTCGCCTCTTGAATGTTTGTTATATGTTTTTCGGTATATGAAACCCAGGATTGATGACCCTATTGAGACAAGTAGAATTAAGCTTCCTGGGGGCAGTACAGTGGGGGAGGGGTGGTAAAGAGATGGTGATGTCAAGAAGTTAAAGAGGGAAGAGAAAGTTTGGAAATGGATGCTGGGAGCAATTATACAATACAGTTGGTGTGATTGAACTATGAAATGATATCTATGGTAGCTCCCACTAAAATGGTTTTGGAAAAAAGAAAAATAAATTAAAAAGTGGAGTGTACTTGTCTGCAGACATCCACTCACCATAGAAATGAATTTAAACAGGTTTTATTTAGAAACCCAGTAGCAAAACTTTTTGACTCTTTTTCTACAATACCAATTTCTCACCTGGTAGCGGAATCTGAGCTTTTAAAGGTTTGAATGATTTTCCTGATCCTTAGAGCAGTGCCACGGTTGCTGATTTGCTCAAGACTTATCTTCGCTTTTAACTCTTCTCCTCAACAGTCTTTCCTTCAAATGGTCATCACTGTGATGTTCCAGAAATGCAAAACCAATCATAGCATTCTCTGATTAACGTGCCAAATGCACCCTATAGCTTTCAAATTAATTATGTATCATGAAAACAGATGATCTAATTTTTACTTAACTTTCTAGTGCTGATTTTGGGAACCTGGTCCCAATGTACCTGGTCCAAGCTGTAAAGTCTGAACCTATCTGGCAAAAGCAGCATAATTCTTATTTTATAGTCTACACAATAAATAAGTATTTTCTCAAAAACATTGTGTTTCCTCTTACCCCTGATTTAGCTCATATCGTGGTTTAAAATTTTATCTGGCACCTACATGTGATAGACCTAGCACCAAACTTAACAAATAATAATTTATCTACAAATTCATCTATAGAATAAATGGGTTGATTAATAAATGATACATAGATAGATAGATGTGGTAGTTGCATAGCTAGATAAACTTTTAGACTTGAGAAAAATTACCTTAATAGCATTAGCTATGAAGTTACATCATGTAGACATATATAATACTTGGTTTTGAGAAAGTATTTGGGTGTGGGAGACCTGGTAGGGCATGATCGAGGGGAACGTAACAAAGAGGAAGTGCTGAAATCCTGGTGGGGACTGAGCATGATAGTGGGACAGGAGGAGAATCAAGGGAAATAGAGGAAAGAGCTGGGAGGCAAAGGCCATTTATAGAGGTCTAGATAAAGACATGTACATATGCAAATATATTTATACGAGGATGTGGTTTTTGCGTAACAGCGCATGCTCTGTCATTACTGCCACTGATTGGCTCATACTGTACACGCTTGATGCCATAAATAATATAATAAATAATAAATGATAATTGTAACGTCCAAAATGTTTTACTGTATTTTCCCTTTTTTGTTTAATAAATTGGGTAATACGAGTGTAATGGTGACTAAAGGGTGTTTTTTCATGTCCTCTATGCTCTAACTACGAAAATATTTGATTTACAAATAAGGAATCCTACTTCGCGGAATTCCATTTATCACGGTAGGGTCTAGAACCAATTAACCGCGATAAACGAGGGTTCACTGTACACTGGTACAGATAGGAACTGAAAATCCAGGGAATCCAGGGCAGATGAGCCCTACAGGACCAGTGGTGTGAGTGGCGAAACAGGGAGGGTAAAGGGAGAATGGGTAGGAAAGAGGGAACCGATTACAAGGAACTATATGTGACCTCCTCCCTGGGGGACAGACGACCGAAAAGTGGGTGAAGGGAGACGTTGGACAGGGCAAGATATGACAAAATACCAATTTATAAACTATCAAGGGCTCATGAGGGAGGGGGGAGTGGGGAGGGAGGGGGAAAATGAGGACCTAATGTCGGGGGTTTAAGTGGAGAGAAAATGTTTTGAGAATGATGTACAAATGCGCTTTACACAATTGATGTGTGTATAGATTGTGATAAGAATTGTATGAGCCCCTAATAAAATGTTTAAAAAAGAAACAAAAACCTGGTTTTGAAGAAGTATTTTTAACATAATTATTTTGGAGGTGGCACAAAGTATTAGGATCTACATGTTACAGGAATGTACAGTTTATAAAATTCTCTATTTTATCAACCACATCCTCAATGGTCCTCATTTCCTTTTCAGATGAATCAGCTTGTCCTTGAGATGTTACTCATTGTTCTGTGCATAGCTCTAAATACAAACTTTCAAATAATGATAGCCAATGTGTCTATGTGAATGGCTTGAACCCATTCATGGGTTGAACAGATTCATGGAAAAGAACAATAGCGTCTCAGTAGAAAGGACATTGAGGTATTCAAAATAATTCTCCCAATTTCCTGTGGAACCAAAATTTATTCTACCACTGTAAAATATTAATCATATTTCAAAGAAAAATATCAGTTTGGTTTTGTGATTCTTCTTTTGTTTCCTACATGGTGTACAATGCAAATGCATAGATAAATTATAAATCTATGATATTAAGCACACAATGTATATGATAAACTTATGTAACAACTTTGGATAAAGGAGTTGGAGCTGTGTGGGAGCAATTCTTTTTAGTGCTAGTGTATCTCAGTTGGTAGCAGTTCAATCGTGATAGGTTTAGATGTTTATCTGAAAAATTCAGAATCATCATTGAGAAAATGTGTTAAAAATATGCACAAAAGACGAAAATCAAAGCAGAATGTTAGTTAAAAATCAGTGATATAAAAAATAAAACCATCATGAAGAAAATGAGAGACACATAGGAAACATGGCAGAGGCTTGTGTAACTATTTTAAACATCAATGAATGAAATTAGCTATCTTCATTACCTTAGACTGCTGCAACAAAGGACCACAAAATGGGTGGTTTATAAGAACTGTGTAATTTGAAGCATTTTATTTCTTTTTTCCCCCAATCATTCTGGGAAGAACTTCCAGTACAATATTGAATAGCAGTAGTGAAAACTATTATTGTTATCTTCTTCAGTGTCTTAGAAAGAGTATATTTAGTCTTTCACTATTCATTGTCATTTTAGTTTGGAATTTTGGGTTTGTTTTTAATAAATGCATGTTTTATGTTGAAGGAGTTCCCTTCCAGTAATTGTATTGTGTTGGATCTCATCAAATTCTTTTCTGTAATCATCAGGTGATTGTGTGTGTCCATGTTTTCTATGAAAAAAATAAAAAGAAGGTAAAATAATGTGTTTAACCTTTTCTTCTATTATTTCTTTTGGTTTTGGAAAAGCTAGAGTTCAGTGGTGCACTAGGTAATATCTGTAATCTCAGAGAGGCACCATGTTGATTGCTTTCAGAGGACACCAAGCTAAGCAATGAGGTCTAGAAGAACAACATCTGATTCAAGAAGGACTAGTTGCTGGTGTACTGCAGGCCCCAGGTACTCATGGTAATTTGGTTAAAAGTGCCCTGGATTGAAGTCAGTAGGCACTGGATTCTATTCTAACCCAAATACTCCCAGTTCTATGCTAAGTGAACATGTGCAAGATATTTTCCTTCTTTGAGCATTTTTTTCATCTTGAAAAGAGGCTGTGAATTGGAAAATAATCTGGTGTTATAATAGGGCATAAACCTTGGAATGATAACATGAAAATCAAACCAAACCCAAACAATTGTACTGGACAAAAATTTCATAAGGCAAAAATCTTAAACTCCTTTATTCAATAATGTATCTTATGGGCCCAGAAGAGTGCCTAGCTTATAGGAGGCTTTCAATAAATACTAGTTGAAATGAAGTTAAGGCACAGATCCAGGATCCTTTCAATTACACCATAAGTGCCTGAAATAATAATGCAATAGTAAGATCAGCTTTAATGAATACGTTATAGTTTACTTTGCATAGCATTTTCACTTAGTCTAATTAGGTCAGATATCGTGTGCCTCCTCTCTGTTAGGTTTATTTTTAAAAGGCAAACTAGCTGAGCTGGAACATCAAGTGTTAATGGAGCAGATCCTATTATAAACAGCAACAAGCTATAAACTGTGAAGCTACAAAATTAGTAGCAACACTTTCATTCTCTGGGAATTTTAGATACATTAAGAACCTGTAATTACTGACGCCATCTGCCTACTCTATCTTCAGCTTAATTATGTATTTCAGAAGAAGTGGATTTCATGTTTTCATTTTTTGCATATATAAATATTTAGCTACATCTCTTATCATTTTCTGCCTCCCTTTCCCTTGGAGTTTGTCATTTACAATCTTGCGCTATTTTTACTTCTAAATTGTAATGTCTTTCTGCAGAGTCAACATGAAAGGGATTAGTTAACGTAGTTTTACTAACGTCCCCATACCATCTTTGCATAGGAGCTATCAAGCCCCAAACATGCATTTACAGATGTTGAGGGGGTGGAGGAGGTCAGCTCTACTATCTTCTCATTATCATAATACCCAAAATATTAATATAATCTTTGAAATTAATAATACACAGGTTCTTCCTGAAGATGTGAGAACATAAATAAAAACCAATGGTTTAAGTAATCTTTAATAGAATTCTATGTCAGAATTTAGAATAGATTTTAAAACACAAATATGGGTCTTTGAGATATGAATACTGTTTCCTTAAGATGCTTTAGCACTAAAAAATAACTTTCTTTTGCTATGAGACACACCTATTACCTTTTACCCAACAAGGCTTTGAAACTTGTGATCCAGTGAAAACAATTTTCTCTTATGACATTGTGTTAGTATGGCTAGACTAGAGAAATGGATCCAGAGAGACTCATAGGTATATAAGTAAAAGCTTTATATAAAGAGTAATTGTACATTAAGAGAACATCCCAGCTCAGTCTAGATCAAGTCCATAAGTCTGATATTAGCTCATTTGTCCAATATCCATCTATAAAGTCCTCTTCAGACTCACGAAACACATGCAATGATGCAGAATGCAGGAAGATTACAGGCTAGTGGGTGGGAAGTCTTGTGGATCCAGAAGCATTGTAAGTATCTTAGCACTGGCAGGGGTCTCCACATGGCTCCTCCAGTTCAGGGAACTAGCCTAGCTTCATGTGCAATGTCTCCCAGTAGTCTGCATCCTGCCTCCAGCAAGCTATTATATCCCCTTAGTGTCTCTAAATGAGGCCATCAAGATATAACCTGATTGACAGGCTAAACTCCACCCCTTCACTCTTAATCCTCTCAAATTGACAACAAATTATATAACTACCACAGGTATATATCTATACCTATATAGATATATGTTTATACACACACACAATGTCTATATAATGACACACGTGATCATTATATATAGCTAGACTTAATTATATATAAAATGTACACACATAAGAGTTGCATAATTTCTCCTTGTATATATATAAAACTCTCCCTGCCATTGCGTTGATATTGAATTATAAAGACACTACAGGACTGGGTAAATCAGCTCCTGTTCATTTCTGAGACTGTAACTCTTTATAGGAGTAGAAACCACTGTGTTTCTCCCATGCAGAGGCTGGTAGTTTCAAAGAGCTCACTTTGAGTTTAGCAGCCCAACACATAACCTCAATGCCACCACAATTACTCATTTTATATATAATTAGTATTATACACAACACACACACACACACACACACACGGAATTAGTTCAATATTTCTTTCACCTTTACTATAATACTAGAGAGAACTTGATATATGTGTTTGATTTCCTGGGCAGGAAAATCTATGATCAAATTAATTTCTATCTCATTCTTCTTACTGAAAGAAACAAAAGAAATGAGAATAAAAACAGCTAAAATGTTATTTAATTTTTTCCTCCACTCCCATCCTCTTGGTCAGATAGTCCTTTGCGACCTTCCATTTTCAATCTGTCTTTATTCTCCTCTCAGCAGTCTTCACAGTGCCACCATGCCTGTGTCTGGGAATCGTGGACTGACCTACAGAGTCCTTGAAGGAGAGGGCGTGTTTCATGCTTGGGTACATGCATGTCGAATCCTTATTTCATGCTTGGGTATATGTGTGTCTAATCCATAGGGAAGAAGTGGGTCCGGAGTGACTGGACTATTGTCTGTGTCGGAAGGGAGGCATGTTCAATAGGAGTGACAATTGTCCCTCACCCCAGGTTAAAGCACAGCTGTGTATGTCCATGAAAGTAAAGGATATGTGACCTTCCTAGTGACCAAGGAAATGGACCTCAGCCTTCCCACGGGGTTAAAGTTAGGAGCCTGTGGCATTAAAATGTGGTCTAGGCAAAGAAACAGCTTTTGTTCTACCTTCAAAACTAGAAAATTCACATTTAATCAGATTAAACACCACTCATTTGTGTTTAAATTTTCATGTAAGCAATGTATGCTACTATCTACAATGGTCCGTAAAACCCTGTGCATTATTTGTTTTATCACTTATAAGAAGAGATTAATTTGGACTTCCAAGCCAGAGTGGGACAAATATTCTATTGCCAACTATAGTAGCAAGGGTGGGATTTCTACTAGCTCTCATAATTAGGACATTAATTACTGGCTTTGGAATGCCACGATGGCTAGGAGAGCATTTCAGCATAGTTACAAATCTGTCATGAGAAGTCGATTGTGGGCGACTGACTGAAAACTGCCATGGGGAGCTGGGACCAATGACAGGGGTCTTCATGGCAGCAAGGGAAGCAGCTTGTAGAATAAGCAGGAAGAATGTGTCAGCAACGTGCTTGGTTAATGTATCGATAATAAATGAATGTGTTCCTCATGTATAAATATTGTTTGGTATATCTGATTTGAATATATTTTCTATAAATGAATTTTCTTATAAGTTAGAGTATAGGAAAGATATTTGCTTCAATTTAAAATGTTGGGCCTGAGCCCTTATACATAAACAAGGAGGCACTGAGAACCAGTGGGTTGTCTCTGCCTCCTTATGGAAACAAGCTCAGGTTAATTAATTATCAGAGGTCGCAGAGCTGATCCAACTCTGAACAAAATTCCAACCTCTGACCCTGGAGCATTACAAGTGACATAAAAGCTTGTATGAAATCCCACCACCTGGAATTGTTATCAACTCCTGTTGCTACGGCAATCATTACTGGACCTTGGGTGCCTAATCCTAGATATTTTGATCCAATATGGTCTGTTGTTGTGTAATGAATGTATTTTGAAAATGCAAATATATGTGCCAATCAGGTTTTGATAATCCTGAAAAGAAAAAGACAACATTTGAAGTTTAAATTTTCATGTCCTCCCTAATTCTTAGAATACCAAATTATAGGAAGGGTTGAAAATACAAAGCATAAGTCTGCCCTGTAGCAGTCCAGAGCAATGGCTCAAGGACAAGGGAATGTGATGGAGGCATAGTGAACCCGTGATCTTGAGAAGGAGGATCAGTCTTGAATAAGAGTGGGAAGGCTCCGTTACTGCCGCCGTGGAGGGGGATGCTGGCACAGGATGAAGTGACCTGGCTCTTCGTCTCCAGTCCAGATTCATTCATGCATCTCGGAGATGTGTTATTGACCACCATTCATGCAGCCAGCCAGGTGTTTCACAGATTACTTGATTCCACACATATCAGTTAAGCAGTTAATAGGTGTGAGGGGTTCTGCTGGTGCATCCAGTCACTTGCCCAAACACAAGTGACGCCTAATTGGTGGATCACAGATTGGAAGTCATTTTCACAAAACAATTATTAATTAATCGCCATGTGTAATAAGGACAGAGAGGAAAAAGAGTGAGATATGGAGGATACTGTGGTGGGTACAAGGCTAATCAAAATAAGAACGAGAAGTAGGAGAGTCCTCTCTCAGGAGAATCCCCGTCACTAGTGACGGCCAAGGGCCCCAAGCTTTTCTCAAGCACACTCAAGAGCCTGATTCCAAACCAAAGTCACATACTTTAAGATAGGATTCGAAAATGCAACTCTTGCAAGGGAAATATTTGGATCTTTCTTGGAATTCACAAGACTGTTAAGTCCAATCTAAAATCTAAGGTTACACTGAGTGAGCATTACATCCTGGGCTCCTTTCGATGTGCTTTTCTGCCAGATGTTTGGACTGTACAGGTCAAAACTCCGTTCATCTACGACTGTCTTGTGGCAAAGCTTGACCTCTACATTCAAGACTGGAACACAGGTGGCATTGAATAGCTTTAACGGGCAAATGTTTCTGTAAGCTTCTTCTGATTCCTGTACTCAAGCTCAATGAGCCAGTCTAGACAGAGTCTGACCCCCCTACAATTAGCAGTGAAATTGACTTGGTTTCACCTCAATTACCTGATTTCCACTGATAATAGTGGTCCCCTGAGATACCCTATTTAATAGTATATTGAGATTCTAACAGAATTGAGTAGGAAATAAGATAATCAAACTTTCCTGCATATTATTAAGCTTTTGGTTTCAAATCATAATGAGATCAAGTAACAGGGGCATAAAGCTATGGAGACAACTTTGAAACCCAGATAGTTCTGTGACCTATCTTTCAAATTTGTGATTTTGATCCTTGTACACTTAGAGTCTCATTCCTTTTTTCAACACCAGTCATTTCCAAAATCAAACTTCAAAGCCACTGTCATCCAGTCCATGACGACTCACAGCAACCACTGGACAGGGGAGAAAAGTCCTTTTTTGTCTCCAAGACTGAAACTTTATGGGAGTAGAAAGCCTCACCCTTTCGGAGAGAGAGCTGCTGGTGCTTTCAAACTGCTTCCCTTGCAATGAAAAGCCCAATTCATACCCATGGCTTTTTTTTTTTACTCACCTAACAAAATCTTTAACTAGATACAATGAGATAATCAATGTGTTGTTATTGTTTTGCATAGGGTCAAGAACTTGCTAAATGTTAGAGCCTAGGTTCCCACACTTGGCTGTTTCTGGGCTCCATTTGCAATGTAATGAAACAGAATGTCGAGAGATCCGTAGTCTCACCAGATCCCCAGGTGATTCCAATGATCAGCCAACTTTGGGGACCTAGGTGTTCGAGTAACTCAGATATCAGCTGATGGTACTTAATGCAATTAAGTTAAGGATAAGAGTTGCCCAAAACCAATACTACAGAATGTGGAAAATCTGACACTCTTAAGATTGCATCACATTCTGAAAAATGCCATTTCTCTATATCTGTTCTGGCTGTGATTGCTGGCTTCCTTATCTTGCATCTGTTCCTCCATTTCTGCCTTGTCATTGACTCAAATGGTAAGGACAGCAAATATTCCTTGAGATCTTTTCCCAGGTTCATCTCTTATGAGACATGCATATACAGGTTTCACTGGCAATTCGTGAGTAAAATTGGGTTCTAAAGATCTTAAAACTCACCTTGTCCATTTCTACCAATTGTCCATTTCTGCTCTAAACTTTTATCTATGTTTCTCTCTCTTCTCTCCCTCTTATTATTTCTACTACATTTCATTCTACTTCCTTGAAACTTGCCTTACTATTATTAACCCGCCTTTTTCTTTCTATCCTTCTTTTTAGACTATCACAGGAAAGCTGACAAGTATACGGGAAAGCAGAGGCCATAGCCTGGGCATATAGGCAGTCCCCGTATGGACTTCATTTCCATTTGTTGTAAAGCAGATAAAAATTGTATGCTTTTCACAGGAGTTTTTTTTAGCTTTTTATAAGCTTCTCAAATAAGAGTTTAATCCAAACAAATTAGATGTTACAGCTATACATGTTTTGTGAGATCCAGTGCGGAAAATCCACTGGGTGAACTGGACTCACCCTTAGATATACGTGTAAGCTGAGGACTTAAGACTGAAAAGTCAAGGTGTCTGAGGAAGCTGAAGGCAGCTGTGCCAAGATTGTTGAACTGTTGGTAGGCAGATAAACATGGTCTTGCTACATCGATATGCTGTACTAAAATATATGTTATTCTGGCAAACCTGTGCTTGGCATTCTCAGTGATTATTATTATAAATTTTTCCTGACAATTAACTCCCCTTGTTTGTGTAACTTCCAGCCATGAAAGGATTTATCCTCACAAGTGAATAATTCAGGTACTGTGTGAAATATGGAGTTAGCTTACATTGGCCCATTATCCCTCTCTCAACAGGGCTTTAAAAAATTAGTAACAAGGGATAATCAAAGACAATATTAATGGAAGATCATTATGTCCCAGGGGTATGATCAATAAGACTCTCTACCATAAATTAAACTAACAAGGAGTTTTTGAAAATCAAAGGGATATATATGTATATTCCTAGATATATATATACAAGGATAGGTTTGGGGCTCATATTAAATTCTGGCTCTGATTTAAGAACAATTAGTTCTTGCATCATGGTCCTGCTTGGTACATCCTCAGGAAGGGAACACAGAAGATATGGATGCTATAGCAATGTGTGGTGAAAAATCAGATGGTGCCCAGCTATCAGATGAAACAGTGTCTGGGATCTTAAAATCTTGTTTCCAAATAAGCAGCCATTTAAGTGAGATGTCAACTAAGTCCACATAGAAGAAGCACATCAACATTGTTGACCAAAGGATTGTAAATCATATAATCTAAAGTTGAAGAAGGGAATAGTATTTGAACTTAAATAGTGAGAATCTGGTTTGCAGAAGGCTGTGGATGACAGTGTGTGCCCAAGATACATTTGTGGTATCCACAAAGGAAATAAGTGTCCATATTAGAGGGATGAGAAAAAGGGATTACCAAGTAGAGTGAATTAAAGAGATGACTATCTAAGATCAAAATGCTACACCTGACTTGAACGGTCAAAACCTTGTCAGTTGATCGCCCCCTCTGAAGCACGTTAGGCCTGGTCTAATTTACAACATTTTCTCTATTATTTGTGTTTGTTCACAATGGGGATTATCTCATGTATACTTTGTCATTGGAGCTCATCCTCTTGCATTTGTGTTATTCGTTTTTCTGTTTTTCAGTAGATGAGACTCAAGACTGATGAACCTATAGGGACAGCAAGTACAATGTTTCTGGGGCGGGGTGGGGGCATGCAGTGGTGAGGAGGGGGGTAAAAGGGAGCTGATGTCAAAGAATTCAAGAAGGAAAAGAAGGTTTTGAAACTGATTGTGGAGCAATTGTACACTATTGCTTGAGGTAACTGAACTACGGAATTATATGATATCTGTATTAACTCCCAATAAAATGTTTTTTTAAAAAATCCTAAAGTTCTGCTATAAATGATTTGATATGTAAAATTTCACAAATCTGTTAATGTATGTCTCTGACACTTCTTACATTTTACAAGGTTATGGGTAAAAGTTAAAAAAAGATTCAAATATACAATGTGGGTAAATATTTTAAAGTTATGAATAAGAAACTATTAAATAAACATTATTTACTCTCTAATCTGACAATATTCAAAGGTAGGATCCAGTTTGGAGGCCTCAGATTTCTGTGTTATTCACATGAAACTCTGTTCCTTTCCCCTCTCAGTTCCTGAATTTGGTCTTAAAAGCTTTGTTTCAGCTACATTATTAATATAAATCAACTTCGATAAAGTATTCCTTGGTGTTATGTTGAGTTCTTCCTAACCTCAGAGGCTCAGGCACACTGTTAGACAATGCTGTGCCATCATTCCCACGGGCTTCCGTGGTGTCGAGGGTCAGCATTGGGCTGCAATGTCCATGCTCAGCAGTTTGAAACCACTAGCAACTTCATGGGAGAAGGATTATTTTGATGTGAATTTGTCCTGCATTTCTTCTCTCTACACAGACTGTCTTCTTTCCTTGGATGGTGAATACATCTTTATATTTACATCCAGGAAGGGCTTAGTCTGGAGCCCCTAGGCTGTGGGAATGGTTAATGTCTCAACTGTGAACTGAAAGATGGACAGTTTGAGTGCACTCAGAGGTGCCATCTACGTCTGAAAAATCAACATTGAAAACCCTGTGGAGCACAGTCAGACTCTGACACATGTGGGGTCGCCATGAGCCTACGTCCATGTAATGGTAATTAACTAAGGGCTCACTGGTTATCTAAGTGGTTAGGTTTAAATAGGACATGAAAGATAGATGGTACCTAAAATAGGTTGTTCCATGGATTCAGGTGTTTTAAGACTAACACAACTTCTAACTGAATAGAATTGTTTTCCAAGTGCAGGAAATACTGAGTGCAATCACTCCTAATTAGAACATTTTCATGGAATGCAGAATAATAGGAAACTCATGAGTGAGGGTTTTTGTGAAAGCCTTTGGATGTAACTAATGTGAAAATGGCACATGACCAGGCTGAGCTCTGTGGTACATAGGCTCGCCATGAGTCAGAACTGACATGTAGTACATTGATGCCAAGAGGAGAGTTAGTACTTACTTAAGTTGGTGCCATAATCAGAGATTTTGGTTACAAACAATAACAGCCATCCGGCTAGCAAAAGCAGAAAAGGCATTAATTAACAGGTATTATACAATTTACATAATGTTCAGAAAGGTGAGAAAGCCAAATACTGTAGCCCTAGAGGCAAAATCAATGTGCAACCCCATTTCGGGCGTTGTGGCAAAACACTTGGGATACTCATGACTGGCCACCAGAAGTCCTGCCCTGCCATTCATGACGAATCACATCCTTCTATTACTCTGCTTCTAGAAAGTGCTATGTGCCGAAACACATGGCTTCCTCGGGCTATGTAGTATTCTATTGAAATCTTGAACAAGTCAGTCTGATTAGTGGAGTCTAGATCACAGGTCTTTGAGGAAATCTGAGGCCGTGAATCCTTTGGTGCCTTTCCTGTGTTAATTACCTTGTCTAGAGAAACAAAACCAGTGACAATCATATATATATGTACATATATATATATATATATATATGAAGGAACACTATAGCAAGAAGACATTGGGGTTTGATGCCACCTGGAGCTCTTTTTAGATTCCCCGAGCTGTGGGCCCACGATGCAGAATGGTGCATTTGGAAGCAGGGAGGTCACGGGCAAGTGGGTGCAAAGTCTCCCAGATCCAGGGTCTGTGAGAGCATGACAGGGCACTGACAACCTGGGTCCCCGGGTCAGGGACTCACATGCGACTGCCTCTGGAGGAAGACACAGAATGCAAGCAAGCAGGGAGGGTCAAGGGCCAGAGGAGAGGAATTCTCTCTATCTCTCCACAAGGGGGCATCATCAGACAGTGACATGGTTCATAGATTAGGTTCCAGCCCTAAATTTTCACACAGGTTCAAGTTGACATAAAATCTGATGCACTGGACAAGGCTAGACTTCTGATTTGGGGAGGTGAGGCTGAAATAAGGGAGGGATTTCACATATGGTGGGTAGGTTCAAATACTAATATTATCCTAGGCCTAGAATATGGTGCTCACCATGAACGTTGAAAATACCATGGTCTTGCAAAAGAACCAAACATGTGCCTTGTATGAAGTACAGCCAGAGTACTTCTTAGAAGCACGGACAGCTAGAGTGTGCCTCGTGTACTTTGGACATGTCATGAGAGGAGATCGATCCCGGGTAAAGGCCATCCTTCTGGACACAGCGAGGCCGCAGAAAGAGGAAGAGCGTTGACACGACGGCTTGGTACAGTGATTGCAACGCAAGCACAACAATAATGGTGAGGATTGGGGAGGACCAGGCAGTTTCATCCGGTTGTACTCGGGATTGCTAGGAATTGTAGCCTATGAACAATGCATCAGTCAATGTAAGTTTGGGACGATTTTAGATTAGAGAAGTGATTTTTCAAAAGTTGCATTTTAGACATATTCATTCATTTGTGTAATTTTAAAAGTATCAATAGTAATGAGAACAAATTCATCTAATTCTGTGGAAAATGCAGATGAGTGAATCTGGGAATTTGGGCTTCCTTGAGGTGAGAGGCTCCATAGGATGAAACTCGGAGTTGGAAGTCAGAAAGGGCTGACTTTTGGACTTTTACTTCAGGATTTGGTGGTGGTACCAGCTCAGTTGAGTATTTTAGCCTTGTCCTTTTTTTTAACCTTTACAACGGGGAAAATGACAACAATTTCCGAGAACGAGATAACCAAAATTTCTTAACACAAAGTGTGCACGTGCTTGGCAGGAGGCAGGGCCTCAGGTTTTGTATTCAAGACTGTCCCTTCTCAATGAGCCTCAGAATTGTGTCCCACTATTGGTAACACAGAAAGGATTGTCATTTCCCCCCACTTATCCTTGCTACTTCCTCTTTCTAAGGATAACAATGAACCATATATGGAAACCCAATTAGGCATGCACAACTCTTGGCTGTTTTATCCTAATCTTTCCAGGAATGGAACAGTAATTGTTCTGAGAAACGACAGTAAAAATGGCAAGTGAAGAATACAGACAACGCTCCAATTGATCTCAGCTACTGTCACATAATTGAGTCTTCTGTCCGACATCTAAATCTAACGCTTCTTTTTCCCTGAGGACCTGTCCCCGGTTATCGCCTACAGTTGTATCTGTGATTGGCCTGTCACCATCTGCGGTGCTCTCTTCGTCAGAATGAGGAAACTGTTTTCATTTGCTAGTATTTCCTCTCTAAGCTCTTTGCCTCGCCGACCCACCCATTAGTCCTCTGACATTCATAGAGGATTTTCTTTTCTTTTCGTCTTTCTCTGGCTCGGCACCCAGGGAAGAACTGTGTTATGTTTTGGCCTTGAAAGAATTGATTTCTATTTATGCAAAACAAGTCAATTTTTCAAAACTAAACAAGATGAGTGTAGCCTTTGCCCAAAGAATGAAAACATATTCTGAAGTGAATTATTTCTCTCTGTATTTGGATGCAATTAGGAAAGTTAATGATGGGTAATTTTCAGCGTGCATATGCTTTCACTTTGTTGATTTATAAGTCGGCATAAACATAATTAGGTGTGCATATGCATCCTCAGAGCTTAATGGGCCCTGCATTCCTGGTAATTAGGAGGCTCAGCATGCAGTTGATGTGCCATTTTTCAGGCTAAGGTATAGTAAGCTGTGTGGATTGACTATCTCCAGTATTTCTCATGGGAATGCAGGCACATAGTTATATGAATTCCAAAATAATGTATCATAGGACACGTTCATCATCTGTTTTTCTTCTTAATTTGATTCAATAGATTTACAAAGTATGTATTCCCTAAAGTCAGCAATCCTTTTTGACGTGGTAAAATTGCCTGTCTTTAGAAAATAACAGAGTGATAATTTTTACCATTGGAAGTGCCCAAGAGGGCATCTAAATTAGCACCTAGTTTTTCAGGTGCGTTTGCTCAGGCTTAGTAAATGGAAGTTACTTTTCCCAGGTTATACACTTTCTGAGAAACCTGTAAATGGCTTGACAGAGGAGGATAAAGTCGACTATCGTTGTCCATGCAGCATTCTCATCTCCCAGAAACCCTAGCTTGAGTGCCAGGAGGACTGGCTGCATAATTTTCAGGGCCCAATAAACCTGTGATAAATTTCAATAAAAATGGGAAATGTTTTATTCAAATCTTATAAAAACGAAAGACGGTGGCAACAGAGCATTTCACTCGGAGTCCTCCTGCACGAGAGGCCTGCGTGTGAGACCCTCTGTGACTACACAAGCAACACACCTGTGAGGGTGGCACCGGCCGAAGGTCACATCGCACAGCATAGGACGGGCCACGGAGGAGCAGTGAGCAGAACAACATGGACGTCAGAAGTGGGAAGAAATCACTGCGAGTAACATGTCCATCATCAGAGGCCAGGGCACTGAAAGAAAGATCAGTATCACATCTGAACAAGTTTATATTGTCTTACACAATTGTCAAAAGGCTAGACATCCCACGTCCCCGATTAAATATTATACAATGGTGTGAGAGTTATGCTTGCAATAGGGCAAATTATCCTAAAATCCTATTTAGTGAGATTTATACCTTTAGAGAAACAAACAAACAAACAGTTGGAATAACGAAAGCATCAAATATCTTGAAAAGGTTGCACTAATAATACGGAAAACCCATTTACTGTAGTGTTACAGATCATGGCCCACACACTACATTAGGAAAATGATGCAGAAAACTGTTTCCCCTCTTTGAAAAAGCTTTCTAAGAAGTAGTAAAGATAATAGCACAAAAGTACTTTTTTCAAAATTAGAAAGTTCTGAGAGGCTAAGAGTAATTTCAGATGTCAGAGTAACAAAGACAAACTAAAGTGAGAGACAGAGAAGAAAATTTATGTTTTACCCTCTTTCAAACAGTTTTATGGAATAAGTGGCATGCTCTTAGGTCAGAGATGTAGAATCAGAAAGTTAAAAAAAAAAAAAAGTAACTCACTCCCGGACACAGAGATCATAAAGGATAGTTTTGGGATGGGATGGCAAGTGTAGATTCCATATGTAAGCAGGTCTTATAGTTCTCGGATCTATAGCATCAACCTCACTTTAAAACTGTTCAAACTTCAAACTACTGGGCTCCAGTGCCACCCGACTGAATCTGAATCCCTGGGCCCCAGACCCAGCAGTCGACTTAGCAAGAACTCCAGGGAATACGGAGGCACTCCAGAGCTTGAGAGCCAGGCCTGAGCCCAAGGTCCCCTGTTACTCAGTTTGGTTCGTAGTGAGTCCAAACGCAACGACCAACAGCGCCTTCTTCGGCACTAGCCACAAAATCGCCGTGACATTTGGAACCATTGCTGCAGCCATTGTGTCAAACGATTTCCCTCTTCTAAAGTCTCTGGCCAACTACAACAAAATGATGCCCTTTTTCAGACGCTGGCCTGGGATCTCCTTATATAACACTTTAAGTACTTAAGATGAATTCTCATAATTCTTGATTCTAAGGAGCATTTCGCTGTATTTCTCCCAAGACAGATGTTCGCTGGTTCTCCTGTCTGTCCGTGGTAATGTCATTCTTCATTGACAACATCAATATCCAAACGCACCCTCCTGCAGAGGTACCTGCGTGGTGCAAATGGTGTGCGCTCCACTTAACCTAAAGGTGGGCACGACAGGCATGGGAAAAAGGCCTGATAGCTTGCTTCCCTAAAAAGCACAGCCAGGAAAACCTCCAAGATCATTTCTATTCTGTCCCTGCTGGCAGCAAGGGGAGTGCGAACTGACGCTGCGGGAGGGGCTCACCAGATGCAATGCTCTCTCCCCTGTCTTGTGTGGCGTTTCAACATATTGAGAATGTGTTACGGGCTAGAGATCCTAAAAGTTGTTTTGTGTATTCTGCTTTTTAAGCCTTATAATAATCAGTGAAACAAGGATTTGTGTTGATAATAAAATTGACTCTTATCTGCAGAATAATCAGGTACATTCTAAAAATATGGAAATACTCGAAAATTATTTTCCTGACAAGACAATTCCTATCTTCTTGAGTCACCATTGAACACTCTGTAGCCGCATAGGCTCCAGGGTAGTGTGTACTTAATGAGTGCCTAGGCAGGGGATGAGGGAGCCCTGGTGGCAGCTTGGTTAAGCACTGTGCTACTAATTTAAAGGTAGGTGATTTAAATCTCCTTGCTGCGCTGCAGGCCAAATGCCTTTGCAATCTGCTCCAGGAAAACGTTCAGTTTGGAGGCCCTCGGAGGGGCAGATATCATCTGTCATATATCCTATTGCTGTGACTTGGAACTAACTCAATAACACACAACAACGACGAGGGAATGAATGAATGAGTGAATACATGTACCTAAGGACACATACAGGAAAAGACAGATTTTAAAATCTAAGTCTGTTTGGCTTGAAGACCTATATCTTGCAACGCATTTTGGGAAATATTGCCGACAAAGTTGTTAAGCATTTCAATGCTCTCATTGCTTCTGCCATCCTGGTACAGAAAGGAAGTCCTCGAGAACTGAAGAGAAATCAGAATTCAAGATCTAGCCATGAGCGACTGCCCTTGGGACACAGCGAGCTGTAGCTAATGCAGTGAACCGAGTGGCTTATCTAAATTTGGGTTAGATGATGAAGCATTAGTGAGCCCTTCTCTATGGGAGAGCCTTATTTTCACCAACTCCAAACTTTATAGCAAATGGTTTATGATTATTTCCCTGATTTCGTAATGGAAACTGTGGTCCAGAGAGGTCACATCATGTTCTGTGGCCACACAGCTAGTCGTTGATGGGGTCATCAGACTGATGACAATTGGGCACTAACACTGTTGCCCAACGAGGCACCTGCGCACAAGCTTGGCAATAGATTGTGTTATTTCCCAGGGGAATCAAAATCTTGTGAGATCAAATGTCTGTCCATTCCTAGCTCATGCTGATTCTAGGACAATATTCTGGCTTTTATTTAGTGAAAAATGCCAGCGAGTATACAGAGAACCTCCAAGCTGTAATTCATACCAGTCTTACCTCCTCTTCAGAGGCTACTAAAAATTGCTAGTCATGCCAGCTCACTTCTGAGCTTAAAAATGGTGCTATCATTTCCTATAAAAATATTGAGACATGCACCGGCACCAAATCAAAAGAGGTTGTTATAACCCATTTTCTAAAATTATAGCAAAGAGAGAGAGTTGTTCCTGCCCCTGGGATACCACATTGTCTATTTATGCTTTTTCTGCTGTGCTCTATTATTTTGTTTTATTTCTTTAGTGTCATTTCAGTGCAGTGAAGTGGTTATGCTTCACAATGGATTTTCTCTGGTGGTAGAAACCTCTGCTCAGCAGGTATTGATGAGCTGGATCTTATCTTTATTATAGGAATAAAAGGGAAACAGTGTGATGAAATTGCACATAATAGGCTGAGCAATTTGGAAGCAAGATTTTGAATGGTGTATCAACACCAAGGCATGAGCTCTAGACGGTGTGGTGATGTCAGTTATCACCATGGATCATAGGACTTATCTTTCTTCTAGGATTTGGAAATCTTACTATATGGTCACATATAATTAACTTATACAATACATATTGTATATGCACATGATATATACATCTAGCATGAATATATACATGTACATAATATATGCATATGTGTGTGTGTATATAATGCATATGTATAAACCATCCCCCCAAACAAACTCACTGCCATCCAGTCAATTCTGACTCACAGCAGTCCTGTAGGACAGACTAGAATTACCTCTGTGTGTTTCTGAGACTGTAACTCTTTATGGGAATAGAAAGCTTCATTTTTCTCCCATGGAGTAAACTGGTAGATTCAAACTGCGGACCTTGCGGTTAACAGCCCACCTATAACCTATTATGCCCCCAGGTCTCCTAATATACACATATTATATATGAGGGGACTTGAAAAAGTTGGAGAAAAAATACCATTATGTTTCAATTAGTTTTCCATGTACTTTTGAAATATTCCCATATATGCACACATAAGTTCCATCAGAGGAGTTGAATATTTTATGCACATGTAGAACTCTAAAAAATTGTCTTCTTTGAATTTTCCGTGTGTGTGTGTGTGTGTGCGTGTGTGTGTGGTACCCTGCCTCAAAATGAAAAATAGCTCCTCTGGCCGGAGCTGTCATAGTATGCGTTCTCCGTTCCCCCGCCCCCCCAATGCTACCCAAGCACTGAACAACTCTCTGAATTAGTGAACCCAGCTGTGTTGCCTGGGAAGGTTCTCTCTGGTCACAGTGATTTTTTTTCCTAAAGCAGTTTGTTTGAACCTCAATTTTTGTGAGGGTTGAATTAAGAGAAAGACGTAGGCTGTGAACTTTTGTTGCCTGCTCAGGAAACATCAATCAAGCCAGTGAAAGATGCCATCATTACCTTCTCCCCACAAAAGCTCATCATATGAAATCTGAGATCAAGATGATGCACATTTGTTTTTGATGTGCTGGGAATAGTGCTTTTTGAGCTCGTGCCACCAGGAACTGTTATTCAAGCTTTCTCTTTAGAGATTCTGAAAAAAATGACAAATCAGTGTGCCACACACAGGCCTGCTTTGTGGCAGACTGGGGACTGGTTTTGCCAGTATGAAAATGCACCTGCTCAGACAGCCATCTCAGTGAGCCAATTTTTTGGCAAAAAAACAGCATGCCTCTCTTGCCCCACAGATCTTACTTACCTGACTCACTCTGTGTAACTTCTTTTTCATTTCCTCAAATGCAGAGGGACATGAAAGGACAGCAATTTGAAGACGACTTAGAAGAGGTGAAGAAAAACGAGGGAGGTGCTGTCAGCCATCCAAACAGATAAGTTTGAAAAATTGTTTCTAAGAACGGAATCGCAGATTTGAAAAATGTAAGTAATGGAGAGTAGTTTGAAGGGAATAAGGTTGTTTTGTGAAAAAAATTAAATACATAGCTTTGAAAAAAATTCATTTTTTGGAGGGGTACCCTCTGTATGAGTCTAGAGTCTAGCTTGCAATTTACTCTATGCTCTCTTTCATTCTTGGTGATCATCAACATTTATATTTGCATAAAAACCTCATCTTGATTTTTTGTAACAGCGGTGTCAGGCAATATTTGTTCTTTTGTGATTGAATTCTTTCACTCAGCATAATGACCTCCAGGCTCATCCATTTTTCATGCATGATTGGCACATGTGTCATTATTTTTCAGTGCTGCATACTATTCTATTAGCCTTAGGTGCCAGAGTTTATCTATTTTTACCTGACGGTCATTTAGGATTTCCCCACTGGGGCTGGTGCAAATAGAACTACAATGAGTGTGCACATATCCATTCATGTCACTGCTCTCATTTCTATGGGATCTGAACCAAGCAGTGAGATTGAGGGGTAATAATCGTATTTCTAATTCCAACGTTTAAGGAACCACTGATTCATTTTCCATAAAGATTTCACTACTTTACAGTCCCACCAGCCGTAGATGAGAGGTCTAGAATCTCCACACTCTCACCAGCATTACTCCTTTTCTGTTACTTTTTAATACCTTTTTCTCAATTCTTTGTTTGGATTTGCGTATCTTGAATGGCTAATGTTTGTGAGCATTTCTTCATGCTTGTTGTCTACCTACATATCTTCTCTGGAGAAATGTCTGTTCTTGTCCACGACCCATTTAAATTGGATAATTTGTCTTTCTGTTGCCGAGGTGTTGGGCTTTCTATGCATTTTAGAAAGCAGTCCCATGTCCGACAAGGCATCAGCAAATTCTTTTTTGGTAAAATATTTGGAGGCCCATAAGCATCTCCTTTTTAGAATCTATTGTCTCTTTCTGCCATTGACTGTCTTTGAGATTTCCGTTGTGTCTTTCAGTGTACTTATGTCATGTAGTAGGCCCTCTGCATTTGTTCACTGGCGATCTGTACAGTTCAGGATTCTCATCCGTCTTCAGTTCGTTTTGGCCTGTTCTCTGGGCTGTGGGTCCTGTTTCATTTCTGTACAGATACCCAGTTTTGCGAGCACCCTGTGTTAGACAGGCCATCTTTTGTCCATTTATTTAATTCGGGTCCCATGTCAGAGCTCAGCTGTCCATAGGCTGAGCTATTTTGGTTGACTCTGGGGTAAATATCACCCTCTCTCTCGGTTTCTGAAGTCTAGAGTCCTGGCTGACCTTAATGAGCCATTGATCTTTGCCCACATGTGCTTGTCTGTCTTTGTGCTGATGTCATTCCCTAAGTTTAAGACACAGTCCACATTAATAGCATAACGACTCAAATGGAAATAACTCATCTTTCAATTCATGTTTTAAAATAGAAGACACAGTCAATCCACGACACGAATAGTTATTTGAGGCTAGGAACTGTGGAAGATGTTAACGCTTGGACTGACCGTGACTAGCACTGCACATGCGCTGTGTGCCCTCCCGTCAGTTCTGGCACATCGAGCTTGTCTGAGAGCGGAACCGTTCCCGAGGCTTCCTCGGCTGTCATCTTTCAAGGACCAGATCACCGGGTCTTGGCTTCCATGGGACAGCTGGTGGGTTGCAACCAAATACTTAATCCTTTTGCCATCAAAACTTTTTTATGAATACTTACACAAATTAATAAATAGGAGTGCCACTCGATTAATTTCTCTATTAATTAATTGCAAAGTTTTCACCTTTTTCCCCCAAACTCCTTCCGAATGTATCTTTATTTCTATCCAGAGCACCACCATGAACATTAAACATAACTTTGCTCAGCGTATATAGGGAGAAGTCCTTTCAGTTCAGGATCTTGTTTCAAGCCACTGCTTACGACCAGATGTTATCAATCTAAAAACCGAATTTTACCAGCTATTTCTTATTTAAACAGCCTTAACCACCTCCCACAATTGAACAATATATTTTGATCCTCAAAAAATGTATTCAGTCATTCGCACACTCTGCTATCGTGCTCTCAGAATTTATAGCTCAGTGCCTTGGCCCATTCATTATCCAGTTTTCAAGTTCCATAACCTCTTTATACCTCAGTTTTCTCATCTCTATAGGAGGACTACTACTACGCCCCATTTTCGTGCTGTTAATGAAATTAAGGGCTGTAATAAAGACAGAGTACAGTGGTTGACACAGATAATTCCTCGCTTGTTAATCGTAATGATTTTTATTGTTGGAATAAGATAGAATTATGCACTGAAAATCTACTTAAAGATCTATACCACACCGGGGGCATCAGCGACCCTCAAGATAATAGCTCATTTCCCTTTCTGCACTGCTGTTTCCTTTAGAGAGGGCAAAAGTTCCCAAGCAGGAAGCAAAGCAGATCCAGAGTGCACTGCCACCTAGCGAAAGGCTACTTCTTCACCGAGGCAACCGCTGTCTCTAAGACCTCAGGAGATCACATAATCCGTTAGTCACAGAAACAAGCCTTCTCCAGCCCTTCCCATTTTCCTGGGCTGGCTTGCTTTTTCTTCGTAATACTTCTTCTTGGAGGGTTTTTATTGGTGAGGCAGCTGACCTAGAACCAATTACATTCTTCTGCAAAAGGACAGGAAATGGAAAGCCACTTCAGCAGCCTTAGGTGAGAAAGCAATAGCACACATATTATGGAGGATTTACCACCAGGACCCTTAAGCCTGGGTGGTATATGTGAATCCCAGGAAGCAGAGAGACCCATCTGGTTTCAGATTTTTCATTTGTATCTCCCATGAGAAATTTCCTCCCCATGGGGATGATGGAATGAAAGAAAATAACAGTAAAAACCAGTGTAAAGAATGGGGCTCTCTAGTATCATTTTTCCAGGAGGTCAGATCATGCTCAGGGCCATCGATAAGCTGTGTTCAATAGGATCAGACAGGTGTGGTCTATTGGGTTTTGACTAGCTGACATTTTGGAAGCATATTATCAGCTTTTCCTTCTCAACCTCTCGTAGTCTGCAAGCCCAGCTGCAGTTTGTTCAGCATCAGAGTAACACATAAGCATCCCCTGACAGGTGAGTAATGTCTGCACTTGAAGGGCATTGGCTGGGGAGGGAACCCAAGTCTCCCGTCTGGTAGGTGAGACTTCTACCAGTGAGTCACAATTCTCTTGCATCTACTTATCCCATTCATCAGTGCTCCCTGGAGGAATACATGGAACAGAGAAAATGAATGTACCTGAAATTCTAATTTCACCATTCCTTAGAAATGTGATACTGGGAAAGTTCTTTCACCCAAGTTTCTGATTTCACAATGTTAAATGGAGAATCACAGTGATCACAATATACATTTATTAGAATGGCATGACATGTGTTATTATTGTATGCATTTCTTTGTAGACTAGGTTTATGCTGGTGGGAGCTGTGAAATCCAGGACCCGCAGTGTTTACCACCAGCAGCAGAAACGTTCTGTGTTGATCAAACACACAAAAAGTAGTCCATTGTCTCAGCTGTAGAAAATTAGAAAGCATGAGTAGATTATCTGTGGTCAACACGGCTGGCTATGAACCAGTGTCTTAGACATCAAGACCCATTCTTCCATAAACTCACAGGGCATCCATGGCTGACCATAAACCATAGTCATTTGATTCTAGGTCCAGTGACGTGGAGTGACATGTCCAATTTGACATGTTGGTCACGTCTTGTTTCCTCAACCTCCATATGCCTGACACGCTCCCGCTGCAAATATTTTGAAGCAACATATTCTCTTAAGTCATTTTAAACATGAAGGCCCACTTACTTAGTCTACCATAGAACTATCCCAGTCAGCACTAATAACATTTTCACGTTGCTCAAAACCCTAGACAACTTCTAGGGAATTTATTTGTTTAGAATGAGAAAGACTAAAGGTTCAATATTACCCTAGAGTTTCCCAGTGTTTACTATTTAGAATTTCTGAGATTTTGTTTCTCTCAATTTCAGACTTTTCCTTTAACCTTTCCATGTCTTATAGTTTCCCCTACAGAAAAAGAAAAAAAAATCAGATCCAGAGACCCACTGTGCTCAATGCAAGTAGAAGAGCACAATCCTTTAGTTCAGTCAATATGCTGTAGAGCAGTGGTTCCCAACCTTCCTAAGGCCACAGCCTTCTAAACCGCTGTGTTAGAGGGAGATGGAAATTGGAACCTTCCCTTTCTCTACTCTCTTGCATTACTGAAAATTGGAGATTAGGGAATTCACTTAATTCTTAATCTTCAGCATTTTCAGTGTGCACAATAGGCATACTATCATCCCCCATGAGTGTCAGAGTATGGACTAGATAAAACCCAGTATTTTCATGAAAATTCATGAGTAGTCAATTTAATTTTCAGTTATTCTGTATTTTCTGTATCTTAATGTTTCCAATAGGCCTCCAGAATATAAATTTTCACATCCTGTGCTCTTGACCTCTTTAGAAATTGTAGATCAGTGGTTCTCAACCTGTGGGTCGCGACCCTTTCGGAGGTCGAACTTCCCCTTTCACAGTGGTTACCTGATTCATAACAGTAGCAAAATTACAGTGATGAAGTAGCAATGAAAATCACTTTATGGTTGGGGGGGGTCACCACAACATGAGGAACTGTATTAAAGAGTCGCAGCATTAGGAAGGTTGAGAACCACTATTGCAGATCATCTGTAGGTCATAGAAACCCAATTTTGTGCATTTGTTTTTTAGCAGAGCTGAATGTGCTTGTTTGACTGCTCTGTTGTTGACCTCTTGAGAAGTAAGTGTGCTCTGTAATATTCAACAACTACATTGTCTCTCCAATATTACAGTGTGCATGCATGCCTTATTCTCACTGCACAAAGTTCATTCGGTCAGAGAGAAATAAAGAGGATGTTACACTGCTGGATGAGAGAACAGCAAACTTAGAATAAGACTTTCTTTTTCATTCACTGTTACAACTTAAAAATACTTTTGATGAGAAAAGGAGAAGAAATTATGATTATCTAGAAAATCCTATCACACAACAGGTAGTTGTGATATAATAACACAGAAAAGGAGCCTCAACAGCGCGCACACTCACACACAGACCATGACGTTGCAGTGTTCAAATAACAAATAGGATTTTAATTTTATTCCATTTTGGGCTATAAATATTATATTTTAATAGCATAAATGTAATAAAAGAAAAATAAAAGTGAAAACATGTCATTCATAACCCCCACAACCAAGAAACAGTCTCTGTTTACATTTTAGAACTTGGTGGGGGGGGTGGGGGGGGCGGTACAGATTTGTGTAAACACATATGCACTATATAAGCTCAGCACTACATCACACAGAAACAGTTTTTTGTAGGAACGTATTTAATACTTTGCTTTCCACATCCTTTATAAATTCCAAGATAGCCAAGTGAGTCTCAGGACGAGGTGGACACCTCCAGGAAATAGTGCCTCTAGTAGGTTCTTGGGTTCCACTGTGGCCCATTCAAGTCAAGCGGTTTAGAAAAGAAATCTGAAATCCTCACTCATACATTACATACCCAAGTAGAAGAGTCCCGGAGAACCCGGCCTGGCCATCCCTTCCATATTCCTGAATGCTGCCCGGCAACTGATAGCCTGGCCACGAGGAGCTTGGGGGCCATGTTGTAGAATCCATTCAAACAAGCATAGACTTTACTCAGACTGATTCAACTTAATTGGTCAGGGAGTCGGTGTGAGTGTAGGATGGAAAGGAAGGATTAGAAAGATATTGCAGCAATAGTCCTAGAGCTGGAGGAACCATATGGAGCTCCATGTTTGCACCACCACCACTGGATCCACAAGACTTTCCACCCACTGGCCTGTGATCTTGCTGCATTTGGCATCACTGCATGTGTAGTGTGAGTCTGAAGAGGAATGTATAGACTAGTATTGGACATATGAGCTAATCTTGGATTTATGGAGTTGATCTGGACTGGGCTGGCTGGGATGTTTTTTTAAGATTACAACAGATTGTTCTAAGAATTCTTATGCCCACTCATTTCCTTGCACAACTGCATCTCTTAAACTAGGCCCTTTTAAAACTAATTTTGTAAAATGCTTATTCATACCAGTTCCAAGATATCTGCAGATTATTTAAACAAACAAACAAAAACAACCTTATACTTTGAAATGTTTATCATTTTTCAAATGAAACTTTAGGGGCTACTTGGTAACATTTTAAATAATTACACATAAGTCTGTAAAAAGAACCAATCAGAAAAATGATCTGCTAGTTCTTGGTACTTCTGTATTGAAGATGCTGTCTCCTCTAGCATATGGTGAGCTTTCCTTGCATGCTGCCTGGCTCATACTGCTCAATTTATCTATTAACCTCACCATTTATGCTTTTGAGTGCCAAATATTTTATTATACAACATTTTTGGCATCGAGAGCAGACATTAGAAGATGCATTGGCCATAATAATCCGTAAATTGTGGAGGATCTGGGCTTGGATAGAGCTGAGCCTTTTGGAGTCTCAGCTTCTGTGAACTTCCCTAAGCATTCCAAGGTACATAACTTCTGACATCCAAACTCTGTGCTCCTTGATACAAACCACGTTGAATTCACTGGAGGATTTGGTTTCTTTGCTCATAGGATTTGTTTCACTGTACTTGCTGGTTTCTTTAACTCTCTATTGAAAATCCAGGGGTGTCATAACCCGAGATGAATCAGAGCCACCCTCCGGATCTCCTTTTTGGACTATAACATACTTGTTTCTGTCTGTATGGAATTATTCAACAAAAAGAAATTTGGAAAATCAGTAGCTACTTTGAATCATTTTGATCTTTGTAAATTGATTTTCAGGTACATTAGAGTCTAATGTTCTCAGATCAAAATTCCCAGCGGAGATTATTTAGATTTGGATTTTTGTTTTATTTCCTAACGATAGTTATGAAATACGTTGTCACTTTTAAATACTTCCCAATTAGATAGACCACCATGATTAAAATAACAGACTAGATCTTTAGCTAGCAAAATTAATTGGGGTCCAAAAAACCCAAAGAAACCAGGTGTTACATGTTTGTTTTGATAGAATCCAATAATCTCATAAGCAGCAAAAATGTGTGGCCACAAGTCCAAGCATCTTAAGTCTCTAGGGCACTTTCCACAAATTAAAAGACATCATGGCAGCATCAACTGAGAAATGAGAAGCCTCAACACACCAGTCTGTCTATTGGCTTAAAAAAAAATCCAAATGCCAAAAATCTCCCCTGAAAGGAAGACATTGCATGAAATACATGAATGAAGCCCCTAGGCACATTACCTGCAAAGCATTTCATTTAATTCCGTGGGATCAAGTTTCAACCTATGCTTACTCATTAATAAATAAACCTAGATTTCCCCCTTGCTGGACAATGGCTTGAGATTCTTGTTTAAAAATATTATAAGTTGAATTACTTGAAGTAATTTGAATGTCTGCAATTGCTATGCTGAAAAATGGCTGGAGACACGTGAGGGGGTGACCCTCCCCCAAAAAAACAGAATATTTTTTTCAGAGCTGTGTATTTAACTTTTATTACAAAACAACCTTATCACTTTCAAAGTACTTTCCATTGCACCTTAATACACTTTTCGAATCTGCAATTCACTTCTTGGAAATCCTTTCCAAACTCATATTTTTGGATGGCTGACAGCACCTCCCTTGTTTTTTCCTCTACCTCTTCTAGGTAATTATATCTTTGTCCTTTCATGTCCCTCTGCATTTGGGGAAACAAAAAGAAGTCACACAGAGTGAGGTGAAGTTAGTCAGGTGTGTGGGGAAAGAGTGGCATGCTGCTTTTTGCCCAAAACTGGCTCACTCAGATGGCTGTGTGAGCAGGTGCATTGTCATGGTGGCAAAACCAGTGCCCCTTCTGCCACAAGTGAGGTCCTTTTTGTCACACACTGATATGCTATCTTTTCAGAGCCTCTAAATAGAAAGCTTGATTGACAGTCTGACCTGGTGGAATGAACTCCAAATGCACTGTCCCCTTCACATCAGAAAAACAAATAAGCATCTTTTTCATCTTTGATTTCACATGATGAGCTTTTTGGGGCAAGCTGACAATGGCATCTTCCACTGGCTTGATTGATGTTTGCTTTGGGGGTCGTAAGAATAGCACTGTGTCTAGTCACCAGTAATGACCTTGGGGGGAAAAAAGTTAGGGTTGCTTCAGGGCTGTTCTTTCAAAGCAGGGCACATTTTCAGTGGACTGTTTTTGCCAGTCAGTCTGAACCTGAGACACAAATTTCATAGCAGTCCTTTCCATTCCCGAATCTTCCATTAAAATATGCTGAACTAAGCTCCACGATAGTGCAGGCAACTTCGCCTCTCCTCAATGGTCTGCTGTTGTAGGTCTTCTGAACACAAGTGCACAAGTTTTGTTGACATTTCATCCACTTGGGAAGTTGACACAAGTCCAGAATGAGGTCTGTCAGCAATTGACATTTCACCTTCTTTGAAACGAGAAAACCACTCATACGCTTGAGTTTTCCCTTTAGCCTTGTCATTATAAGCTGTCTTCAACATCACAACAGTTTCTGCAGCATTTTTCCAGAGCAAGAAAAAAATTTCAAAGCCCCACACTGTTCTCTGAAATCAGTCATCAAAAAAACCCCACAATCGGGGGAACCGATTACAGGGATCTACATGTGACCTCCTCCCTGGGGGATGGACAACAGAAAAGTGGGTGAAGGGAGACGTTAGACAGTGAAATATATGACAAAATAATAATTTATAATTATCAAGGGTTCCTGAGGGAGCGGGGAGCGGGGAGGGAGGGGAAAAAATGAGGAGCTGATGCCAGGGGCTTATGTGGAGAGCAAGTGTTTTGAGAATGATGAGGGCAACAAATGTACAAATGTGCCTTACACAATTGATGTATGTATGAATTGTGTTAAGAGTTGTATGAGCCCCTAATAGATTGATTTTAAAAATAAATAAATGAAAGAACAGAAAAACATAACAAAAAAACCCACACAAAAACCCAGAGGTCTCCAGGAACAGGAAGGGGAAGGTAAGGGGAAGGTGGGGAGAGGAGAGGAGAAAGGGGTATCCATCACAACAATCAACACATTACCACACACCCCACCCCCCTCCAGGGGGACTAACAACAGAAACCATGGGGAAGGGAGACAGCTAGCTGTCAGTGTAATATATGAAAATAATAATAATTTAAAATTTATGAAGGGGTCACCAGTGTGAGGGGGCCAAAAGGAAGGAAAAACTGGGGAGTTGATAACCCGGACTCAATATAAAGTAAATGTCTAGGAAAAAATGGTGGCAGCATATGTACAAATATGCTTGATTCAACTGATGTATGGATTGTTGTAAGAGTTGTAAGAGCACCCAATAAAGTGATCTTTTAATTAAAAAGAAGAATTACGTTACATGATAATTCTCATAAAAACAAGTGAAAATTAAAATTTGAATATTTGCTACATTTAAAAAAAAATAAAGTTTTGAGCAAAACTGCTTTTACAAAAAAATTCACTGTGACCAGAGCTAACCTTCCAAGGTGACCCCACTGGGTGCACTAACTCAGAGCAGTTGCTTGATGCTTTCCTGGTGGGAAAAATACGTACTATGAAATTTCCACACAGCAGAGCTTTTTCAAGTTTTTTTGGTGGGGGTTAGCCCCTCATATCAACAAAAGCTAACATTTTAAAAATGTACTTAAAATGAAACTTATTTGATATGGGCAAAATCTTTATCTGTCTGGTTAAAAGTATTTTGGGATGATTGCTGTGATGTGTTGTACTGGGCTGACTAGAGAAACAAACTCAGAGTCACACATATATGTGTAAGAGATGTATATCAGAGCCTGTGACTATTAAGAAAACATCCCATCCCAGTCCACATCAAGTCCATAATTCTGATATGAGCACAATTCAGAGTCCAGCACAAGTCCATAATCCCTTCTTCAGACTCACACAGCACATGCAGTACTGCAAAATGCAGGAACATGACAGCCGGTGGGTGCCGTCTTTTGTTTTTTAACCATTTTATTTGGGACTCGTACAATTCTTATCACAATCCATCCATCCATCCATCCATCCATCCATCCATCCATCCATCCATCCATCCATCCATCCATCCATTGTGTCAAGCACATATGTACATTTGTTGCCCTCATCATTCTCAAAACATTTGCTTCTACTTGAGCACTTCATATCGGCTGCTCATTTTCCCCCTCCCTCCCTACTACCCCCTCCCTCAGGAACCCTTCAGAATTCATAAATTAATATTATTTTGTCATATGTTAAACTGTCTGACATCTCCCCCCACCCTCCTCTCTGCTATCCATCCCCCAGGGAGGAGGCTAACCATAGACTCTTGTAATTGATTCCCCCTTTCAACCCCACATTCCCTCCACCCTCCAGGCATCACCCCTCTCAACACTGGTCCTGAAGGGGTCATCCGCCCTGGATTCCCTGTGCTTCCAGTTCCTATCTGTACCAGTGTACATCCTCTGGTCTAGTCAGATTTGTAAGTTAGAATTGGGATCATGATAGTGGGGGGTGGGGAAGCATTTAAGAAGTAGAGGAAAGTTGTATGTTTCATCGTTGCTACCCTGCACCCTGACTGGTTCATCTCCTCCCCACAACCCTTCAGTAAGGGGGTGTCCAGTTGCCTACTGATGGGCTTTGAGTCTAGTAGGCAGGGGCCAGACCAAATCCAGGGGTAAATTTGGTAGCCAACTAAGAAGGGGAGGGAGGGAGGAAAGGGGGGGAAAAAGATGTGTGGTGGGGGAATAGGGCACTGACCCACCCAAGGGAAGGGTATTGTGAATCCACTGTTAGTGTAAGCATCTCACCACTGGCCCAGGTCTCCACATGGCTCCTCCAGGTTCCGGAGTGTGGCCCTTTTGAGGAAGTTCCCAGAATCCTTCTGAGAAGACCATGCTCACAAGGAGGCATTATCAGCCTGTGACTTAGACTCCACTCCTCCACTCTTAATGCCCTCAAGTCAGCACCAGATTATTTAACTACCACATATGATTTTAAGAACATTTTGAGTCAAACAAAATACAAAGCAAAAAAGTTCGGATTCTTGCTGTTAGGTAAAAAAAATGGTTTGATGACGGAGATGAAGAATTAATTTATTCTTCATGCACTCTGTCTCAAAAGTAAGGGTGAGGGTCTAATTAGAATAAATTCTTGAGTGGAACGCCAAGCTGCCTTGCTCTGAGGGAAAAGAGACTAAGGTTTTCTCCTTAAGATCTCTGATTAAATAGCTCAAGTATTGTTCTCAGTGACCTGTGATTAACTTCCCGACAGCACTGAACCTTCATGGAAATGCACCCAAACCGTGTTCCTGTTTTTAAAATAGATTTATTTAATGTGTGATGAGATACAGTAGAGATGTCCAATCAAAAGGGTCAACTTTTCTTTGGGTTAAAATTTGTGTGTCGGTGATGCTTACCTGTTACTAAAAAGTGCATAACATTATGATATAATTTTATTACTTTAATTGTTAATTTGGTCACAATTTTATTTTCTTGACAAAAACACCATTAAAGCCAACTGGATAATTAACATTATTTACCCATGATATTTTAAATTTTGTTTGTCTGCTTTTCTTTACACAATTTAGATATTTAGGGACTTGAAATCTTGGAATATTATTTGTACATCATGAACACATGGTATCATGTCTCAAGATTATTAGGACTTGCATCTGAGGCTCTTTGACTACAAAGTTAATTTTTATGTTTCGAGTTATATATATTTTTAATTTATTTTGTACTTGGCTTGATTTGGCTTTGCATTACTTTTGCAATGAATCTCCAGTCATCTTTTTCTAGACTAGCCCTGGTTATGATACGTTTTATTATCGGTGGATGTTGTCACTTTGCCGATGAACCGAACATGCCTGGCTTGGATATTTAAACAAGAGTAGCTATGTTGAAATTAGGAAAAGGACTGTGATACTATGAATGTGGATAGGCCACATCTAGACTAAACCATCGGTTAAAACCGATGGGTTCATACAAAGTGGCTAATTCTGATTCAAATAGAAAATAAGTTAACTACACAGGACTTAGTGGACTGAAAGAGTGGCTAAGGTTTTATATAGTGAAATTACTCATGTTTTAATCTTGTATTCCATGAACACACAGGCGATTTTCCTTATTTTCTCCCAAATGAACTAACTTGTGGTTTGATTTGGTTTAGTTTTTAATCCATAAATTAATAGTAGTTCTTGTTATGCTACTCCTATGTCTTCTACATAATTAATTCACTAAGAGGAAAAATAAGAAATATGAGAAGAATTTAAAATTGAGACCAGAAAAAACCTAAAGAACATTACAAAGAAAAATTAAGGGATGAGAAAAATCCTTACCACAGAATATTTTAGTCATACACAATCCTTTGCCATCATATAGTGTTATTAGTTACTACAGTAGTAGGAACCTTTATTAAATTAAATCACGAAGTTTAAATGGACCATACAACCGAATGGTTTGACTATATTAAAGAGAGTTGTGCAATCTACACCACAATCAATTTTAGAACATTTTCTTCATTTTTGTACTCATTGTTCATTAGCTCCCTATTTCACCCCAACCCCTACTTCTATTAGGAGCCTGGTGGTGCAGCAGTTACCTGTTGGGGTGGAATCTACAAGGTCAGCAGTTCTAAACCACCAGCTCCTCTTCAGGAGAAGTATGGGGCTTTCTACTCTCATAAACAGTTACATTCTCAGAAACTCACCGGGGCAGATCTACCCTGTTCTGCAGGGTCTCTTGAGTAGGCGTGGAGTGGATGACAGTGAGTTTGGGTTTGGATTTTGGTTCACTGCTATAACCCTAAGAAACTCTTAATCTAGTTACTGTCTTTATATATTTACCCACCCTGGATTTCATGTAAATAAAACTATACCAAAACCAAACCAAAACAACAACAACCCTAAAAACCCAACAATAATGACAAAATAAAACATAAATACCCCAATCAAAAAGAAAGCAGAAATGAATGAAAGCTAGAAAAAATTTTAAAATGGGTCAAAAAAACGAATGACGTTAAAATTTAGCCTAATTTTTATCTGTATTAATTTACTTTCTGATGCACTTGGTATGAAGAAAAGGCTATTTACATCCCTGGTCAATGGTCAAGGGGAATTAAATGGAGCCTTAATCTTCATGGGAGATCTGCAAATGAATTTTGGGCTTTCTGAATCCCATAACTTTTTGCAAACCATGTACTCAGAATTAAAGTTCTCCCTCTGATTTTTTATTTTATTATTTACATATTTGGATCACACTGGCTGGTATACTTCTGTGTTGATATGACCAGCACCTCACTTAGATGGCTGCTTATTTTAAGATAAGCTTTTAAGAACCCTGACATATAGAATAACATTAGGTTTCTTACTAATTTCCCAAAGAGAGGTTTCTGCTTAATAGGTAAATGTGACGTGTTTATATTCATAACACACAATTTGGCATGTAGAATGTAGCTGCTCCTGAAACATAAAAGCACTTGTCGCTCTTATTTAGAGGAGCCCCGGAGGCACAGAAAGGACAGCATTTTGAACCCCCCAGCTTCAGTCTACTCTCAGAAGGATTTACAGCATCAGAAGCCCACAGCACAGTTCTGACCTGTCCTCCAGGGTCGCGACCTGATAACTATTTGAAGTGTATTGCATTGCGTGACTCCAAAAGATATGTGGATGTTTTAAATGGTGTTATCTCTTCAAGAGACCTTTATTGGAAATAAGACCTTTGAAGGTGTTATCCGTTCGTTTAAATTGGGATTTTAGTGGAGTAGGAAAGGTCCTAATCCCACCATGATGATTTTCCTTATAAAATAAAAGAGATACAGATGATTTCCAAAGGTAATTTCCAGTTCTACTTTAGTAATTTGACTTCTGGATAATTATTTTCATACATCGACAAATTCAAGGAAATATTCAAAGGTTGTTTTAAGAGAGTCATATCCAGGATCAAGCCTAGAGTACAAGAGGTGCTGTAGTAACCCAGTCAGTTCCGACCTGCAGCAACTACATAGCAGAATGAAACACTGCGGGGTCCTGCACCAGCCTTGCCATGGAAACCCTGCTGGCATTTGAAATGCCACTGACACAACTTCCAGCATCATTGCAACACACAATCCACCGCAATGCAATACATTGGGAGCTAAGTGGTGGATGACATATATTAAAATTAAAGAAAAGAAAGCAAGTTCAAGGTCACCACCCAGAGGATCAAGAGCAGCTTCAGGTCACTTCCTAAGTAGAAGGCGTTGAGTGCCAGTGTCCATATGTGCTCTGTACATGGTAGGGGGGTGTTGGAATGCTGATAAGTATCAAAGAGAAACAGCCAGAGAGAATCACTGCTGAGAATCCAGGCAGCAGTAGCCCAATCACAATGAACTTCTCTTCAAAACCTCTGATCTCCAAGGCAGTACAGAGCCTCCATCAGAGCTGCTCGGAGTCGGAACACTTTGCTAAGGCAGCAATTAGCAATGGAGATGCCTCGCTTCAAATCATACTGCTTATCGCCCTCTTCTTCATCATATTCTAGTCCCAGTGAACAACCTTCTGCTTGGGTCCTTGAATCAAGACCCCAATTTGTATCCTATGCCTAATATGAAGAATTCGTTTACATCTTGAGCTCCCAATGTGTTTCAAAAATCTTAAAACCCGGTGTTACTAGTGTCATTTCTTTCAAAAGTGAGAATTCTTCCTCACCCTCACTTCTGACTCAGTTGGGGTTCGTGTGATTTCATCTCAGCAATCTCTGTGACTTCTTAGAATCTTTAGAGGGCTCCGTTCAAGAATCCTCATGACCACGTCCAGTCTTCTAGCAGGGAAGGAGTCTTATTTTCCAGTTCTCAGTTGGTAATGGCCCCAAACTTTTATTTTTAGATGGATTTCCTATTTTCCCTCCTTTCTCATGCAGAGATACATAGTTATGGATTTTTACTGAATTCCTCTGGAGCACAGACATTGGAGAAGATTCTTCCAATATAATCTGCCTCACACATGAAGCGCAAATGGCTTGAGTTTCAGGATTGCGTCTAGAAGCACAAATTCAAACACCTAATAGTTCCGGTTCCTTTTATTACATTAGCTGAAAAATCATATATTCTACTACCGTCATCACTGCAGTTAGGGTTGGTAATTTGAATCGGAGGCTCCTGGAAGAAATATCAGTGGTCTGTCTTAGACACTTAGTAGTTTAAGGAGAATGTATCTTCAGTTCTTCTGCTGTTCCATTTCTATTTCGGGTCTTTTTCCCTTCCATCTATATTCCCTGAGACCTAGTCTACCTGCTTTGTAAGCCCCTTCACCCAACCTACCCCGGTCACTCCTCTCCCATCTAAATTCCAGCTATGTTTCCCAATAGGGTATGGCCAGACATCAAGTTTTACCCTTATCGAAGGAGAACTGGCTGTTCCTTTATTCTTTGCTTAAAGCAGACTCATTATACTTTGTAATTGCTGCCGTAGATGTATACTCCTGTGTGCTTCCTGTTTGTCAGAGTTTTTGTATATTACCATGTTCAATTCTCACAACGATTGTGTGAGGGATGGTGCATTCTGTCGTGTGGGTATTACACCCGAAATGTCTGTGGATTATGCAGCACGTTCAAGGCCCTGCAGGGAATAAATGGTGAAGCTACAAGCTAAGCCCTCCTATGTTGATGCCGGAGTTTGTACACACGACCACTACACACCCCGCCCCTCAAAATTGATTCACAAAAAGCTGGCTCCAGCGGAAATGCTCATCTCCGATTCAAAGCGATGGCTCCCCATAGATCCAGAGCTAGCTACCCTTCTCCAAGTCTTGACACCAGCAGGACTGACTTGTCTGTGAGCAATTAAGGCGCTGTGTTCTGTAGCAGGCCATCCGCCGTTCACCATTCATCATCACGAGCTTCCAGACACGCTGAAGGTCACAATGGAAAATAGTTATTTTCAGGGATGGCATTGTCTAAAAAGCCACAGTAGGACCGTTGCAGAATGACGTCTAACTCAGAGCTATATTCCGATCAGAATTCGCTCAGCTCAAATGACGTAGGTTTTTGTTTGTTTGTTTCGGGTGCAGGCAGGAGTTGAAAAGATAAAATAGAGGGTAAACATTCATCATAATCTATCGTATTCTCACCTCCAGTGGACCGTCATCTTCCGACCACTTGTGAAATCAAAACCTCTTCCCTCACTCTGTTGTCTGTATGGCCTTTACGTTTTTTATAGGAATGCTTCTCTAGAGTGACGAGCTTGTAAGGGATATTTCCAATGCTTTTAATGCCTGTCTAATTAAAGGTATTTTTTTAAGAAAGGGAAAGTTTTTCCCCTTTGGTTCATGTTTTCCTTTGCATTTGTGGTGGAGAGTATGTTAAACAAAGTATTATCATCTTTTCTGGATATTCTGTTTTACCCTCAGAATTTTTCTCAACTTCCACCACAAATCACTAGTGAAGATGCGAAGCACCGAGGAAATGGTCTGAAGGCTGCATCTTCCTTTTTCCCTTTTCTGACTCCGCCTGCCCCCCCCAAGCACTCTGCTTCTCAACCCCAGCAGAGAATGGCTTAGGGAAGTCACAGCCGGCACTCACACTTAAGGATGTTGTAGAGAAGTTAACAGGTCCAAGTCAGACTGAGCTGTGCTAAATCTACAGTCATTTTGCCCTTGGAGCCGTCTCACATCCCACTCATACCTGAAGGCACATATCTCCAGTCCATGGCCACAGTTACACAGCCCCTTGGCCTTCGATCTTCTCGGGTAAGTTTAACAGAGCTCCGGTAGCACTGATAACTGCACAAAAGGCTCTCCATCCTGCAAGCCAGCCTTCATGGGGTGGAGAAGATGCTGCTCCGTCTCGTGGTCTTGGCACAGCCACCTCCAATACCTCTGCCACTGACGTGTTCTTCACATGACGATTTCAGATGGGCTTCACTGGGGACTCGACTTTCTTGGAAGTTGTGGGATTCTCTGGTTCTTGCTCTGAAGAGGGTGCACTTAACATCTAGCAGAATGCCAATAGTGGGCAACCCCCTCATCAGAGCCTATGCACCTTGCTTGCAAGCTCCTATTCAATCAGTTAGTGGGAGTTCGAATCAATTATCGATAGAACAATACCAAGTAATTCAAGTGCCACTGTCAGCAAGTAGCAGGATGGTACCTGATATATAAATGATAAATGATCTATTTTGAGGTATATCAAATAGTTTGTCTTTATTCTCTACTTTTTCTGTAGTGGTATAGTCGCTCTATTGCCATTTGTTGGCAGCATGTTTTCGTACCTCTTGCCAGCGGGCTTGCCAGTGTGAGTTGTTTAGGCAATTGCTTGTTAGCATATGTTTTATTTTTCCCTCCAGTGGTTTTGTTGGCACATAATTCACATATCATACAATTGAACAGTTTGGTCACTCAATCACATAAATGTGACATGTACAATCACCACCACCTCTATCTTAGAGCCTGACCAATCCCTCTCCACCCCATGATCACATCACCTTCACACTGAGCTGTGCAATCACCATCAGTTTGAGTGCTCCCTCTCCTCTCCCTCCCTCCCCTTTCACTCCTGGAATCCTTCTTCCCTTCCCATCACCCACCCCCACCCCTGCATTCCCTAAGACACCCACACCTTGTAACAGTTATTATCATCATACATCCACTCCTCCTGTCCTCCACTGGGAAGCTCAACAGAAAATAGTGCAAGACAAATTGCACCAAGAGAGTAAAGATAAGACCATATTAGTGTAAAGGCTGAAATAAAAATGATGCACAGGAGAGAGAAGATCCCCCATCAATGTTCAGAAAGCCAGGGAAGAGATTTCTGTCATGGGACATTTAAAAGATACTTGCACCCTGTACTTATTCAGGTCATGCCTAAAGGAAGGACAACTGGCCTGGTACTGCGTTTGCTCCCATATAAGCTGGATTGCAAGTGTCTCTGCTGGATATAGTAAGGCTGTTCTGGGCTCTTGCTTTGGCTAGAGAGGATCTGCCAGCAGCGTGGTCTGACTAGTCAGTCTTCTCTACAACCTTCTACAAGTTGGGTGTTCCTAAGTTCAGCTCTGACACTTTTCTCTTCACCATATTCAAATTTTGTGATTGTCATCTTTGGATCGGACTAGCTGGTATGCTTCTTCTCTGTGGATTTACTTGGCTCCTCGCTTAGATGGCAGCCTGATTACTTACAAGCCTTTAAAACCCCAGACACTATTTCGATTTGCTAGCCGGGCACTATGTCCTTTCTTTGCCACACTGTGCTGTAGCACCCTTGTTCTCAGTGATCATTTCATGAGCAGGGCCATGATCATGATGTAAGAGTTAAATGTACTGAAGTTGGAGCTGGGACTTAGGGTACGCCCAGAACTCATTTCTGGATCTATGCTTTTTAAAAAAATTAATTTACTATAACTTGGAAATTAATACATATGGCGTATCATTCCATAATTTTATGAGCAAAATCTTGTCTCTTGCACTTCTGACATCATTGTGAATAAAATACATTTTGATAACTTAGTGGTCCAAGAGTAAGAAGAGACATATAGAACAGACTCATGAACCGAGCCCATATTTAGAATTCCATCCCAGGTAAATCCATCCAATATCATGGTGAATTCTATCCCATCTACAGAAGCAGGGGACCTAAAAGTCATCTGCATGTTTTATTTAGAACATGTTATTTTAGCAAGACACTGATTCTGGGGTTTGTTTGCTAGACCATGTTGTTTAGAAATAGTGCATACTTATAAGTATCAAATCCAGAATATTGTAGGGATAATTAGAAATCAGCCCAAAATATTGAACGGGGCTATATTCAACTTCACTAATGCTTATATTGTGCTGCTAGTGTCACACATATTCTTATTTAAATATCATAGCATTCAGTTTATGAATGTTAAACAAGATGTAATGGCTTTCTTAAGGAACTAAGTTTGAAAAATATAAAAGTACCCTCAAACCTGAGATTGTACATATCCAGAAGACCTGGCCCTGCTTTGTAAAAGCATATTTCCTCTCCTACTTAGTCCGTTCAAGCAAAGTTTATTTATATCCTATTTTTAAAATATAATAGAAATTAGTAACAATAATATATTTTCCATTTGGTAACATTCAGCATGTTCACTTAACGTCATAATTATTTATCATATCCCTATACACATAAGTAATGATGGTTGTGATTACGCTGACCATTTTACAAAGTAGGAGATTGTAACTCAGAAAATTATTGACAAAGTTTTGGGTCATTTTGCATCAAAATGAATGCTTTCTTTAATCACTTTGCTTTCACTCTTACTCATACGTTATCAGTCTTTCTCTCCTTTTTTCCTTCTTTCTATTTTTCCCTTGCCTGACCCTTAAAAGATTGTGTTTGTGAGGTTTTTATTATTTTTCATTGGCTTGTGGTATTGGGTGATGAGCCTACTTCTGGAGTTATCAGCCTTTCCATTGTGGGAGGGAGGTTTGGCTTCAAGCCCTTGGAACAAAATACAATGTCTCAGAGGTTTGCTTTGGTTAACGTTTTGGAAAATGCCCCCAAACCTGTCATTTGTGGCAGAATTATGGGCTCGAAGAAAATGTTTAAGTAAAGGTGCTTTGTCTGAAGCCTCAGGCTCTGTCTCTCATCTATCATTCAGTTCCCTGCAGCCTGGTCCATGGCACAAAAATTCTCCTTTGCGCCACATGATGGCAGTATAAGTTAAAGTTAAACCCCAAAGTATAACCGCAATATCCAACACTGGGTTTTTGTTCAACATTGGTCACTCAACTCTTCTTTTCTTCATGTGCCTCCAGTCTCCTGGAACCCCAGCTATGAGTAATTCTCATTTACTACTTTTCCCTCTTCAGATCAAACAAAGACAGAGCCCTCAGTTCAAAGAGAACACTTTGGAATGAAAGTTCATACAATGCACCAGCTTCATTATAAAAGACCTCCAGACCCAGAGGGCCAGAGGCCAGCTCCCCTCAAAGCCACATACAACATGCCACCACCACTTAGGCCTGGTCTGGGGCCTGGAGTGGCTTTTTTATAAATCGCAGTGGTCAACAACACATCGGCAGCATTTTTGACTTAATCATTTCTAATCAATAAAATCATTGAAATGTCAGAGCCTCAGTGGCATTACAATCGCTTTGATTCAGGCACAAAGGGATGGTCTTCGTGACTAGTCAGATAGGGATTACGTAATCAGAGCAGGGTGACCTCAAGCTGAGCATGCATGGAGAAAAGCAGACACAACTCTCTTTGAGACGTCTTTCTTCAATCCCAGTAAAATGCAGAAGTGAGAAAAATCCTTTTGAAACCCAGTTGCTATTTGTAGAACTTTAATATTAGTACTCATTTTTGGTCTATAGTCAAAACTTTATTCAACCAGAAGCTACTAACACCCCAATGGGAGCTCACTAATGCGTACAAATCATTGCTATGGATTCTCACTCCTAGGACCCTTTAAGAGAGAGTAGAAAAGCCCCACTGGGTTGCCAATGCTATAACTGTTACAGAAGCAGACTACTTGTGATGAAGTGAAATTAGTTCAATTTAGCTCTCTGTCCATGTTTTTGTAAGTCTTACCAAATAAATGGGTGAGACGATGAGAATGGGGTATGTGAAGCACTAATAAAAGAGAATCGTCGGTTTGGTAATTTTGCTTGGTGTGTAAGAATGAACCATCTTAATAGTCCAGAAAGAGTCACAATCATGTGACCATGAAGAAAGCAGGTCCACCGGAGGCAGTTGGGCCATCAGGTGGAGGCAGTAACCTTGAGACCCTGGGACAGAGCAGAGAGACCATGCTGAGACTATGAGGCGGAGTGGCGGGCAGGCTTCTTGGCCCATTGAAACAGAGGCCAATCCCAAGCCAGAGACTTATCTGTGAGCATGCCTGAGAAGAAGTATGCAGACGAAATAACTCGATTCGCACCATTTTGTTACCTTGGTTTTCACAATCAACCTCATTAATTGTGAGTGTTGTCTGTGAAATATGCATGGCCATTCCGATGAATTAGCACACCTACCAGAGAAGTTGAATTCCATGGCAGGGATCTTTTTTTTTTTTTTTTGGCAGACTTCACTGTAAAAGGAGGGAGAGTGGAGGCATATCTGACCTGTGCTAATCAGCCTTGAGCTGCAGAGGAGTTGGGAGTCTCCTCCTATTACAGCTGAAAGAGGTCAGGTGTGTTTCTTGCCTTCTTCACTGATCCGTCTTTCTACCAGGGTACAGTTGCTTAGCAGCCTTGGCATTAACCACAGCACCACCTGAGTTCCTATTCACTGCTGTATGTCAAAAGCAAACCAACAACAAAAAAAACAAGCTCATTTCTAGTGAGTCCTTTCTTAGGATTTCTGAGCCTTTGTCAATCTTAATGGGAGCAGACAGTCTCATCTTGATCCCATGGAGTGTCTAGTGGGTTTGAACTGCCAGCCATGTGATTAAATGTCGTGTTAGGCTAGGCTCTCTAAAGAAGCAAAACCAATGACCTGTGTACACGTATGTGTATTGAAAGATATTTATATCAAGAAATGGCTCACACAGCTGTAAAAATGGGTAAGTCCCCTGAAATTCAAGTCCAAGGATCAAATGTCAGCTAAAGTTTCCTCCTACCTCCTGTAGCTTCGGGTGCTGATGAACAGGGTGTAGGCGGATGAAACAGGAAGGCCACAGGCTGGTGGATGCAGAGCCAAACACTTTGGAGCATGGCTGGATGAATTCAAGGTGAGCAGCACACTAATGGCTCCTGGGATTGGCAGGCAATGTAACAGGAGCCCATCAAACCAGATGCAGGATCCACCTCTAAGAGGACAAGTCTACCTTCCACCTGCTGATAATTTACCTTAACAGTAGCCTACACACCCTGGGTGAAAACTTCTTTATTTGTATCGAAGCTGTGATTAGATGAGGGAGGCCTAGTCTTCCCACAACTGCTGCTGCTTCACAAAAGATTCCCTTATGTAGTTGACCACACTATAGAAGAGCATATCCCAAGAGGGTCTTGGCCCGCCAAGTTGACATAAAGCCTATCACAGCAGTCCAACTCTTACCCACAGCTATTTGTATTCACTGTTGTATACTTCATGAAAATGAAATATGATTGCATTATCTTGGTAGTTCAACTGGAAGTACTGAACTAATAAGACTTTCTGTGACATAACAGAAATTCAGGAAGTTTGTGTTGATCATTAGTGTGGCTTTCTTCGAATAGACATTATTTTGGGCTTGTAAACTTCAAATAAGAATAAGGTAACAAGGATACTCCTTGAGAAAGTTATTGGCATAGCATTCCCACTTTGTAAGTGTAAAAATTGTCGGGGCATTTTACCACCACTCCTCCAACTTCAGAGGATGGAGAGAGAATCACCATCAATATCAGTACGATGCTGATTCCTATGAGGTAGCAGTCCAACAACTACCACTTCCCAAACTTTTTACCAGTTCCGACATAAGCTTTCCTTCCTATAGCATTATCTACTTTTCAACCGGATTTGATACTTGGTTCCAATGGTCACACAGAGCTCGCAGACCATAATCACTAATTTAGGGTGTACTAGGGAAGTACCAAATTACAATTCAGCATCAAGAATGACTAAGGATACAATTCTTTGATCAAGACAGCAGCCCAGTTTCTCGGTAGACCTTGGCTTCTTGGCCCCATGCTCAGGCAAGTGCTACAAAGTTATTTAACTCTACCAGTAAGTGCCTGGAGACACCCTAACTATGCCAGTGTGTTAGTCTGGGTTGACTAGAGAAGCAAATTCATAGACAATTATGTGTATAAGAAAGAGCTTTATATACAAGAGCAGTTGAATATTGAGAACACATCCTAGCCCAGTCCAGATCAAGTCCATAAATTCAATATTAACCCATATGTCCGATACCATAAATCCCTCTTCAGACTTATGAAACACATGCAATGATGACAAATGCAGGAAGATCACAGGCCAGTGGGTGGAAAGTCTTGTGGATCTGGTGGCAGTAGAGGGATCTCAGTGCTGGCAGGGGTCTCCACATGGCTCCTTCAGCTCCAGAGCTCTAGCATAGCTCCATGTATCTTGTCAGCAAGCATGTCTCCCAGGAAGTCTGTGTGTGTCCCGCCTCTAGTGAGCTATTTATCCCCTTAGCGCCTCCAAATGAGGACATCAATCTGCGACCTGATTGACAGGCTAACCTCCACCTCTTCACTCTCAAATTGACAACAGGTTATTTAACTACCACAGCCAGTAATCCTCAATTTAAAGAAGTTTAGCTCTCTCTAAGTCCATGGGTTTGCAAGCTGAGTTCTGTCAAGTAACTGAAGGAACTGTGTACCAACAAACCACCTCTTTGAAGGCAATTCGTTCTCCCACTCTTGGGCCAACACACCCACTATAACCACCTTCTTTAAACATAATGGATAACAAAATGGACCAATCTCTTTCTTGGGGTTCCATCCATCTCCTCTGGCTGGCCCTACTCTTGCAAGGGTTATATGTACCTTACATGCATTGCTAGCAAGCTGTCCAATCCACTTGATGGGCAACTGACATCTTGTTTGCATAGTTTTGCCCAGGGATTGTGTGGGAGTTATAGGACTATATGTGGGAAAAGGAAAAGTAAGTACTTCACGCCCAGCAGGTCACTCTCTGGGTATTTTAGCTGTGTTCTTTTATGTTTGGAGAATAATTCCCTACTTCTAATTATTTTGCCAGTCCAAATCAGTCAATAAAAATCAGGTCTGCAGGAGGGCAGAATCCTCTGTGTGAGTTATCTCAGGTACCAAACATTCATGTCTGCTTCAAGTGTCCATCTGATCTGGTCACAATCGCTATAATTTTTCTCCTCTTTACCATTTTTGACATATGATAAAAATTTAACTGAGAAAATATTATTCATTTGCTCTGAGTTTCATGAGATATAGCAAAACCTCCAAAGGGCTTTACGTTTGTCCACTATACTTCAGTCCAGCAATGCCTCCCTCTTAACCTACTCTTAAACTTAAGACTATTACAATTACAGCTTTACAAGCAAAATTAACACTGTCAACAAAAATACTTATAACTGAACCGTGTACTTCTATCAGCATTGTCTCCCACATGTTATTCCCCAGTTACATAAGAAGAAGACTAAGCTATTCAGTGAGGCTCTTCCCCCCTCCCCAGCTGTTTGGAGTATAGCATCACCCACAAAAAGCATGCAAGTCAGCCATTTCATAGCTTTATCATTCCCCTCATCCCAATCATTTTTATAGAGCTACCATTTACTTTCTCCTTACTATCAAATCCGTATTCACAGGAGACAAGCATGCTTCTTGGTCTGAATTTATTTTCTACCCTCTTTAAAACTTTGAACAGATGCATCTGTAAGCAATGAATAGTTCAGAGAAAGCCATCGAGTTGCACCAATCTAAACCAATTCCTGTTGGCAAACATTTATTTTTCTCTCCATGCAGTTGATCTCTTGTCAGTTTATTCTTTGAAACCCAAGATAGGTCAATAGAACCAGGTATAGTCTCCTGGCAGCATATTAGACTAGCCAGTCCCTCTGTCTTTCTCATCCCTAGCCCTTGTGGGCTAGGTCATTGGGTGCTGATGGAACCTGTGCACACTCAGCCCATCTCTTCATTGCTGCACCTGCCCTGTCTCCACTTATCTCCAGGCGACGTTGTAACCTCAGGTGAGCACACCAGGCTCTGTACTCATTGATTCCATTTCACTCCCTAGCCTAGAAGAGGGTTTTTCTGACGACCACCGATTACTTCTGTGTAGATGCACCCAATGTCAAACCGCCTTCCTGAAATTAAAGAGGTAAAACAGTTCCCGGTATATATATTTTTTCCTGAGCATCTTCAAATTTCCTGGTATGATCTAACATACTGTAATCAACTCCATGATGGACTCCACTGTGAGCAGCAGAGGAGGTATGGAAAGTTTCCGTGAGCTACAACTTACGCTTGTCACAGCCCTAGGCACAGTGCTAGCCACACGGTCAGACGCTGTGAGGAGCTTCTTCACTGCCTCCTGGTTTGGACCCTGAACGGGACCATCGACATCCAGTTCTGTGGACTCGAGTCAACAGCCTACCACATTGCCTGCCACCCCTGAGAACCAAAGCCGCCTGCTAACTGACGAGCTGCTTTAGACTCCTGCACCTCTGCATCCAGCAGCGATGGCTTCCCAGCTGCATCTTCCCGCTTCCTAGTGGGCTAGCCTTGCGAGTGAAAACAAGCCTCCAGTTTACCCACGGACTTGAACGGGACAGGGTTTACATGATCCCACGACTCTCTGGGCCACTTTCTTGATATAAAATCCTTTCCTTGCACATACAATAATTTATATGCATATACACATACACACTTATATGATATATATCACATGTATATGCAATATTATATATATATATTTCCCTGGATTTGTTTCTTTAGGGAGAACCTAGCTTAATGTATGTCTTTTCAAAGGCAAGCTTTATTGCTCTGAAATTTTGGGACAGGATTCAGGTTTCCTTTGATCTCAGCCACCAATACTCTATACCCAGGGCTGTTACATTCACATGGTAGGGAATGTTAAAAACGACTTCTTTTTATTTCTTTTAATATGGACACAATTTTGTATCATTGATTGAATTAAATAGGCTGCTGAATGAAATAGAATATGTTTTCCTTTGGATGTGTTATATTCCACAAAAGGCAAAAGATACATGTAAATAAAATTCTAAAAACAAAATAAACTTAAAATTTAAGGGGCGAGAGAGAGAGAGAGAGAGAGAGAGAGAGAGAGAGAGAGAGAGAAACTCCTGAACCCAAAGGAGTGACCTCTTCTTCAATAAGACCCACTACCTAGGAGGAAAAGTAAAATTGAAATGGACTTGGATTCTTTTGTGGTTTTAAAAAATGACACACTTTTCTAAAATACATATTGGTCAGGCTTTACATTTTCAGGAGGAAAATGGCCACCCGTGACCTTTAATATCTTATGCCTCTTAAAGTTTCATATTAAAGTATTCAAAATTGAAGATTACCTAAGAGAAAGACGGGCTTTGATCTTTTTACGACTGACTTCTTTTGGTATTCTTCTGTAGTCGAAATGTCTTCTTTACTAATGATCTCTTTCTCTAGTCTGTTTTCAGAAGTTGGATTATTAATTATTTAAACACCAAAACCAACTTTGCATTTCTGCATTTTCTATAGCACTGGGGATAGTGGAAGGCTCAAGATAGGTATTCCTCTCTGAAGAAACTTTGGCTGTCTCTTCGCTCAACAAGTTTACTGTGACGTCTAACGGCTGAAGCATTTCTCTAAGAGGTGGAGGCCTAACATTCTCCAGGTCTAAAATATCCTCAAAGCCAAGCTAAAAACTGCCACTGAAAACGTGCTGCCAGATGTTATCAAGGACCATCCTCAATCTTAGAAAGATTTTGCTAATATTACCATAGAAAGACTTAAAAATGTATGGACAAAAGAACCGTTGTGCTAAATTTTAATTTCAACCTTTTTACAGGAAATAGAAGAAAAGTATTATACTGTATTATGGCATTTTATAATATAAACAATTTTCAAAATATTACTTCAAAAATCTTAAATGTCTGTGTTTGTGAGCTTAAGAAAAATGCTGTCTTTTATTTTAAGGCAACCCATGAGGGTTCAGAAAGAAAGGCTCTTTGGTCCCGTTGGAGGGAATATCAGCTTTCAACTGTTAGCACACACATCTAAAAGTTCAATGAACTTCAGTTAGTTGCCATGCCAACCAGAAGACCTGTCCAGATATGAATTGATTACACAAATAAAATCTCCCCAAAGATGATGCTTGTTTGGCATCGTCTTTGTAACAACCTTTGACAAATCATAGGTCTGTCGGTTTGGAGGATTTGTTTAGAACACTCCAGATTTCCTCTGAGTATTATAAAATACCATAATATTTTTTTCATAGAAAATTGAGCAGTTGCGTCCAAGGGGGAACTACCTTTTTATCTTTCCTTTCCCAAGTGTCAAAGTAGCAGTTAGAGAAAGAGGGACAAGTAATTCTTGATTATGCAAAAGAAAGAGTGCGTCAAACTAGACCAGTGAAACTTGCGTGAAGTAGTTTGTTTTAATCCCATTATTCCCTGATGATGTCAATGTGGGAAATCAATCTTCATTTCTTAATCTTCTACTTCCCACACTCTGCAATGGACAGGGTTTCTTAAAAAAAAAACCAACTCTATAAAAATTCCGATGAATGTATTTTAAAAATATACTAAAAACTGCTCATTTTAGAAAAAAAATTACACAGGCCCCACAAGCCTGTAATTAAACACACTTGTGCTGCAGCGCATACTCCCGGATGGAATGCGCATATCTGCTGTGGCAGGTCCTTCCCTGCCCCCATCATTGCAGTGCTGCAAGGGGGTAGTATCACCCACTGTGGGAAACACTGTCATAACCCATTGATTAGTTCCTTTGGCTGCAGCTATTCTTCTTTCTTCCATTGTGTCATTTATCTTGTTACTCAGAGGTAATCCCATCCTTGTCACCACTAAGGAAATTGTAGGAAGGGCGCATCAGGCCTGATCTGGCTCCAAAGACTGATTATGACAAGCCAAAGGGAAGACATGCTTCCACTCTTCAGACTTCCTTACCTTACGATTCTATCACCAACTTTCCCTCCCACCGCACTTTCTGCTTTTCAGTGTGGATCTTTAATTTGTTGAAACGGACACATAGAACTCATCGCAGGCTCTTACAAGTAAGGGGTCGATAAGAGAAGTTAACAGTTTATAATTTAGGTTTGAAATGCTCAGTATACAATTGTTCACACAGGACGATTTCTTTTTCTTTTTTCTTTTTTTAATTGTCCCGAGAGGTAGGCCTCTCACGTAAACTCCTCCTAATCTGGTCTCTGTCCTGCTCTGGCAATGTTACAAACCTCTTTTAGGGCTCTCACGAAGCACCCAAAGCCATGCCATGCCACTGTAAGCCTCCACCTGACAGCAATCAGTTCCAGCTCTGGGAGTGAGCAAACCCAGCTACCCAATTGAGCTCCTAGAGGTACCCCACTCCACATGCCAGGCTTCTGCTAAGACAACAAGAAGAAGGTTTTCTTTATCCATGGACTGGGAAACCCACTGGCTCCTGGTCCTGCTGCTTCTCCACTGCTGAAAAGTGCCTCCTGATAAAGGCGGTTCAATGCATAGGAATCTTGGTGTTCAAAGGACATGTTCCCTTCTTGGTGCTTCTCTTTTGAGATATCCCTTCCTGCTCCAGAGATGGCTCATTTTATACTCATCAGGATGGCAAGCCATAATTAATCCTGATAATAATTATTCACAGATGAATCATAAAATCCAATCAGTATTAGTATCTTCACCCACCTTCTTACTTAGATTTACTGTGGCGGGTGAAGTGAACTTTCTTAATATGGCTGTTCTATCAATGTCTCTAGAAGCCCTGCTGTAGTGGTTACAAGTTTGGTTTCTAATAACTGGGACAGCAATCCAAAACCATCAGCCACTCCAAGGGAGGAAGACAAGGCTTTCCACTCCTGTAAAGAGTTACAGTTGTGGAAATCCACAGGGATATTTCTATACTGTCCTGTAGGGTAACTATGAGCCAGAATCAAAATCAACTCAATGTCAGTTAGTTGCTGTATCCAAGTTTCTATAACTCAAACTAAATGATTGGGTGAGGCTATACAAATGAGAGTGTGTGCAGTAACCCTAATAGAAAAGATTAGACAGTTGGAGTTGCCCTTCATCTGGCTATAAGGATGAGCTATTTCAGAAGCCTGGGACCATTAAGAGAGTAGAGCGCATTTGGTATCTTTACCCAAAGTAACAGAGGCCAAGACCAGAGGTGCCAGAGCCTGGGGAACAGAGACCATGGGACAAAGCCAGACTGAGACCAGAGACGGAGGCATGGGCACCATGAGACAAAGCAGAAGAGAAGCGAGGAGATCATGAGGCTGTGAAGCAGAGCAGCAGGTAGACTTCCTGGCCCTTAGAGGCAGAGGCCAGTGGCCCATGTAGTTGACAGGCTGAGGCTTACACTCTTGTCTACTGTCTGAGAAGAAGAGTTTCTGTGGACCGATGACAATCTTAAATGTGTTTGTTTTTTAATTCTGGCTGGGGGTAACTTGCTAACTTCTCCAGTAAAACCCCTAAATATGAGCATTGTCTGTGACTTCTATGTGGTCATCACAATGGGTTCCAGACTCCAGTAGAGAAGTAGAGTATCATGGGAGGGACAGTTGATGTCCGAATCATGGAGGAGGGAGGGTGGAGAGATGTCTGACTCCCACCTTACGTCAGTCAGTTCAAGTTGGGCTCTCCTCCCTTGTGCAGCCCAAGGAGGCCATAAGGTTGCTGGGACATTTTCAAACACATCTAGAAAACAAAGGCAGTTTGGAGGGAATAAGCAACAAAGATTATATCTCGAAGATGTTGCTTTGAGGTGCCATAGAGTTGGATACAGCCCTATGCACAACAGAATGAAACATGGTAGGCACGATCCTGCACCATCCTTGCAATCATTGCCATGCCCAAGTCCATTGCTGCAGCCATGCGTCAATCCACTTCATTGGGGGACTTCCTATTGTTTGCTTCCCCTCCCTTTTACCAAGCATGATGTCCTTCTACAGGGACTGGTCTTTCCTGAAAATATGTCCAAAGTATGTAAGACAAGGTTTTTCAGGCTGTACATCTTCCTAGACAGACCGGTTTGTCCTTTGAGCAGTCTGTGGTACTTTCAGTATTCTTCTCTAGCACCATAATTCAAGTGCATTGATTCTTCTTTGGTTTCCTATATTCAGTATCTAACTTTTACATGCATATTAGGGAATGAAAAATATCCTGGCGTGGGATAGGAGTGCCTTCATTTTCAAAGTAACAGTCTTGTTTTACAGTAGTCTAAACAGGTCTTGTGCAGGAGCTATACCTAATGCAACACTCCATTTGAGCTCTTGACTGCTGCTTCCATAAGCATTTATTGTGCAAGATAAAATCCTTGATAATTTCAATCTTTTTTCCATTTATCATGATCTTACCTATTGGGCTAGTTGTGAGGACTTTTGTCTTCTTTACGTTGACTTGTAAGCCATACGAAGGCTATGAGCTTCATTAGCAAGTGCTTCAAGAGCTTCTCGTTTAGAGCATATAGAAGAGACATATCAAACAATTCACTGCACTGCATTCTCATCGAGTAGTTATTGGATATGTTAAGATGACCCAACAAGCTGTGAATTTAGGAATGATTTTATATTAAAGGCTTCCTGTAAATCACATTCAGGGGCTGACTTTTCATAAGCTATCTGCCTGTTCCTTGTTCCTAGTCTGGAAGCTCCACTGATATCTGTTCACAGTAGGTGAGCCTGGCATACTGGTGTCGTACCTTCCAGCATCACAATAAACACTCAAACCCAGACAGTGCAACAAACTGACAGATGAGAGATGAATATCATTGCTTGCATCAAATGGATTTGAGTTTAAAGTAGGTAATGTTGAAATGATATTTCATACATTTTTGTTTGTTTGCTTATTTCTACTATTCAAAGGCATTGGTGATGTAGAGCATAACAAATAATGGGTAACACTTCAAAGACTGTAAATTCTTGAGCACTTACTTACACTCAAGCAGCGCATGTGCATAGACCAACATTCAGTCATTTGCACTGAACAAAGGATTATGGAGTAGTTTCAGAGCATCAGGTTTGTAACCTGCTACCAGACTAATCAAACCTGTATGTTAAGCAAACGATCAGAGAAGTTTCTTTCACAATCTACATGACAAAGGGCTGGTGCTCTGGTGATACAGTGATACATGTTGGGCTATTAACTATAAATCCAGCAGTTCAAAACAACCGGATGCTCCACTTTCTAATTGTATAAACATACAGGGCTTCAACAACCAAGAGGGTCAGCTTCACTCTGCCCTATAGGTTCTCTATGAGTCAAAATCGGCTTGATGGCATTGAGTTGGAGGATTTTGCTTTTCTATTTTGAAATGAAGAGAAATGTGGCATCAGGATTGGAGGACGGCACATTAACCACCTGAAATATGCCATTGACACAAACTTGCTGCTGAAATCAAAGAGGATTTACAACACTTAACTGAGGAAGATCAAAGAATACAGGTTTCAGTAAGGACTATAAAGAAACAATGTAAAGCAACACTGTAAAGAGAACAAGAATCCTTATAACAGAAACAATAAATAACATCATGATAAACTGAGAAAAGATTAAATTTATCAAAGATTTTATTTCCCTCAGATACCCAATCCACATTCATGAAAGCTTTAGCCAAGAAAGCAACTCATCTATTGCACTGAGCAAATCTGTCGCACCAGTTCTCTTTAAAGGGTTAAAGAGATAAGCACCACTCTGAGAACTATGGTGTGCCTACATGTTCGATCACCTTATCTACCTGTCCCAAATCGGATAATCATTAAGGGAGATGGCAGAGTAATTGATACATTTGGATTACGGTTTTGATGAACAGTATCGTGGTAATTTTATAATCTGAAGTCACTTGGCAGATTAAGAGTGTAGGAGTGGAGTCTAGTCTGTCAATCGGGATGTAACCAATGAGGCCTCTGTGTCTATGTGGCCTTCTCCTGTGGATTCTGGGAACTCCTGCAGTTCCTCCTTGGAGTTGGGAGACACACTCTCTCTCTCTGCTTACTCCCTGGGAGACCTTGCGGCTGACAAGACACATGGAACTACATTAGTGCCCTGAAATGGAGGAACCATGTGGAGAGCCCTGTCAGTGCTGAGATGTTTATAACGCAACTGGATCCACAAGGCTTCCCACACACTGGCCTGTGATCTTCCTGCATTCGGTGTCATTGCAAGTGTTTCATGAGTCTGAAGAGGACTTTATAGATTGCATATAAAGCTCTTTCTTATACACATATTGTCTAAGAGATTGCCCTTGTATATAAAGCTCTTTCTTATACACATGTAAGTATATAAAGCTTGTATATAAAGCTCTTTCTTATACACATATAAGTCTCCCTAGATATGTTACTCTCATCTACCCAGACTAACACAAGTAAGCACTCTATTATGGATTGACAGAAAATAAGCAAATCATCTTTTAGTTTTATTGGTCTCTTTGACTTGAATGTGTTCATGGGATTCAGAAACGACTATGACACTTGCTCTTAATTGTAGAATTGTGAAGAAAAATGATGAAATCAAAGAGCTAAACAGGACATTTCAAAGAGCAGTATATTGTACAATGTAAAGAAAACAATAAAATAAAATTTTTAAGAGAAAATTTGAAAAATTATTCTAAAATGCACGAAGACCCAGAGTTAGAAAACAAAAAGAAAGTGTATCTTAAGATGAAAACCTAAAGAAAAATTCCAAGCCTTGAGTTGCAGTATTTCCTATGAGCAATGTATATTGAATGAGGTAGGAGGCATAAAAAGAAGGTGGAAATAACACACAGTCACTCTACCAAAAAGATCTGGTTCACATTTAACTCTTTCAACGGGGAGCATATGACCAATTGTACAGAAGGGAGAAGTCCAAGCTCCACTGAAAACCCGAGTCAAAACAAGGCTCCAGAAATTGATGGATATCAATTGAAATGCTGCAACAAGCTGATTAAGCACTGGAAGCACTCATTTGTCTACACCAAGAAATTGGGAAAGCAGCTACTTGGTCAAGTGACTGAAAGACATCTATATCTGTACCCATTCCAAAGAAAAGTGACCCAACAGAATGTACAAATGATAGAATAATATCACTGAATGCAAGTAGAATTTTGACGAAGATCATCAAATGCAGTTGCAGCAGTCAATTTATGGGGAGTTTCAGAAGTTCAGGACAGATTCAGAAGAGGATTTATACCAAGGGATATTATTGCTGATATCAGATGAATATTGGCTGAAAGTACAGAATACCAGAAAGATGTTTACTTGTATATTTCATTGACTGTGCCAAGGCATTCAACTGTGCAGATCATTAAAAAAAACCAACAACTATGGTTAGCCTTGACAATAGGAATTCCAGAACAGTGCATTGTGCTCCTGTGGAACCTGTACATGGGCCAGGAGGCAGTTGGGCAAAAACAACGAGGGAAGACTGCCTGATTTAAACTCAGGGAAGGTGTGAGTCAGGGCTGTGTCCTTTCACCACACTTATTCAGTCTTTCTCCTGCAAATTATCCAAGAAGCTGGATTACGTGGATCATATTATAGAATGTGGTATCAAGACTGGAAAGTGTATTAACAACCTGAGATAAGTGAGGAATACTTGAAGCACTTGCTGATGAAGATTAAGGATTGCAGCCTTCTGGCTGGATCACGACCCCATATAAAGAAAAGGAAATCCTAATAACTGAACCATTATGATAAATGGAGAAAATGTTGAAGTTCTCAAGATTTAGTTTTGTGTGGGTCCATAATCAATGCTCATGGAAGCAGCAGTCAAGAGATCATTTAATTAGGTAAATCTACTGCACAGGACATCTTTAAAGTGTTGAAAAACATGGATGTTATTTGGCTGACTACTGTGCACCTGACCCAGGCCATGGTATTTTAAATTGCTGCATATGCATGTGAAAATTGAACATTGAGTAAGGACGATGGAAGAAAAATTAAAGCACTTGAACTATGATGGTCAAGAATTATGAAAGTACTGTGGACTGTTAAAGGAGCAAACAGATTTGTTTTAGAAGCAGTACAGCCTGAATGCTCCTTAGAGGCAAGTATGTGTGAGACTTTGTCTTAGCACGTGGGACATATTATCAGGAGAGTCCTGTCCCTGGAGAAGGACACATTGCTAGATAAGTGGAAGGCCCTCTGCAAGATGCCTTAACATAGTGGCAGCAACAATGGGCACAAGCATAACGTGTGTGAGTGTGGTGCAGGCCTGGCCAGTGTTTGGATCTGTGCGGCGCAGGGTTTCACCCAGCGGCACCAAACCTGCTATCATTTTGCTCAAATATAATAGCTTAAATACAAGAACTGATTTGGAGCGCATAAATAGCTATATTAGATCATTATTTTCATGTTGCATATTGCAGTACATAGCTCATTAAGGACTACAGTTTAGGCTGCAGTGGTTCTCAACCTTCCTAATGCTGTGACTCTTTAATGCAGTGCCTTATTGGGGTGACCTCCCAACCATAAAATTGTTTTCATTGCTACTTCATAACTGTAATTTTGCTACTGTTATGAATTGGGTGACCCCTGAGAAAGGGTTATTCGACCCCCAAAGGGGTTGTGGCCCACAGGTTGAGACCCGCTGGTTTAGAGCATCTTCAAGTTAATGAAATATTTTAACCTACCTTGTATTTCTCTAATTTATAATCATTGTAAACTCATGTTGGGCTCTTGAAGGAGATAATTCAGAACTAAAGGGCATAGCTTGCAGCTATTCTCAAATAAAATTTTTGGGATTCAGTATTTTCTGAGAAAATTTGAGGGGCATGGCGAAGAAGAACCCATGAGCTAGTGCTCTCTAATTGCATTTTTATCTGCTTTATACATTGAGATTATATGAAGGAGTTTATTTAAAAAGCCAGGTTTATTGGGATAAAAAAAAAAAGAAAACCCAACAATGAAACTTACTCCACATTTGAAGTTCAGGGTTGGGGGCGGGCAAGGAAGGCTTGAGTCGTTTCGTTAAGTCAGTTCAACCATAAAAGGTGAAATTCTATGCCTGGATACTATAAAATGCAGTAAGTGGGCCGACAGGGTCAACATCTCATGGGAACTTATAAACCCAAATTCTTTGACTCTAACCAAGACCCAGTAATCTACGGAAGTTCTTGTGACAACTGATGCAGCAATCAACTATGAATCTAATGGTCAGTACTGGGTACCCACCATCCTCTCAGGGGGAGAAAGGTGGACCAATCTGCTCCCTGAAAGACGGCAGCATTGCTCTGGTTCCCCATCGGGTTGTTACAAGTGGAAATTGACTTGATACTCATTTCTCAAAACAGATGATTCTGACGCACATTCACACTTGGGACCCAGTTCCCTACAGCCTCGTTGAGTTCATCAAATTAAGGAAATGAGGGAAAATGAATAGAAAAAGTTATCAGTGCTGCGTTTCAGGAAAACCTCTTTCAAGTATTGAATATCAGTCTGGTCTAGTCCAAGCCATTGTAAAAGGAGAGGTTTCCCATGTCAGGGACTGAAGGGCCCACCAGCACCAGAAACGCTCTGAATTGGTCCAGTCCTCAGTTCCCATAAATAGGCAGTTGAAATGAAGGACTACTTAGAGTTTAAAGTAATTGAATACACCCTTGGCAACGAAGCCTCAGCCCCAAAGAGTTTATCTGAAAATAAGTGGATCAATGAAAGAGTCAGGAAGTGATAACAAGAGGTTATCATTTCCATTTAATAAATAGAGGGTTGCATTTTATTGCATCTAATGGATTCATTTTCTAAATAGTTATTGTTTGTAATCTCTACCCTATCTATGTTACACCTTAGAACTGAGTTAGAAGGTGTAGTAGTAGAGGGAATGAGACATCTAGAATCTGGGCATCTGTAGCAGAATTTGCCTTGGAGAAATAGTGATACAGCTACATGGGAATATGCAGATGAACATACAGATTCTACTGGAATTAGAGCTGGACTCTTCCCCAAGAATAACTGGGTTATTCTTCACATGTTATTTTAATGATGTTACACCACTAGATGGCTCCATAGTGTCTGTCCCACAAAGGAAAGACCAGACCCTTGCAAACTGGAGGACACTTTGGGAGCCATCACCAGCCATCTTCCTCCCCCATTGACTCCCACTCAACCAGAAGTGACGTCTCATTTTCTCTCCTTTATTTTCAAGAGTGGCCCCATGATGATGTCTACGATGTGAAGGGCACACTTCAGACCAGAAAAGTATCTGTCTTCTCCACATTCAAAATGTTAAAGCCCACCATCTGGCAGATGATATTTTTGTATACTAAAAGTGTAAAACTCAATTCTGTCCTTGACTTTTATTACACCTAATAGTTATGGGATTACTAATGTGGATGGGCCCTACTAGGGAAAGGATCGCAGAGAAAAGGGAATAAAGTTCTCTAATTTTCAAGTCTTACTTCATCAGAGTGACTTAAAGGAAAATTGTTAAGCATTGTCTTTACCTGGGTTGTTTTTAATATTGTTTTCTAGAAGTGTTGATTACCATGGACATGTGCTTTCTCTTTGAGTTTTAAAAATGATTATTTTCCAAATTTTTCTTTTAATCTGTGATATTAATTCAATTTCTTCAAGTTTAACTCTCTCTTCTAACTTAATGTGTCCTGTAAACAAGGGCAGCCATGCTTACCAAATTCTTCAGTGTGATAACCAATTGTTTCCAGGTGTACCCTAGAGCACACAGGAAAAGGAACTATGAACTGATGTTATCTATCCAGATTCTTGAAAGAGAATTTGAAGTATTATGTATGACCTTTTAAGTGCTATCTACTCTACGTGAAAGAAAATGGACAGCAATAGCTTACAAATTCGATAGGAACCTTAGCAAGCAGTGAATGCCTGTTACTAGAGAAGGCCAATTTAGAAAAATAATGGTTATACAACTTGAAGAACGAAACCGATGTCGCTGAAGCATACGTCTAGAACTGTTGACTTGGTGCATGTGTTGCTGTATATATTCTCGACAACAGCAAGATATATAGCAAGAGCAAGAGTCCCGTGATGGAAAAGGCACTCTGTGTCAAAACAGAGTGACAAGACAAAAACATGGCAAAGCGAAGATGTAAGCAATTAGAAAATGGGTGTATTGTTTTTATTACAAAGAAGGGAAGCCAGCTTGCAAAGAGAAGGATGAGATATGCATGAAGAAAACACTGGATGAGATTAAATGTGGACTCAAAAGGAAAGATATCGCATAGAAACCTGGGGATTGTTCCATGAGCACTGGCTATATTACATGTGTGGTCCCGTGAGATTTGTCAGTCAGTCCCTCCCTTGCCTTCTCTTTCTTCTTGTTCTCTTTCACCTAATTGGAACTGATCCAAGAGTAAGTCTTTTGAGCCTGAGAGACAAACACCTAGAAGAATCTTCTATCATGTCAACTCCACATACTAAATTCTCCTTAGTTTAATTTATGAAGTGGAAAAACTTGGCTGGAAAACACCAAAAGTTATTGTCAACATATGAGTAATTTTCAAGTTTTCTTTGTTTTATGATGCTAAATTGGCACAATTAACTTATGTAACCAAAAGTCACTATAAACAATGCAGTCAGTACATAGGCTGCGGCCAGGAAACATACCTCAAACCTTAGGCAACCCCTAGTCCCAGTTAGGCTCCCATGGAGGCAAAATCAATGACCTGGAACACGCTCTCCTTGTGTTCTTGGCCTCAGTGGCTTTGGGTTTTCTTTATTTCTGTAATTTCCATTTCAGCATTTTGTTTTCTTGCCGAAGGGGTTTTACTGAGAACATGAAGTATGTGTCATATGAATTTGTTAATAGCTTTATCTTGCAAAGTGTGGCCCAAGGAGGGGAAACTGAGAGAACACAGCTGGAGAACAAGATGACTAAACAGAAAGCAAGAAAGAGCTGATGAGTTTGAAAACACTCTACTTGCTGGAGAAAAATGAAAAAATTCCTTCATTTACCTACTGTATAATCTTACGAGTCTTTTCTTATTTTTCCTTTCAAGTTTTGGGGTGATTACAATTGATGTAAACATGATAATCCGAAAGTAGTGTTTCTCTACCTCTACAGTTCTATTAGGAATAGGAATCAGTAAATAACTACATGTAAAACACAGTGATTAATGAAATTATATTTTAAAATCAAGGTATATTTATGATCTAAATAAATTTAATGTGCTTGTTAAGATCAAAATGAGAATAAATTTGAACTTAATTTAAACTTTCATGATAGTTTGAAATAAACTTTTGAGATTGTTACAGTTTGCAATTGTTCATGTCTTTTCCTTATCATTCTTTCTATAGACTGGTACCTAGATTGAAAGTTAGGAATTTACTTACCTTCTAGCAAGAGACCAGCACATAATCAATTACTAAACCTAAAATTCATTAGACTCATTAGACATCAAATACATATATCTTCTTCCATGTGGGCTTTGTTGCTTCTGACCTAGATGTTGCTTGTTTACCTTCAAGCCTTTAAGACCCCAGATGCTATATCTTTTGATAGCCAGGATCAATAAGCTTTCTTCACCACATTTGCTTATGCACCTGCTTTGTCTTCAGCGACCGTGTAGAGAAAGTGAGCATCATGGAATGCCAGTTTAATAGAACAAAATATTCTTGCATTTAGGGAGTACTTGAGTGGAGGCCCAATGTTCATCTGCTACCTTAATACTAAACCTTTAAATATATTCACATAGATCTATTTCCCCATCCTCATATATAAATATATTTACATATGTACATACCTTTATTTAGACCTCTATAAATGCCCTTTGCCTCCTAGCTCTTTCCTCTATATCCTTTTACTTTCCTCTTGTCCCACTATCATGCTCAACCTTAATTTGTGTTTCAGTAATTCCTCTTGGTTACATTACCCTTGATCACACCCTACCAGGCCTCCTACACCCTCCTCACCAGCCTGTGTGATCACGAGGTGCCAAAGGGATCAGTTATCAGGCATCAAAGAACAAAAAATCATATAATTGTGTGCTCACCTCTCTATATGATCACTGAAGACAAATGGGTGCATAAGCAAATGTGAAGATAGCTGATCGTGCCCGGCTATCAAAAGATATAACATCTTTGGTCTTAAAGGCTTGAAGATAAGCAAGTGGCCATCTAGCTGAGAAACAACAAAGCCCACAGAGAAGAAGCACACCAGCCTGTGTGATCATGAGGTGTCAAAGGGATCAGGGATCAGGCATCAAAGAACAAAAAAATCATAACATTGTGAATGAGGGGGGTGTGCGGAGTGGGGACCCAAAGGCCATCTGTAGGCAACTGGATATGCCCTTACGGAAGGGTTATGGGGAGGAGACGAGTCAGTCATGGTGCAGTGTAACAACGATGAAACATACAACTTTCCTCTAGTTCCTAAATGCTTCTCCCCCTCCCCCCATGATCCCAATTCTACCTTGCAAATCTGGTTAGACCAGAAGATGTACACTGGTACAGATAGGAACTAGAAACACAGGGAATCCAGGACACATGATCTCTTCAGGACCAGTGGTGAGAATAATGATACCAGGAGGGTGGAAGGAGGATGGGGTAGAAAGGCGGAACCAATTACAGGGATCTACATATAACATCCTCCCTAGGGGACAGACAACAGAAAAGTGGGTGAAGGGAGATGTTGGACAGTGTAAGATATGACAAAAATAATAATTTATATATTATCAAGTGTTCATGAGGGGGTGGAGCGGGAGGCAGGAGGAAAATGAGGAGCTTATGCCAAGGGCTTAACTGGAGAGCAAATGTTTTGAGAATGTTGAGGGCAATGAATGTACAAATGTGCCTTACACAATTGATGTATGTGTGGATTGTGATAAGAGTTGTATGAGCCCCCAATAAAATGATTAAAAAATACATATATCTAATTTGAACTCCTGGTTCTCATCCCACTTCTTGAAGCATGCCTTATGTCAATCCAAAAACTTGGGGTCATCCTTGACGTTTTCATTGATTTTAACAACTTCTATATAAAAAGCATTGGAAAATCCTGCTAATTTAAGTACACTCACCAGCAGTCTACTGCTTTCATTTTCATTTGCCTCTATGGGATTTCACATTACCACCACCTCTTTATTGAATGATAATAAGGCCTTTGATGATTTTTTTCTTGCTCTTTGATTTGAGCTATCTTCCCTATAGTATAGACTAGGGGAGAGGAGAGGACGGGCCTCCACAGCCCTTCCTTGTCTCATCTGAGAGCTCTTTCTCATTTGCTCTTCAGTTACTATGACCTTTCAGACGTCTAGGACAAGTCATTTGCTTTCCACACTCAGGGTTTGAAAAATCTTTCCATCCTTCCTGAATTTCTCCGTTCACTTTCCAGTTTTTCCAACATAGACCCTTCACCCATTCATTATCCCTTGGAGAAAATACTACTCCCTTAGGAAAATAATCCATCAACATTCATAGAAGACAGAGTTGCCTTTGGTAGCACATTACCTCTGCATAGCACTTCGCTCAGTTTGAAGCATTTATTCATTGTCAGGCCTTTCTTCTCCAAATTCCAAATTTATGAAAGCAGACGCTCTGTAGTCCTTTTGCTTACAATTGCAGGCAACACAATTTATCTTAATTGAATGAATGAATGCATATGTAAATACATGAAGAAAATCCAACGTCCTTGGTCAGATTCTATGAAGATTTGGGTTGTTGCTGTTATGCATGGTTATTGAATTCCCATGATCTCTGACAGAACTATATTCATCTTCTGGATGTGATTCTTGTACATTCTGTCTATTTAGCATTGTATAGTTCTTGGAAAACTGTATTTTGGAAGCAAATATTAAAAAACAGTAATTCACAGAATGCCTTACGTATAATAAAACATACAATGGACATACTCATTTTGGTGGCTTGAAGACTCTTCCTACTTGAAGGATGTGATGAGCATAAATAAATGGCAAGAATGGAGTTGAAGAGTGTAGGTAGAGGTGAGGAGAATAACAGCTTATTCCAAGTTTTTAGGATCCTTCGGGCATTCTCAAGAAAATTTAAGTGAATTATTTTTATGTCCTGGATCTTCTTTGAATTATTTAATCCAGTAATTACCCCAATAATATATTACCACTAGAAAGCTTTCGAAGAATATAAAAAGACAGCATGATAACTTCCATTAATTAATAAGGACTTTTTGTATTTCCACTACTTTTTGGGGTGTGTGAAAGATTTCAAACAAACAATATCAAACTGGCTTTAAAAATATTTTAGGAAAAAGAATATGGATAGGAATAAATAAATCATTTTTGTTGTCATTGAACTGTTTATCCAGAGTTGAATTCCAACAACATTGGCTCAAACAAATTGTGTTTTTGTGAGTTTATTATTTTCTATGCTGACCTATGCCATTAAAAAAATCAACACAAAATGCACGTTCATGGATAGTTACTCCATAAGCATTCTCAATATTTGAATACTGTTATGAAATTTTTATTCCATTATTTAATGCGATATTGGACACTGCCTCAATATCACTGGTGAGCTTATGAAGTTTAAGTATTGCTGAATGTCCATGTATATATTGTTGCTATGTCTAAAACAAATCTCCTTACATTGAGATAATTCTTCTTTGATCCACTTGAGCAAGTTAAATGCTCTTTTCCACTTTTTCTCACAGTGTTGCTGAGATAATAATACTAGATGAACCATATGAAATCATAAGAAGCTGCCAAATTTGACCATTTTGCTTTTGAAATGGAAATTCCAAGTGTTGTAAGCACTATATAGCAATATCTACCATCTATTAATTACAATATATGAAGGAAGCATCATAAAATAATCCATGATATTTAATTCTCTAATTTTGAAGGCTGGATGATTTTTCTCCATAGAATTAAATGCCTAGGAAGTTAAAGTAAATTGTCTAATTTGTAGTCACTATGAAATAGTGAAGCTAGAATTTGAAACTATGTTTGTCCATTTTTTTCATCCATCCATCCATCCATCCATCCATCCATCCATCCATCCATCCTGTGTATTTATTCTGAGAAAAGTTTAGAATGTCAATATTAGGTATCAGATTTCAGGGATGCTGGCATTAATTCAGATGAAAAGGTAAATCTCTCCATAGTTCATATGCCCAATAATAAATGTAATATATTTTTCAGGCGCTGTATACTCAGACAAATATCCAGACTTTTCCACACTTTTGTAAAGTAAGTTGTATTTTCCACTCTTGACTAAAATATTTTGCTATTTTGTCAATACATATATATATTTGTCAGTACATATTTTATATGTATTCCTACAGCAGGTTTTTCTTAGAAACACATTGACCAGTTGTCTTCAGAAATAGGGATCAACTCCTGATAACAAAAATTTACTTGACTACCACTCTCCAGCATTTAAGGAACGCTGATGGTGCATTGGGAGATGAAGGACTGTGGGGCTTAATTTCAGCAGTTCGAACCCACTAGCCGCTCTGCAGGAAAAGGATGAGGCATTCTCCTGTCGAAAAACTAACAGCCTCAGAAACCCACAGACACAGTTCTATGTTGTCTTACAGGGTCCCTATGCGCCAGAATCAAACTGAAGGTACAGAGTTTGTGTTTTGTTTTGAGTGGCAAAGCACTCGTCTGCTGAGCCAAAGGCTGGCAGTTCCAACAAAGGAGTGGCTCTGAGGGGGGTGGGGGTGAGGGGGAACATAGGGCAGTCTGCTTTTAAAAACATTTGCCACTTTGGAAACCCTATAGGACAATTGTGTTCTGTACTGTAGGCTTGCCCAAGTTGGAATTAACTGCAAGATTGTGTGTGTGTGTGTGCACTTTAGATAGCATTGAAGAATAGAAATCCCCCAAGACAATAACTGTATCAGACCACTTGCCCTCATAAATCAGAAATAGCTTGGTGTGTGCTGTGTGCTAGAATTATGAATTCTTTGTCAGTTTTAATTACTGAGAATGGAATTTATGTGTAGCTTCAATCAAGTGATTTTATAAAATATGGAACCTGTAAGTTGAAAACTCAAATCAAATGTGTTTGGTGAGTTTTATAATGTGGGGTTGTGTAGCTATCTGACCCCTAGGCCACTCTGCATATAAGACACTAATAACGTTTTTAATTTAAGTAATAGATAAATCTGTTTCAACTGCCTCAGCGTCTATTCCCACCATTGCCTGCAGGTCTGTTGATCCTAAATAATATTTTCCAGCTGTGGTAAGGTTATTGGTGTTCTAAAGCAATCTGGAAATATCAAGTTCTTCTGCCAGGAAAGGGGTCAAAGTGTAATCTCCATGTTACTGTTTTGATTTCAGAAATAACTCTGTCCTCTGTACACTAGGAGCCTGTACGCTTCACCCTTCTCAGGGATTTCATTACAGCTGCCATTCAATGAGAACGTTATTAAATATCTACTGTTAATTAACCTCATTGGCATCAGAACCTCTTTGCAATGCGGGTCTGTTTTTAGTCTCAGAATTGTTTCCATTTTCTCCTTAAATAGGCATTCTGTAATATGTCATCATCTTTCCTTAATATTGAAAAATAGCACCATCCATGCTCAGCCAGAGGAAACGAGAGCGCGCGGATTTGGAATCCAGAGACAGGAACTGGGACCTCTGGTGAGCGCATACGCCTCTGTGATCCTGTGTATGTGGTTAGCTACCTCCTCCTGGCCTCCTTAGGGAATGGGAGGCCTCGCCGGATCACACTGACTAAGCAAGCATCAAGGAGCCTCAGTGCACAGAAAGCAATCCTGCTATGGATGTGAATTTCTTTTCTCCCTTTCAAAGATAAATACACATTTTGTAGAAAAATAAGGAAACACTGATTTTTCTTTCCTATTCTTTCCATTTATCTTCCATTTTAGAAGAAACTGGTATTCCCTATGTCACTGATGAAATAGTTCCATTTTAGAAGTATGCAATCTCCAGGGTAACATTTATACAATGTTGCCTGATTTGTTTTTTGCCCTTGTTTGCAGAGAAATAACTTGACAAACAAAACAAAACAAAACCCAAACCCTACTGAACCAATTGATCTCATAGCTATCCTAGATGACAGAGTAGAACTGCCCCAAAATTTCCAAACCTGTAAATCTTCATGGAAGCACACAGCCACACCTTTCACTTGCAAAATGACTAGTGGATTTGAACTGCCAACCACTGGGTTACCATCTTTGTGCTTAACCACCTACACCAACTAGTTTCCTAGTTAGGATAACTCTAAACCATTGACATTTCTTGAATAATTGAGGGGCTTTTGTAATCATACAACCACAGAAGAGGATTCTATGAAGTTTCTATGAAGAAGAATTTGACATAAGGATTGCAGAAAGGGTTACTAACAATGTTTAATAAACAGATGACACAGCTTTGGTTGCTGAAAGTGAAGAGAACTTCTGACCTTGAAGTTAGGAGCCCGGTGCTAACCACTACACACCAGGGCACCCTTAAGTAAGATCAAATAAGTGTGTCACCAACATATCCTTTCTCTGACTGAGCCTAAGATCTGGCTTCCACCGCATTTTGGATGCAGGTGCATGACCCATTGAAAGTACTGGCAAACATATAAGCTGACCCAAGCCTCCAGGAATCATAACTCATATTATGGTGCTGGAAATCTTAGTGGTTTACAAATAGAAATAACCATGCTACCTTTTGTGTAGTCTTGTTTCTCAATTAGACTAAGTTGTTTGACAACCAGGCAACACATCATCAATTACCCCATTTAAATTGGCCAATTTAGTTTACTGATTAAATAATTTGCATTACCACCTGCAAATTATCCATTTCAAAATAAACAAATGACACAGTGAAATTAAACCTATCAAACAGAAATGAAGCTTTAAATAAGAGGGAGGAGAAGAAAACACACACACACACACACAAAACGTACTACACCATGGAAACAACTAGAAAAATTAGCCTAAGCAGGCTCATTAAATTACAGACTTGTAGAATATTTGTAGAACTTGACTTTGTAAATAAAGGAGATTATCTGACAGCTATTTGGTAAAATAAAAATATTGATGATGGCAACATATGTACAAATGAGTTTGGTACAATTGATGTATGGATCGTTGTAAGAGCCCCCCAATAAAATGATTTATTAATAAGAAAAATTTGGTTAAAAACATTATATTGGTTTTCAATATGTGCTATAAGGAATTAATTCAAAAAACAACATGAACCGATTTGCTTGTGAAATTATTTGAGCACTTACCTAGTGAATATGAACTGTTTTTGTTTTAATTTCCCAAGTGTGAGTTTGTTCTGGGTTTTGCTTTGTAGAATAGCTCTGATCTTTTCATTCAAATCATATTTTTTCATATACGTTGACTAACTTATTGACAAGGTAATCAAGTTCGTTTTCTATACAGGCATTTAGAGCCTTCGACGTTCTGATGCAATGTCCTTTACAGCATTATCTCCTACTCCTCCCTTCAGATACGGCCTCTCCTTGGATATATTGTTGTTTTCTCGTGGTTGCTCTTTCCACATGTGATTGTCTTCAGAACTTACCCATTGTGAAAAAGTGAGAACACCCAGTCATAACTCTCACAAATCTAACTTCAAAGCAATGTATTATACAGCAGTGCCTCTCAGTGATCCCAAATAAATTAACCACCTGTATTGATATTAACTCCAAATGCAGAGGGTGCAAGTGAAGGACTGAGAATGAGCACACAGCCAATATGGAATTGCTTACAAGATTTTACTCGCAGCCTGTAAAGACTCAGTTCAAAAGAAATACAAGATCCAAGATTCAAGGCAGGGTACAATTCTCTAATATCCTTTCTGTTTTTCAGAGGTGTGTACCAAAATCGAGATCATAGTATAGCCTGTGTAGAATAACAAAGCTGCCCAAGTTTGAGAATTGGCATTTGCAGATGGAGGGAAGGCCATATCAAAATCAACAACTCAATAGATGCATATTTGGGTTTTTAATTTTAATATGCAGAGTCTTACATACTAGGATTTTGCTATTTACTACATCATTGACTTACAGATGACTGAGTATGACCTTCCATATAAATAAAATAGCATGTGCTTGTTCTCCAAAAATAACCCCCAAACAATTCACTAAGGTGGGATATACTCTTAGCTAATCTTCCAACTTGAGCACTGCTTCCTAAATGACTCCTGATACTGTTTCAAAGTCCAGTTGAAATGCTAACAATTTCAATCTTCTTTCTGACAACCTTCCTCCAAACCCACAAGATGCCGTTGGGTTGCTTTCTTTGTTCCTTACATTCACCTATCTTTGAAAGTCATTGAAATGAATCTCATTTTCCCTTAAAAATGAAAAACAACAACAAAAAACAAACTCTACATTGAAGTTACTTTCCTTGTTTTCCCTGTTTGCTGAGCATATGACCTTGCAAAAAACGTTGAAAGTATTCAGTTATGTCTCATATGGTAGAGTTGAGCATATGGAGTCTAATATAAGAGATATTTTGTTGTGCCATTGGGTAAAAGAACAACAAAATCGTTGAAAAAATAATGTTGATTTATTTTATTGCTTTGATAAGAAACATGCCATTTCAGATTCCTATGGTTTCTGCTCATCTCTGGACTCTGACCATTAGTCACCATCAATTTCATAAGAGGACCCATAACAGAAACTACAAACATTCTTGGATATCAAAATGATAGGGATCCATGTAGAGCCAATATATATATTGGCCCTACTATTATAAGAGTAGTCTGAGAAGGAAGCATTGTGCTTCAAAAACATATGCAATAAGGCAAATTTTGCATGTGAAAAATAAAGCAATTCTTATTTCCACTTTTCTGAAAGCAAATTGAAAAGATCAAGGAAATGAACTCCATTCTGTTCTACTTATGCTCTGAAACCAGGCTACCGTACAGAAGTCTTTCTCTGACCCGAACCACACAGAACCATGAGAGACCTCTTAAATTACAGGACACAGTACTAAGGATAGCCAATCAATCCAGGTTTGACCAACCACAAGCTTGGGAGTCACCATACTATCCTAACGGCTGATCTGCTGGCTACAAATTTGGAGGATGCTTCTTTCTTCTAAGGATACTTCTCAGAAAATTAGGGATTCCCTCTTCCCCTCACTTTTACGCATGTTGGCTCTTAGAACATCCTTGGGTATGATGCATTGCTAGCACAACACACAGAACTCACAGAAATTTCTAAAATTACATTGACAGTTTTATTATAGCAAAATTTATATAAAGGAATAGACTTGAATAATGCTGCTCTGAAAGAGTTCCCAATAAGGAGCCTGTTATCCTCCCATAGGTGTCTTTCACCTAAAAGGAATCCCAAGTAGCTTCTGTGTCCAGTACATTTATGAGGATCTCAATAAGGAGCCCTTGTGGCATAGTGGTTACTTATTGGACTGCAAGGTCAGTGGTTCAAAACCACCAATTTCTTCTAGGGAAAGAGACCAGGCTTTCTACTCCCATAAAGAATTACTGTCTTAGAAACCCACAGGGGTAGTCATACCCTGTTCTATAGAGTTGGTATGTGTTGGCCTTGACTCAATGACAATAAGTGTGGCTTTGCATGTGTAGCCCAGATTTAGTGATTCAGACATAATCAAAGGTTGGCAGTTTGAACCACCAGTCACTCTAAGGGAGAAATAAGTTTTTCTTAAAGATTTACAGCTTTGGAAACATTGTCAGGTTCTGTTCTATTCTTTCCTGTAGTGTCGCCATGAATCTATATCCATTGGGAAGCAAGAGTTTTTTATATTACTTATGGAGGCATGATGGATTTAATCAGCCCATCTCTTGGGTGTTATTACTGCTGGGGACCGTCCAGGTGGTTCATGCACATGCCCAGCGCCATCCTTACAACTGTTCTAATATTCGAGCCCACTACACAACCACTGTGTCGCTCCATCTTGTAGAAGGCCTCCCTCTGTTTCACGGCCTCACTTCTTTACCAAGCTGGATGTCCTTTTCTCGGGACTGGTCTCTCCTAATAGCATAGCCAAAGTACTTGAGACCAACTCTGGCCATCCTTGCCTCTAAGGAGAATCCTTGTTGTACTTCATCCAAGATGGACTTGTTTGTTCATTTGTCACTTTCAGCACTCTATACCAGCACCAGAATCCAATGGCATGGTTTCTTCTTCAATCTTCCATATTCAGTATCCAACTTTCGCATACATATGAGGCAGTCAAAATTGTCATGGCTTAAGTCAGGCATACGTTAGTCCTCTAAATAACCTCCTTGCTTTTCAACACTTTCAAGAGTTCTTGTGCTGGAGATTTACCCAATGAAATGTGTCCTTCGATGTCTTGACTGCTGCATCTATGAGTACTTGTTTATGGATCCAAGCAAGATGACATCCTTTACTACTCAAACTCTTTTTCCATTGACCATGATGTAGTCTGTTGGTCCAGGTTTGAGCACTTTGGTTTTCTTCAGGTAAAAGTTGTAATCTGTACTGTAGATTGCAGTTCTTGATCTTCATCAGCCAGGGTTTCAACTGTTTCAAACCGTTATCCACTCCCTGGGAGAAAGATCAGCCTTTCCACTCCCATAAAAAGTTACAGTCTCAGAAATCCACAAGGGCAGTTTTGCCCTGTCCTGTAGGGTTACTATGAGTCAGCTTGGCCTGCATGGAAGTGCGCTTTTTAGAGAAGCTTATTTATAGAGCTGCTTTCCACCACCACCCCTATTCTCTTTATTAAAAGAAAATAAAGAAAACAAAACCACTACCAATGAGTCAATTCCAACTCATAGCCATTTTATAGAGCAGACTAGAACTGCTCGTCAGAGTATACTGGATTATAAACCTTAGTGACAATATAAAACCTCATCTTTTTCCTGTGAAACATTAGTAGATTTGAACCTCAGACTTTGGGTTAGCACTCCAATACTTTGTCCACTGTGCACCTAAGACAGTGGTTCTCAGCCTTCCTCATGCTGTGACCCTTTAATACAGTTCCTCCTGGTGCAGTGAACCCCAACCATAAAATTCTTTTCATTTCTACTTCGTCACTGTAATTTTGCTACTGTTATGAAGCAGGCAATCCCTGTGAAAGGGTCATTCAACCTCCAAAGGGGTTGTGACCCACAGGTTGAGAACTGCTGACCTAGGACTTCTTTCTCCTGATTACCAAACCCTTTGCCATCGTGCTCATTTTCACTGTCAGATTGCAGTTTTTGTGGGAGTAGGCAGTCTCACCTTTTGTACTGTAGAGTGGCTGGTGGGTTTGAACTGCTGACCTTTGGTTTACCAGCTTAGCCCACAGGGCCGGCAGGGCATCTTTATCTTTATAGAGTAGGGCCTAACGAGTAGCTCCTGTACAGGGCAAATGATGGGTATGTTTGAAAAGCGGCCTAGCTCATTGTTGCCATTGTTTGATGTTGAAAGAGCTAGCTACTCTGAGAGGATCTCTGCTTCTCTGGGGGGCTTTGGTCCCCGAGGCCCCGTTACTCAGAGGACCCTTCTTTTAAGGTTGGAAAGAGGAGTATGGCTTTGAATTCATGGATTTTAAAATCCAACTTTATAGTTATTTCAGTTATACGATCCATCATTTTAGCTCTATAATCTTAAGCAAATTAATTATCATCTAGGAGATATCTCTCTTTCATCTTTAAACAAAGTATATTAATGTCAGGGTGACATTAGATAAATGAACATTATTAAATACCCAGTGCCAGGTCTTAAATGTAGAAGGAATCCAATAATTTTGCCTCTAGGCAAAACAAGGTTGAAGGCTGAACTATGATTCTCTATCTTTGTTCTATTTCTGTCCATGTGAATACTCAGACTTGCAAAATAGGATCAATTATCTTTCTGGAGCTAGGCCACAAAAGCTTCGATAACTTCAGAGATTTTCAAGTCTATTGACACTTTAGCAATCGTAAAACTCACCATGTCTCATGCACACCGTATGCTGGTTGTGTCCTTACATGTGCCATTGGTCATTGCTGTAAAACTGGCTCTGACTCATGGTAAGTAAACCGTGGCCGGGTCCTATACCAGATTCCGTTGTTGCAGCCACTGTCTATTTTGAGTGGTTTCCAACCTAGGAGGCACGTTTTCTGGCTTTATATTGGACAATATTTTGTTGTGATCCATTGGGCTTTCATGGACTAATTTTCAGAAATAAATTCAAAGGTTTCATCCAAGTTTGTCAGTTTGGGAGCCTACTAAAACTGGTCCACCATGAGCGATCTCGCCGGGATTTAAAATATTAGTATTGTGATAAGAGTTGTAAGAGCCCCCAGCAAAATGATTCTTTAAAAAAAAATTAGTAGCACTGTTTCAGCATAATAGCAAAATAAAACCATCAGAGTACTACAAAGAGACTGATGGGTTTGGGTCTTACCCATAAAACTATGAAAACATATTCTGATCTTTTTGATAGGTTATCAAGTGCTCGCTGCTTCCCTCTTTGAATGTTTAAAATTTGTTGGGAGTTTCCTTCTAAGCATTTTGATCAGAATTATTTCTAGGCATGCATTGGAAAATAAATCTCCTTGATTGATTGGCTACAATTGGAAGAGTGTTGTTGATTATGTTTGAGTTGATGTTATGCTGTTGCCACATATAGACAAGAAAGTTAGAGTGCGTTTTCTTACCAGACAAGCGGTGGGTCAGGAGGGACTATAATAAACTGGGGTCCACCTAGCATTCTCTAAGGCCCAGTGTCCTAGACCGAGTGCAATGTAATCTTGAGACTGTTGACAGGGTTCTTCTGTAGAATCATTTTTGACCTTCCCAGTGCACCATCACAGTCGTGCTTATTAGTGGGAGATACAGGGATTGCGCAATGCACTGGGTGACATTGTCAGAAGGGCTGGCAACAAAATTGCTGTCGTTTAAGTTTTTGTGAAGTGTTTAAGCAAAAAGTTCTAATTTAAAAAAATAAGAATATTCCTATAATGTTCCTATAAACTGGAAACATTTTATATGACTAGCATACATGCATAGTTACAAGGCTAAAATTCTACACTAATTCATTTATTGAGACATTCATATGCACTCCGGACAGAGCTGTCATTATTTTCTAAATACAATGATTCTTTGAATCACGTGGTTTCATTTCCTCATGCTATAAGCACACAGTGTGGTTTTAGTTTCTGTCAGTGTACTTATAATCACTGAGTTTGTAAAATTTTGGGTGGTTACCTTTAATATGGTAGTAATGTGTATTTGTGAACCAATAATGATGCTATACTTTTTTTAAAGGAATGATAGTAGTTAAAGAAAAAAGAAGGGTTCCACTAAATGACGTTCTGATTCAATGTAGAAAGATTCCACAAAACAATTTTGTTAGTCATCAAATTTATTATGATATCAGAATACTGCACTTAAACAATTTACAACTATGTTCATCACATATTATTCTATGATTAAATCTGTAATAAATACCCATGATTATATATGGTCTGGTATGAGATAGTGGGTGGGGGTGACACTATCTGAGCCACCCCTGCTGGTAACTACACCAAACCACCAGTCTTTCTAAAGTGGAAGGCCCACCTTCGTAGTCAATGAACATGGGCACAAACCAGACATTTCTGTTTTCCTTCACATGCATATGGCATGCATTAAAATAATACCACAACCTATTTTCAGATGAAATATGTTATTCTTGACAAACTCTTAAAAAGAAAGGAGTATGTGCCTATGTTTGATACCAAAGGCACAATCTCTGTGTAATCAATAACATATGTCTTAAAGATACAGCCTCGAATCTGGGACAGATATTTTAACATATGAAATTGATTTGTTGACTAGGAATCACATATAAGACTTAGATGATAATAAATATTCATTGAACACATATGATATACTTAGCATACTATTATGAACCTTTTTGGAATTATCTTGTTTAATTTTTATACCCATCCTATAAAGTGAGTTTTATTCTCCCCCTTCTATTTTTCAGATGCCATGCCTGGGTTAAAAAAACCCCAAAACATGAACTCTATAATTTGCACAGGATACAATTCAACTTTCCAAAGTCCATCTTCCTGTCTGCGATCTTACAACTTCCTACTTCTCTGAAGGCTTGCTTCTCCAAAGATACCCCTTTGTATGGAGAGTCACTTCCAACTCAAGTCCATCTCTTGGAAACCATGGAGGATGTGATATCACAGATTGTTGCACTGAGATTTATTCTATGTAAGCTTTAGAAGAGCCAGCGGCTTCAGTTGTCTTTGCATAATCGCTTACAGGTTGGTTGGTAAGAACATTCCTACTGATTCTTCCAGTCCCAGAGAGCTGTAGCTGAAGGCCTTCTCCCCAGCTGCAGAAAGGCAATTAATTATCTCGAAACCAGCCCCCTCACACCAACCTGTTGTATGAATGCAATAAATGACAAAGGAGTTTGAATCATCCACAGTGCATCTGCGGAACTTGAGGAAAGTTTGCCACAAGATAGCACAGACAAAGCCAAGCAGCATCCTGATTAAAAAATGATTTCTGCTTTAATTGAAATGATCTCTATAAACAGCTGCCAGGTGAGTTGGGTGAGTGTGGGTGGGCGGCATCTGGGAAAGTCTCCACAGCTGAGACCATGTTCATTTGTCTTTATTTATTTATTTCTCCTGAGGAAGGAGGGGGGTGGAGGCAAGTATATATGTTTCACGATAATTTATTGAACCGATGAAAATGTCACAAAAACATTTCAGAATGGGACTGTGTGGGAGACAAACATTACTCGAGCTTCTGGGGAGGCTCAATGTTCAGTTTCCATGTAGGCAAATGGAAATACTCCATGAAACTTAAAATAAGCTGATAAAGCATGACAGACACATCTAAAATATCATCTCTGGGATGATTAATCAAAGGGGAAGTTTAGTTACATATTTGTTTTTGAGACTATGTAAAAAAAAATACAAAATTTCTTGGCCAGTGAAGCTGGGTGCCTGAGGCTCTTAGTTTGAATTGCTTAGCTTGGGTCGATCAGTAGAACTACAAAGTAATCATCTCATCTGACCCTCTCAGTTTTTCAAAAGGAAAAATAGAGCTCCCCAGAGATAGGAAGATATGCATCCATTTGTATTATATCCTTTGCTAATTAATATTTGAATAGATATGAAATAAATTGAGGCAATCAAAGTGAACTGTTCTGGGTCACTATGGTGATCTTAAATAGGCCTTGGTTTTCTTGTTCTTTTTAAACTAATTTTACTCTTGTAAATTATGTTATCTCATATTTCTAAAGTCCCCTTGTGTCTCCAGTATAAGGGAAGGAAAATAACAATTCAATATTACTGGGATTTTTGCTTAATTGTTTATCTCATCAATACGTGCAATTTCTGAGTCCTTTGTTACTATTTTTTTTAGGTTAATGACTTATGGATTCCATAAAGTAGAAAAGCTTACAGGAGAACCCAGATGTTGACATCTGAATCAAATTATAATTGCAGTTAGTAGCTGGCACACATCCTCATATTATTGTTATGTGCCTATCAGTCTGCTCCAACCCATAGCAACCTATGTCTCCTAGTCCTGTCCCATCCTTACAGTTGCTCATGTGTTTGAGCCCATTCACGAGTCACTCTGTAAATCCATCTTGTGGAGGTCTTTTCTACTTTTCACTGCCCCCCTGCTTTACCAGGCATGATGTCCTTTTCCAGGAACTGATCTCTCCTGACAATATGTCCAAAGTATGTGAGAAGTCTCACTGGCCATGCTCCTAGAACAGATTTGCTCGTTCTTTTGGGAGTCCATGATACTTCCAATATTCTTTGCCCTCACCATAATTCAACTGTGTTGATTGTACTTTAGACTTCCTTATTCAATGTCTAGCTCTTACACGCCTATGAGGCAATGGAAAAAACCATGGCTTTGGTTGCTTTTCAACACTTCAAAGAGGTTTTGTGCATCAGATTTAACCAATGCAACTCATATTTTTCTATCTTGGCAGCTGCTTCCATGAACATTGACTGTGGATCCAGACAAGACCAAATCCTTGACAACTTAACTGTTCTCTCTATTTCTTGTGCTATTACCTATTGGTCCACATGGGCATTTTGATTTTCTTTACATTGAATTTTAACCCAGACTAAAGGCTGCATCTTTGATTTTCTTCAGTGTGTGCTTCAAGACCTCTTCACTTTCAGCAAGCAAGTGGTGTCATCTGTATATCACATGTTGCTAGCACACCTTGCTGCAATCCTGATGCTGCGTTCTTCTTCAAAGACTCCCCCGCTGATCATTTGCCAAGTACAGATTGAATGAGTATGGTGAGAGGGTACAACCTGAGGCACACATTTCCATGCAGTATTCCCTTGTTCTGTTTGAACAACTGCTTCTTGATACCTGGATAGGTTCCACGTGTACACAATGATGTATTCTGGAATTCCCATTCCTTTAAAGGCTCTCCATACTTTGTTATTATCCATAGTGTAGAAGGTATTGGCAGTCAAGAAAACAAAAGTCAACAGTTTCCTGTTTTTTTCTGCTTTTAGTCAAACTCTATCTGAAGGCAGCCGTGATGACCCTTGCTATATGTCTTTCAAAATTGGCCTGAAATTCTGGCAGCTCCCTGTCAATGTATTGCTATATCCTTATAGAAACAGTTTAACGCATGGATAGTTGTGCTTCCAATTGGGCAGTAAGAACCCAAGATACACAGAAAACCTAAGGCTTGGCCAGAAACACACAGCCATTCAATAGTGGTTCAATGTATGTAGTCTGGGTGCTGGGATTGCTGTCTTAAAATTTTTAGACCTCTATTTTTCTACTGTAAACTCATTCTGTCAAATAAGAAAATTATATAAGAAATCAAAATCACCTGTTAAGGCCACAGATACTGGATGTGATGGCACTTGGATATGAATCTTTGTCTCCTACACTAGATGCTGACTATCACTTGTGCCCGAGATCACAGAATTTTGCAGTTGAGTAAATAAAGTGAAAGAGAAAAACTAGTAAAGATGTTACAATGGGAATCATGGGAAGTGTGTTCCACGGAGGAAGTTTCTTCAGGTTAAAGTACAGTTCTGGCTTTGGTGCCTCAGGGCCTCGGTTTTGGCAATAAACTACTATCACAGCTGTTGTGAGAAGCTTAAAGAGGCCATGAGTCTCTGTGAAGACTGATCAATAGGCTTTGATCTAAGAGGAATTTATAAATTTTACAGGTCAGGAAATTCAATATTAATTCCATACTCACCTCATGGGAGGCCGAGCACCGACGCAAGTTCAGAGCTTCTTTGCTTTCTGCAGGCACTTCATTTGGGATCCAAGTCTGCACAGTTTATGTCCATAGGCTGCCTCGTCTTTCTCCCATGGAGTGGCGGATAGGTGTGAACATTTAACTTCTTGGTTAGTAGCTAAATCCTTAGTCACCGTGACACTAGGGCTTCTTCTGCAAAGAATACAGCGTTGGAAACTACACGAGACTGTTCTACTCTATTCTACAGGGTCCTTGTGAGTCAGATTCAACGGCAACAGGTTTGGTTTATTTATATAGGCTTAATGTCTGAGTGCCATTCCAGTGTTCCAGTTCAACAGTCCATGAGGCAGACACAATAGCCACATTTATCTTATCTCTTTAGTTCCTGAAGAAATGGGACTGTGAGAAGACACACTCTTTCCTGAATTCTTCATTAGTTCAGACTGATTTGAACCTTTTAGAAACAATTAGGAATACCAGAGTGACACTGGGCACCGTGCCTGGCACCTAGTAAACAATCAAGAATTAAGTCTGCAATGATTGCAGTTGGGGATGGATGAACATGCCAGGGAATGATCATACCTCTTGATTTTCAAATCACAGTAACTACACACAGAGACCTGATTTATGAACCAATTGATTAATATATAGCAGAAGATGTTTCTGGCAGATGACTCCGTTTGGGCAGCTACTTGTCATATGTTTTCTCCAGCTGGGTATATTAAACAGGAAGTCCACAGTGAAAGGTCCCTGGAAAACTAGAACAAGTGATAAGAACAAAAAACATATATTCTTAATACAGCATTTTCACTGTTTTGTTAAAGCCAAGTGAATTTGCCTTTCCATTTCTATCCAAATAGCCATTATTGGGTAGTATTGGATGCTTGTTGGAAACTTCTTGGTCTTGAAATCTCTTATTTTATTTGCAAAGATTAGTCAGTTATCCATTAACTCAGAAAATCAGTATTGTTTCCTTCTGCATGATGGTCACTTTGCTAGATCCTGGAAATACAGATATCGACAAAACTATTCTGGGCCTCTGCCATCATAGGACTTAATATATAGAAGGGGAAACATACTTTAAACATATTTTTATGCAATTATATATAAAATTATTAAGCTAATCATTACTGTGTGAAAGACAACAGTGGGTGGAAGAGCATCTCTCTTTGGAACGTTTAGATTTGTCAAGGTTTGCAAGGAGGCTCCCTGGAGGAAGAGATCTATCTTCTGCTCCTGAAGTGAGGAGGAGGGCTCACTGAGGAAGACCTGATGCGAAATCCTTCCAGGCTTCGTGAGTCCCCAAACAAACACCCACCCACTATTATCAATTTGATTCCAACTCTCAATGATGCCATCGCAGTTTTCCAAGGTGGTAAAGCATCACAAAAGCTGATCGCCTCATCTTTCACTTGCAGAAAAACTGTGGGTTCGAATCGCTGATACTACGGTTAGCACTCCAAGCACCTCTAGGGTTTCTCTAGCAGTGAATAGCTTATGTACAATTATTGTGGGAGGAGAGCAAATACAGTGCAATTGTTTAAAACATTCTATCATTATAATATGACATCATAATGTAGATGTACCATGCACAAGGTGATAATATATTTTACACGTAATGCTTCATTGATTCAAAAATTATTTATTTTTTAATGCTGAGTGCTGAGCACTGTGCTAGCTATGAAAGAGATACTGCTTAAGAAAAAACTGATTCATTTATTACAAGTAAAATGTAATGGAAGTTCAATCACAGGATGAAAGGGCAACTACTACTGCGGACCACAGAGTTTCAGTAAGAGACTTATAATTCAGGATCTACAAAGGTTGAGTAAGTCTTCCTCTGATTCACATCACCTGAGAATAATATTACCAATGTAGGTAAGGCAGGAAAGTCCCATATACCTTGTATAGGCTTTAGGTAGACCTTTTCCTATTGTAGTCAAGAGCTTTGTAAAATTTGGGTGGTTTTTTAATTTGCTTTCAGATGGGTTAATCTTACTAGATTAAGCTTGGTGAGCAATTTTTTTTTGCCCCTAAATATGTGGCACCAAATTTTCTTCTTAATTTAAAAAAAAATCATTTTATTGGAAGCTTGTAGAGCTCTTATCACAATCCATCCATACATCCATTGTGTCAAGCACATTTGTACATTTGTTGCCACCATCATTTTCAAAATATTTTCTTTCTATTTCAGCCCTTGATATCGGCTCCTCATTTTCTCTCTCTCGTGAATCCTTGATCATTTATAAATTATTATTATTATTTCATGTCTTATACTGACCGATGTCTCCCTTCACCCACTTTTCTGTTGTCCATCCTCCTGAGAGGGGATTATATGTAGATCATTGTGATCTGTTCCCCCTTTCTCCTCTCACCTTCATCCTACCCTCCTGGTATTGCTACTCCCATTATTGGTCTTGAAGGGTTTATCTGTCCTGGATTTCCTGTGTTTCCAGATCTAATCTGTATCCATGTACATGCTCTGGTCTAGCCAGATTTGTAAGGCAGAATTGGGGTCATGATAGTGGGAGGAAGGAAGCATTAAAGAACTAGAGGAAATTTGTACGTTTCATCAGTGCTGTACTGCACCCTGACTGCCTCATCTCTTCCTTGTGACCCTTCTGTAAGGGGATGTCCAATTGTCTCCAGATGGGCTTTGGGTCTCCACCCTTCACTACCCCTAATTCACATTGATATGATTTTTTATTTTGGGTCTTTGATGCCTGTTACTTGATCCCTTCAACACCTCATGACCACACAGGCTGGTGTGCTTCTTCCATGTGGACTTTGTTGCCTCTCAGCTAGATGGCTGCTTGTTTGTCTTGAAGCCTTTAAGTCCCTAGATACTTTATCTTTTGATAACCAGGCACCATCATCTTTCATTACCACATTTTCTTATGCATCCATTTTGTCAGAAAGGTGAGCATCAGGGAATGCCAGGTTATTAGAACAAAATGTTCTTGTGTTGAGGGAGTACTTGAGTAGAGGCCCAATGTCCATCTGCTACCTTAATATTTAACATATAAATATATTTACATAGATCTATTTCTCTATTGTTATATATAAATATTTTTACATATGTACATGCCTGTATTTAGACTTCTATAAATGCCTATTTGCCGCCTAGATCTTTCCTCTATTTCCTTTTACTTACTTCTTGTCCCACTATCATGTTCGGCCTTCATTTGTGTTTCAGTAATTCCTCTCAGTTACTTGTCCTTGATCAAGCCCTACTAGGCATTCCACACCCTCCTCACCATCAGTTTTAGATGACTTGTTGATTAATTTAGATCACTTTTCCTTGTCCCTGGGTTTGTTAACACCCACTTCCTTTCCTCTACCTTCCTCCTCTCCTGTGCCCCCCAGAAACCGTGGGTCCCATTGTTTTTTCCTCCAGATTGTTTATCCCACCTATCTTATCTAGATAGACATGCAGAGATAATAATAAGCACAAAACCAAGACACAGCAAAATCAAACGACAAAAGAAAAACAACAACCACAAAAAACCCAACGACACAAAATAGAAAAGCCTATCAATAGTTCTAGGTCTGCTTGGTGACCTTTTGGAATGTTTTCCAGTGCAGTCTGATGGGGTGCCACTCCCTGGCTCCAAAGTCTATTATTTGGTCGTCCGGGGGGACTTTATTGCTTTGTTTCCCCTGCTGCTCTGTTGCTTGCCCTTAGCATTTCCCCCTGGTGTGACACCACGTTTTTACTTGTAGATTTCTCTTCATATAAATGTAGAGATAACAGGTATAGAGAGGATGATATTTTGCCAAAAACACATTTCAGGCCATAGAGTATCTCTTAGAAATGGTCATATGTAACCACTTTGTTTTGGAAACGTTGCATGAACTCTGGTTAATGACAGTTTCAATACCCAACACCTTGTTACTAGGTGCCATTGAATCAGTTCTGATTCACAGCAACCCAATGCCCTACAGAACAAGTCGACACCCAGACCTGCCATCCTTACCACTGTTCTTATGTTTGAGCCCATGGTTGCAGCCATTGTGTCCATCCATCTCATCAAAGGCCTTACCTTTTTTCGCTGCCACTCCACTTTTCCTTCTCTAGGGACTGGCTTCTGCTGATAGCATGTCCAAAGTAGGTGAGATGAAGTCTACCCATCCTTGCCTCTCAGGAGCATTCCTGCTGGATTTCATCCACGACAGACCTCTTTGTTCTTTTGGAAGTCCATATTACTTGTAATATTCTTCATCAGCACAAGAGCTCAACTGCATCCATTTTTTTCTTCAGATTTTGTTGTTGTTAACATTCAGCCTTCACATGCATAGAAAGAAATTGAAAATACCATCACTTGGGTCAGACCCACCTTAGTCCCCAAAATAACAAGATTGAGCTCCAAAAATTTAAAGAGGTCTTCTGCAGCAAATCTACCTACAGAACACTTAGTGTGGGCTCTCACTGCATCACTACTAAAGGAGGAAGAGGGAGTTCCTGGAAGAAAGTTTCACTGAATTGATCTTGTCTTTGAATTGCTTCAAAACGGAAGCTGCTAGCAGGAATGTTAAGAAGGATTTGCTGGAATCAACTTTGGTGAGATTTTCTTGGGAGAAATTTTGCAGCATATTTAATCAGGCGACCAAGAAACAGCAGCTGCTTGTGTATAAAGCATCAGTAAAACTGCTAAGATTTATTTCATCTCTAGTGTTCAACAGATTGCTAGCATTTATAGGACATTCAACGTATGCCTATGCTCATATTCAGTCACACTCTCCCTTTCCCGCATGGTGATCGAGTTCCTGGAAGTTGCTAAAGTTTGGCTAGCAGATTACGATGATGTCATTACCTACGGTCAATGGAAAACAAATAATAATGAAAAAGACAACAATTGAAAGTAATCTCTGATGAACCAATTTTAAACATTTTTATTATCAATATTTTAACTATTCTAATTTTGCTTTTAATCTCCTTGCCTAAAAGAAGTAATTTTGCATTTTGCTCAGCTAGGGACAACAATTGGTCCATAAAGAACACAAGGGAGAAGTAACGCAGTAGCTATCGCATCTTTCCATTCTCACTTTATTGACCTTTTCCATCTTTGGATAACTCTTTATCCTCTTCTTGGGGAAATATTCAGAAATGTCAGAACACTTTGGATCACTGAAAGAGAGCACTTTTTTGGCCATGCTCCTGTTAAGTGGAATCCCATCTTCTCATTCATTTCATCATTGTTTTGCCTTGCTACCTTTACATCCTTGGTTCATTCTCTGTTTCTTCAACCAATGTATCTTGTTCCCTCTAATTTATCATTGATTTTTCACCAAAAGGAAACAGTGTGAAGAAGCAGGAGACCAGACACAGGTAGACTTTTCAAATCAAGTGATCATAGTTCTCCTTGGACAATCAGACAATTTAGAGGTATATATGTCTAGCCATGAAAGAGTATATTTCTCAGTTTGGGCAAAAGGAAAGGACATTTTTAGAGCTTTAGACATTCTAGGAAAACCATTATTAAAAAAAAATTCCACAGAAAGTGTAGTGAGAAAAACATGTAGAATTTCTGCTAAATAAAGGCTCCAGCTGAAATCACGATATCAAAGATTGCATTGACATGTCAACAGCACCTCTCTTCAGTTCAGGATGGCTGAGAGGTTACTAATGGGTTGTGGGTGAAGTCTGGATTCCAGTACCGACAACAACAAAGCCATTGAGTTAATTTTGTTGTTCTCCTTATAGGGGTGGGAAAGATCTGAGCCTTGGGCCAAATAAGGCCCCTGAAATCATCAGTATCAGCTACCATCACAGGCCTCCCTATAGTGAAGCAGTCCCAGCCATCACATTAGGGGTGAGTTAATCAAATGTTTAACCCGTATGGCCCATTAGTAATATTATAAATAGCCAAATGGTCTTTGGAAGAAAAAAAGGTTCCCCACCCAGAATCAGAAGGCCATTGACTCCATATTTTCAGCAATGAGAAAACCTTAAGGCATTGACCAAGTATCTTAACATAGAACTTTAGAAATGATTCTGAAGGCAGGCAGATTTGTGTGCACCCTTGTCTGACTCTGACATACAGCAATGCGTTGTCTAAAAAGCTAATTGTTGCCTGTTGGTCTTACTTCAGAGTACATAGTAATTCTTCTCAATCAATGCCATGTCTAGTGATTTCAATAAGACACACACAATTGAGAGTCATAAATAAATCAGTGTCCTTCTGATCCAAAGAAAAGTTTCAAATCATACTGAAAACGCAATCTCCGTGCCAGTGTGAGATGGTGCCACATCACTTGGCTGCTGCTTCCTTCTCTCGTCACTTCTCCCACTGTCGCTCACATTTGTCAGAGTGGCCTTCTAAGCAGGGTGACCTACTCATTCCAAATTTTCTATAATGTTCTTAGTTTTAACACTGAAAAATTAGAATCTTGGGTACCTTCTCAGACCTGGGAAACCTAGGAGGGTTGGCCATTCTATTTCCAAGAGTTCTTGGAGCAGACCTGATACTTTCTTAGGGTTTTGCACTTGTAATTTCCTCTGCTTGAAATGCCATTCCCCCAACATTCAAGAGGCACATCTAATAAATGCTTGCTACTTGCAATGTATGCTTTCACATTTAAAATGCTCTAGCAGTTTGAAATGTTTTATACCTCTGTTCTAACATAACCCTTTCCTGACCACTCTAAGGAAAGTCTTCCCACCCACTATTTCTGTCTCCTAAATCTGCCTTTGCCCTACACTTTTGGCAGTTATTAATATCAGATAATCTGTTTATCTGGAGAATGACTTAGTGGTGGATGGCAAAAATTAATTGGCAGAATAAATGGAAAAGTATATGAAAGAAATGTCATTTTATTTAGTAATGAAAAAATAAATTTTCTTTAGTCATCTTACTTTCTTAATAATTGTCAATAAATATTGATCAATTTTATAATTTATATCAAACAGAAAATTTGGGGAAAATGAGGGAACAATTTCTTCCTATACAGAAGACCAGTAGAAATCTTTCACAATTTTAGCGTGTAAGAGGGGAAGATACTGGGGAGTCGGGGACCACATTCTGGCCCACTAAGCCTTGAGGATGGCATTCCTGCTCATCACAGCCAATGCACAGAGAGGAGATGTGATGCCCCCTCACTGACCCACAGTGCTATAGGGGACAGCACTGGAGACACAGTGTGGAAATCGTGCCCAGTGTAAGCACCCTGTGCCGGGGCTAAACACGGAGGGAATGCAACAGAACTGCAAGGGGAACAAAGCAACAAAGTTCCTTAGGAATCTGAAAATGGACTTCTGATATGGGGGCAAGGCTTGACACCTCATGAGACCCAATCAAAAAACATTCTTAAGGGTCAGCAGACAGGCCTGGAATTATTTACAGACTTTTTTCTTTCTCCTTTTCTCTCTTTTTTCCCCCTCTAGGTCTATCTACATAAGATAAACAATCCTAAGGAGAAAACAACAGGACCAGGGGTGAGGGGGTGGGGGTGGGGGCTAGGAGAAGATGAGGCAGGGGAAAAGGAGGGGATAGCCCACAAATTCAGGGACAAGGGAACAACAAGAAATCTAAAATATAATGTTCGGAAGACATAGAATGCCTGGTGGGGTTTGAACAAGTGCAATGTAGCTGAGAGGAAATATGAAGAGCTGAATGAAGGTCTAATATAATAGTGGGACAGGGGAAAAAGTAAACAGATGAAAGCGTTAGGAGATAAAAGACATTTATAGAGGTATACATATAGGCATGTATATATACATTGATATATAACAATAGGTATTAGGTCTATGTATGTGTATTTATATGTATTGGGGTTATACTCAAGCCCTCCCTCAATGCAAGAACTCTTCACTATAATAACCTGGAATTCTGTGATGCTTACCTGCCAAACACAATCGCTGAAGACAAAATGGGTGCATAAGCAAATGTGGTGAAGAAAGCTGATGGTGCCCAGTTATTAGAAGATACAGCGTCTGGGGTCTTAAAGGCTTGAAGTTAAACGAGCATCCATATCCCAGGGAAGCAACAAAGTCCAAGTCCACATGGAAGAAGTAGACCAGCTTGTGTGATCACAAGGTGTCGACAGGATCAGGTGTCAGACAGCAGAAGATCCAAAACTAACAATCAGACTGATGAGAACAAGGAGTGTCAGAGTGGAGACCCAAAGCCCGTCTGTAGACAATTGGACATCCCTTCACAGAAAGGTCACATGATTCATTCCTAAGTCAGCCAGGGCGCAGTATAGCACCAATGAAACACACAACATTCCTCTAGTTCTTTAATACTTGACCCTCCTGCCCTACCATCACCACCCCTATCATGAATCTGACTAGAGTGGAGCATGAACATTGGCACAAATAAGAACTCTTGAAACACAGGATCCAGGACAGATAAACCATGTAGGAACAGTCATAAGAGTATTGATACCATAAGGGTACGGGGAACGTGGAGGGAAAAGGGGGAGAGAGTGGGAATTGATCACAATGATCAATGTATAACAAATCCCCTTAACCCTGAGAGGGACGAACAATAGACATGGGGGTGAAGAGCAATAGTGGATGGTATAAGATATGAAATTAACAATTATTTATAATTTATCAAGGGTTCATGAATTTGGGAGAGTGGGGGAGGGAGGCAAACAGAGGAACTGATACCAAGGGCTCAAGTAGAAAGAAAATGCCTTGAAATAATGATGGCAACACATGCACAAATGTAATTGATACAATTGATGTATGGATTGTTATAAAAGCTGTAAAATCCCCCAATAAAATGACTTTTAAAAGAATACAAATTTATCATGTGCAATTATTTTCTCCCAAGTAATTGTGTTATCCCAGTAGAATGAATGATCTTTATTATTCAGTATTTTTGAGATTAAAAATGGCAATATTAAATCCATTAAAGGCATTGCTACTGTACTCAAATTTAGTCTCCCATCCTTAGGCATTGTTTGAACAGCGAGTGGAAAAAGAAAAAGAGAGTAAAAATAAAAAACAAAAAGCATTGATTGTAACTCACTGAATGGAATGGCTAGAGGATTAGTGGAAGAAAATTATATACAGATACTTTTGTTCTAAGTGCTTGGCAAGTTTCCTTTAATTGCAAAGCTGGGATCCTGATAAATTGATTTTAAAAATGTGGTAATGGTAGTGATTAATCTCTTCCTCCCCATGGTCCCATAGCACTTGGTGTGTACTTTATCGTAGCACTTAACAATCTATCTTTAATAAGAGATACTTATGAGAGGGTCTCATCACCTAACAGATTGTGCAGCCTAGGAAACGAACATGGATAACTTTAATTTACTGAGTCCCCTTGATCTCTGCAGCTTCCATACATTGGAGAAAGCAGGTACTCATTAGATGTTGGTTGTAACTAAAATCAAGGAAATATAATTAAACATGTGTCAAAATCACTCCTTTTCTGTCAATTGGAGGTACGGTGCTGGTTTTGTGATGTGGCGATGGAAGCGATGTTACTGCTTTTTCAAATACTAGTCTTGTCACCCATGGTGAACAGGTTTCAGTGACACCTGCAGAGTGAAATGAGTCTAGTGAGGTGGAAAAGGCCGCCCGTTACTGAACAGTTAGCCACTAAGCATTATGATTCATGGTAGAACATAATCTGACACAGTACCTGCAGATGAGCTCCTCATATCAGAAGTCATTCAAAACGCAACTGGATAAGAGCTACCTTATCAAAGTAGAGTTGTCCTTAATGATTTGGATGGAGCAAAATTTTCAGGACTTTAAGTTTATGATGGTCATGATTTAAAATGAGAAGAGACAGCTAAGAATACTAATAGTAATTGGAAACCAAACTATACTAAATACATATCTAAGAAATTATAAATCATCAAAAATAGCATAGAATGCATACTGATAACCTAGGCATTAGTTAGCTGAAATACACTGGTATTGACCATTATGAATCAGACAAAATATGGTTTCCTATGCCAGGAATGACCATTTCAAGCCTCAATTTGCAATATTGAATGCTGCTATGGACAAAATGTTGAATGATGCAGGAAGCATCACAATAAGATTAAAGGAATCCACAGAACCATAATATCAAAAAGAACTGGTGGACAGTCAACCATTTAAGAAGTAGCATTATTCAGAGAATCATGGTATTAAAGGAAAAATTCCAAGCAGTATTGAAGGCATTTTGGGGGCATGAAAAAAGGCCTCAGAAACATGGAATATCAATTAAAATATTTCAACAACTGATGCAGCACTGGAAGAAATCACTCTTCTATGAAATTTGGAAGGCAACTACTTGGTTAGCAGGAAGTGATCAATATTTGATATTTGTACCCATTCCAAAGAAAGGTAACCCCAAAGAATGTGGAAATTATTGAAAAATATTATTAATATCACGTGTGAACAATTTTACTGAAGGTAATTAAAAAATGTTTGCAGCGTCACATCAACTAAGAGCTGTCAGCAATTCAATCCAATTTAAAAGAGAACTTCAAATACAGACTATCGTTCTTGACATCAGATGGATCTTGACTGAAAGCAGAAAGATGTTTATTTTGTGTTTCCTTGAATTATTTTTTGTATTTCATTTTTAAAATTTTTATTTGATTTAGATTTTTTTTGTAAATCTATTTAGTTGATTTTATTGTGTTATTTATGCAAATTTATTCACCTGTATGGATCATAAACTCTATGGATACCATGGTAAAGAATGAGTATCCCACACGTAGGCTTATATAGATCCTGTTCATAGATTAAGAGGCAGTCATTCAGGTAGAAGAAGAGAATACTGGTGGCAGTGTGGGTTATGTGTTAGACTGCTAACTGCAAGGTCAACAGTTTCAAAGCCATCAGCAAAGCTATTGCATGGGAGAAAGATGAGGTTTTCTACTCCAGTAAAGAGTTATTGTCTTGGAAACCCACAGCAGTAGTTCTATCTTGTCCTATAGGATTGCTATGGATTGGTATCACTTCCTTGTCAGTGAGATTTTGCGGGGTTTCGTCAGCTTGTTTGTTTGTTTGAAGAGGTTAGTTTAAATTAATGTGTAGATCAGGATTGCATACCTTCCCCATATTTATGCTATGTGTATGCTGAGCAAATAATCTGAGAACCTGATCTATATGAAGAACACAGCACCAGAATGGGAGGAAGCCTCAAGTGTAATATGTTTTCCGTAGATGACATAACATTGCTGGCTTTGATGAATTTAAATGATGGTGCTAGTGAACAATAAGGAGAATACCACAGGCTTTCAGAAGGAAAAACAAATCTGTCTTGGAAGAAGTGCTTCCAGAATTCTCCGTAAGGTAAAGATGGTGAACCTTCATCTCATGAGACCAAACACACACTAGCTGAATGATTGCAGCTCAATCGTACATAGGGTTTCAGAGGCTGTAAATATTTGTGGGACCAGATAGCCTCATGTTTATCTCCTGGAGGCCGCTTGGTTTGAACCACCTACTTTGTGCTTAGTACCCTAAACCTTACCCAGCAGGGACACCAGGACTTCTTCAGGAGAAACCAATCCCTGGAAAAGGCCTTGATGCAGGGTAAATACGAGGTTCAGAAAAAGGAAGAGGGGAATCTTTGATTATGGATTGGCATATGGCTGCAACGGGGGCTCAGTCATCATATCAATTGTGAGAGTGATGCAGGACGGCGCAGTGTGTCATCCAGCTCAACAAAGAGTCTCGGGGATGGAGCTGACACGAGGGCACTTTATCAATAGTAACAACATAAATCAAGATGATGGAGTTATTTTGTTTGTCCCCATCCTCTTTTTCAGTCAGAGAGAAACAGAAGCAAAATGGTGCAAGTCAATTAAAACAATAAGAGCTTCTGAGCTTCTTGAGTGTCTGGACAAGGGAGGCGCTAGAGAGGCGAGGAAATCATTAAATAAATGGTCTAAGGAAATTTTTCATTTTTCATGAGAGTAAAAGTGGTCATTTGTTCCTTAGACTTTCCGAATGTTTTTTTTTCTTAATTAGGAAACTCTTCCATATCATAAATTAGAACAGATTCTGTATTTTTTATAATCTGTACATGGTGTTAGCTCTTCGATCTATTCAAGACTACACTTGGCATATATCTAGCTATAATACTGAGTTTTATCAAGCTGCCCTTTGAAATTTTCTGTTCAGCTCCTTCCTCATTTCTTCCATTTCCCTTAGCTATTTTATGAGTAAAAGCAAGTTTCAGCGTCTCTTCTGAGCTCCACTTTGACCTTCTCTTTCTTTTCTAGTCTTGGAAGTGACCTTTTGTTCTCTTCGTGTGTGATGCTCTGACGTCATCAAGCCTTCGATCATTAAGGTTCAATGTGTGAAATTTGTTTTTGAAATATTCTGGATATTCATGTGGGAAAAACTCAGTCACATTTTGTCTCTTGTGCATTTGCTTTAATTTTCTGCAGCTTCAACCTGAATATACCTATGAGTAATTGCTAGTTTATTCCAGTCAGCCCTCGACCTGGTCCTAGCTGCTGATGTTGATCGTATCTTTCAGCATATGTGGTCGACTTCTCTTCCGTCTATCCCATCTGGAGATGTCCACCTGTATCATTGTCCTTTGTGTGGTGGACAACAAGTATTTGTGGTGGAGAATGTGTTGGTCTGGCCAAGTCCCACCGTGTCATCTTCAGGTTCTTTCCTATCACCAAAGCCCTATTTTCAATACAGTTCCTCCTTGGTTTCCAACTTTTACATTCCAATTACCAATAATTATCAATGCATCTTGATCGCATATTTAGCAATTTCCAACGGAAGATATTTGTAAACTCCAATTTATCTCTCAATCAATTTTGTGGTTGATGCATGACTTTGAATGGCACTTTCCTCACATGAATATACACGATCTACTATCACAGAAGTACTGTCCTTCAAGGTAGATCTTGAAATGAACTTCTTGAGGATGAGTGGGACTTCATTCCCCTTGAGCTTGTTGTTCCCAGTCTAGGGTACCATACAACTGTCTGGTTTGAAAGGGCTGACTGCAGTCCATTTCAGCATACAAATCGACCTTGACTAGTCTCCTTTCATTTCTGACTACTTCCAAGTTTGGTAGTTCATACTTCATACATTTGAAGTCCCAGTGATTAATATGTTTGCAGCTGTTTCTTTGCAAGTCACGCTCCATTGGCAACTGGAGGCCCGAGTTCTTTACTACATCCATGGCATTGTGATCAGCATCGACTTTGAGAAGGCCGCTCTGCCTCAGTCACATTTTGAGTGCCTTCCAACGGAAGGGGGGCATGTACTGGCATTATTTCTGACAATGTTCCCCTGCCATTCCTAAGGTTTCCAGTATTTGGCAAGGTTCCAGTGATGCTCATGAGTTTTCAGTGGCTAATTGCTCAGAAATGGGCAGCTGAGGTCTTCTTCATAGGCTGTTCCTTATCTGAAAGCTCTGTTAGAGCCTGTTCACTTTGGGTGACACTGTTGGTATTTGAAATGCCGAGGACATAAGCTTCCAGCATCACAGCAACACAAAGGCAACTGCAATAAGACAAACCGACCGAAAAGTGGTAGTTAAGGAAATAAAGAAAGAAAGATAAGAAAAATACATGGAGGACAAGAAAGATGACCAGGAGGATTGAGAATATAAATTGTTTATAGAGTGGTACAGTATGGATGATATTGAGCAGGGTCTGAAAGCAGAAAAGCATTAGCATTGTGGAATTCTTTGATGAGTATTTCAAGTAGAAGAGATGTCAGCAGAAAGCCCCAAATACTGGAAGAATAGCAGAGAGACATGTTTGGCTGAGGCAAAATGGGCAAGATAATTGGGAAGAAGATATTAAGTTAGAGGGGTCATGCAGACAGATAATATAAGTTCTTTGAGAAAAGGCCTTTGACTTTAATTTTTTGGGTAATGAAGAATTAGTGCACTGTTTCAAAAGAAGAGTGACATGATCTGACATATTGATTTTTTAAAAATAACTCTGGTTTCATTTGGGCATTAGGTAATGTAAACAAATATATATATTTTTAACATATGTAGACCACTGAAAATCTTATTTCAATAATCTACTTAAGCAATAATGTTGATTTAGACTAGAGTAGAAATTATGAAAATGTTGCGACCAATGAACATATTTTAAATTGGATGGATATATATTTAAATATATCCATTAAAAATATAGTTAAAAAAAAAGATGTCCTGATTAGCTGTGAAGTGTTCAAGAGAGAAACAATTTTTGATTCTATCAGCTAAAATATTATTTCAATCAACTAAGATCATGTAAGCCTAAAGATGTGATGGGAGTCAGTTTTTATATGGAGACTTTGTAATGAGTATGTACAGCATACTGGCACATTCAGGTAGGCCATGGATACAGGTGTCTCCAGACAGCTGAGATTACAAAACTGGCTGTCGCTAGCATAAATGGTATTCCTAACTAGGATCATGAGTACCCTTTGTGGGAAGTGAAGTGAGAACAGAAAAAAATACCCAAAGAATTAGTTCTGGGACACTAAATACAAAAGGCAACCAATCTGGATTGACGAGTGAGATTGGAGGAAAATCAGCTGTGTGGTTTCCTAGAAACCAAATGAAGAAAGTGAAGCAATGAGCAGAAAGGGGGAGGGTTTTAAATAACATTAATCTGAACTTTAATGGAAATTTAAAATTCGCATTTCAAAAGAAACTTTATTGGGTTTTCAAAGAAACTTCTCGTGGCACAGAAATTGCCAGCAGCCAGATGAAGACACCTGTCCCGAGCTGCATGAAGAGCCATAAGCAGTCATTTTTGAACTTGGCAGTGCTTCTTCCAGTTGACATTTCCAGCACCACCCAGAGAACCAGGACATTGAGTCAGGCTGGCAGCACCAGAGGTGGGCTTGATCAATCCCCTCTTGGCAAATCTTATTCAGAAAATAAGGGAAACTGGAAGATCCTGGGCATAATTCCTGGTACACTATAGAGAATTTTTTGGAGACAACTATTAATTTGCTAACATACAAACTTTTCAAGTTTTGATTTATTTGCTATTGGAAGAAAATCAAGGAAAAAAATGAGGACGGTGTCATTACTTCCCTACTGTAACTTCCCATGCAGGAAGAAGAGGAGAACTGAGGAAATTAATCTCAATGATTCAAACCCCTCCCCTCTAGAAACACATTCTCTTTCATTAGAAGGGCATTCCAAGTGGATATTCTTAACCCTAAATAACTATATCCTCAAATGGGTATGAGAAGTTCTTCAACTTCTTAAGCCTAGAAAGGCTTCCTCATTTATTCTCTTTCATTTATTAATACATTCAACCAATTGTTATTGAATACCCAGAACAAGTTTTATAGACATAGTTCTGGTGTGATGGGTAGATTAGACATCAGGCTAACACTTTGATAAAAATGATAAAATTACAACATCCATGTATGGTATAATATATAAGATCATGTAATAATACTTTTGACAAGTTCGTACAGTCAAGAAGGGCTCTCACAAAGAGAACACTACTTAAGCGGAGATATACAAGATGAATAGGATGTCAAGTAAGAAAAGACAGAGACTTATCAGAAACTGGAAAAAAGCATAAATGGAGGCATAAAAAATAAAGCAAACTATTTCTAATACCCTTGAATTATAGATTGACAACTAATGCTAGATTACAGGGTAAAAATTATACTCTTTCCTCTGTCTACTCTTGAACTTGTATGTCAGAGGGATAGACTATACTCTTAATACCTCCTCACCATATCAACAAGAACAATATAGGCAGTCCCCAGGTCTGATCAAGAACTGCTCCCAAACTGTCCCCTTTAATACAGTTGAGTCTCTCTCTGTAAAGATTTAACATTTTTAAGACCGTATGTCATGTTGCTGTAAGTAGTAATGGACTTAATGGTAGTGGGTTTTGTTTGTTTTTAGGGCAAGGAAGGGCTTGAAACATTTTCAACACTTTAAAAGCTGCATGCGCCCAAAGTGAGGGTGATTGTGATGAAAAATTATTTTGAGTAGGAGTTGGTTCAAAGTGTGGGCAAATTTATTTAACATTAAAGGGTGAGTGGGAGTGCTTATTAAGTCAGATGCTGCTAACCATGGGACAGGCAGTACCTTAAATGCATTTTCAATACTAAAACATCGATGGCATATAAGCTCAAAGTGTAAATTAGAATGAGGAATGCCCAGAGCATTAATGTGACTGTGTTAATAAGCATACTGTTTCAACTTCTATAAAGTCTGTTATAGTTTTTCAACTGTAATGATTTGCATCTCAGGTGTAGGAGTGTATTTGATAGGATGTTAGTTTGGCTGATAGGATATGTTCAGCTGCTATAATTCATTGCCATCAGGTTGAGGGTGACTCATAATGACCCTCAAGGACAGTGACCCTGTGAGTTTCTGAGACTGTAACTGTTTACAGGAATAGAAAGCCCTACCATTCGCCCCGCAGAGGGGCTAGAGGTTTTGAACTTGGTACTGCTACTCACAGCCCAAAGCAAAATTGCTGGGTCATCTGCATTCTTCTTTATTATGGTTGCTGTAATAGAGACTGAAAGCAATAAACGTTTAGAAGATGGAAGTTTTATTATCCCTCATCTAACATTCTGAATATAATAATCACATTAATGCGGGCGGTGATTCCATGGTATAGAAGGGTCAAACATCTAATGTGAAGTTTCTCCATCCTACCCTAGAATGTTGTCCTGATCCACACATTGCAGGTGGGCTCATCACCCACACGTTGCATGTGAGACACAAGGAAGTCAAAGATCTAAAGAGATAGGGTGTCCTTTCCCTTCAAGCTGCCATCTAGATGTTTCCACGGGTCAGGCAGGCACAGGTCAACACTTAGGTTGGGAAATAAACCCTTTCTTTTGGGAAGCAATTTGTTTATATAAGAAGCATGGAAATGTCACCGATAGATAATTGGGAAAGCCACCAACCACGATCTCAATGGGAAAAGTGAAGCTCACCAAGAATCTATCGACAACCGGACATACCTTGCAGAGGGGTGGTGAGGAGGAGATGAGTTACTCAGGGTTCAGTATAGCAATAATGAAAATCACAACCTTCCTCTAGTTCTCAAACGCTTCCTCCCCGCAACTACCATGATTCCAATTCTACCTTGCAAACCTGGTTAGACCAGAGAATGCACAGCGGTACAGATGGGGACTGCAAACACAAGGAATCTAGGACAGAGGAACCCCTCAGGACCAGCGGTGACAGTGGCGATACCGGGAGGGAAGGGGCGCTGGTAGAAAGGTGGAATCGATAATAAGGATCTACATATAACCCCCTCTCTGGGGGATGGGCAACAGAAAGGTGGGTGAAGGGAGATGCCAGGCAGTGTAAGATAAGATATAATAATAATGTATAAATTATTAAGGGTTCATGAGGGACGGGGGGCGGGGAGGGAGGGGAAAAAGGAAAATGAGGAACTAATTCCAGGAACCCAAGCAGAAAGTGAATTTTGAGAATGATGAGGGCAACAAATGTATAAGTGTGCTTTACACAATTGATGTATGTATGGATTGTGATGAATTGTATGAGCCCCAATAAAATGATTTTAAAAAAAGAATGAATAATATTAGTTATTTAGGCACAAAATGTCATAATACTTGACAAATAGACAAATGGAGATGCAACAAAAATGTTATGAAAGACAGTGTTTTAAATGAAGAGGTACCATAAATTGATTATGATTGAGAAACTCAGGTAGACAAGTTACTAACTGAGCTGGATTCTGCAGTAAGGATCCCCTTTCCACAGAAAGAGTTTGGAAAGAAACCTCTGGGAGAGAAAACAAAATCTTTGTTATAATATCCTCCTTAATGGATCTGCACGTCCTTAATGCACTTAACACCATTTCTACAAATAATGTTTGGCCAGATGATTTAAGCAACAATATTAATTGTAAGTTTTGATGAAAGTAATCAGTATTAACCATCTTAATTTTAAAATCAATTCTGGATGATCTTGAATCATAGTAAGTACATTCTTGGTTGATAGCATTGATCTAACAAAAGGATAAAACTAAATTCTTTTAAGAACAATTAAGCTGTAAAATATGTGGCCAGGTTTTCCATTTCTACCCTAAAGATATTCCAGAAGAAAGGTAAACAGAGAAGTGGTATCTTTTAGTCCAGAAGAAAGGTAAACAGAAAAGTGGTATCTTTTAGGTAATTCATCCCCAGAACATCACACATTTTAAAAAGGGATTAACTCAACTCTAGCTAAATGAGTTAATAGTAATAATAATTTCTGGTTTTGTGTGTCAATTTATAATTATAAAAATAAATTTTCATACATTTCAGTTGATCTTTAATATAATTATATAAGTACTACTACTATTGTTGTTCTAAAACTGAGGACAGAAAAGCTAAATCAAATCACTGAAATCAACAATTAGAGTTTCAGAGATGAGACTCAACCCCAGGACATGACAACAGTATGCAGTCACTGTTATGTGGAAGTAAAATTTCCAATATGGGTATTCTTAAATGTATATTTCCAAATGGACAGGAAATTTCAAATTGAACGTAAAGAATTAAGTGTTAATCAAGTATAACTGTTCCCCATGAACTCTTTTCTAATTTTATAGTCATGAAAGGCATTTAAGCTTTCTTTCTTTGATTGCTGCAGACACAGATTTAAGAATGTTATTTAAGGGAGTGGGGGAGGTATTCCTAAGACTTCTTAGGAAGATTGAGCCACCTCTCTCATTGCTCTATTCTGTATAGGCTTTCCCAAGAATGAAGTGGGATATTGTGAGATGATACTTCTTTCACTCACTGACACCTTCACTCCTGCACTGCTATTAAGTCGATTCCAACTCATAGGGGCCTATAAGATGGAGTAGAAATGTCTCTATGGGTTTCCATAAAGTTTTATGGGAATAGAAAGCCTCATCTTTCTTCCTTTGTTTTGCTAAAGAAAAACCAAATGGAATATATTTTTTCATTAATAAGTAAATTATTTCATTCAATTATGATGTTAAAAAATATGTTATGAAAGGCAAAATGTGGCAAAGTGGATAAACACTCAAAAACTCATCACTATCAAATCAATGCACCTCATAGCAAACCTGTAGTTCAGGGTACATCTGCCCCTGTGAGTTTTGGGGACAGTAACTATTAATGGGAATAGAAAGTCCTGCCTTTCTCCTGAAGAGCAGCTGGTGCCAGTGGTTTAAACACATTGGAAAGAGATGTGGTAATCTGCGTCTATAAAGAGTTTGTCTTGGGAATATAATTGGGAACCCTATTCTCTCCTATAAGGCCACCAATCCACTAACAAGAGGGGTTTGGTATGGTTTGTAAGAGGCTATTGGTAGAGCTGCAGTAACAATCCATGCAAATATTATAAAGCCAGATTTATTGGTGGTAAACTTTTGGTCAATTAGTTAAAAGTTTGCATTTCTTTTGATAGCTGGGCACCATCAGCTTTCTTCGCCACATTTGCTTATGCATGCATTTATCTTCAGCAATCGTATCATAGAGGTGAACACACAATGATATGATTTTTTGTTCTTTGATGCCTGATAACTGATCCCTTCGGCACCTCGTGCTCACACAAGCTGATGTACTTCTTCCATGTGGGTTTTGTTGCTTCTGAGCTAGATGGCTGCTTGTTTACCTTCAAGCCATTAAGACCCCAGATGCTATATCTTTTGATAGCCGGGCACCATCTGCTTTCTTCACCACATTTGCTTATTCACCTGCTTTGTCTTCAGCGGTTGTGTTGGGAAGGTAAGCATCATAGAATGCCAATTTAATAGAAGAAAGTATTCCTGCATTGAGGGAGTACTTGAGTG
>NW_022103958.1:22871358-22923530 GCF_000313985.2 Echinops telfairi
TTTGAGAATGATGAGGGCAATGGATGTACAAATGTGCTTTACACAATGGATGGATGTATGGATTGTGATGAGATGTATCTAATTTTATTAGATGTATCTAATAAAATAATTAAAATTTAAAAAGCTTGCATTTCAAACATTTTAATAAAATATCACTTCTTTAACTTATTAAGTAAAAGATGTACAATGTAACTGGAAATTCTATTGGGAATTTCTGTAGGAAAATTATGATAATATTTTAACAAATGTTATCAACTTGTGGTATCTCATTGCCTGAAAACAATGCCTTTGGGGTTATTATCTAAGTCACTGGTGTTCTCACATAAAATATCCATTTGCTTATGAAATAATTAGATTTTCAGACTCTTATTAAGTACAAAGCAAATTTTATTTTAAATATATGCATATACATTATATCATTGGAATGAATTTAGCCTTTATATTTCAAATCCAATATATAGTTTGATGTCCCTTAGTATTTGGGATTATTAATGACAATACAAAATAAGTAAATAAATAAACAACCAAACCCTTTGACAGCTCCCTCTCAATGTACTGCTACAACCATGGTTGCATGATCATCAGCAACATTTTACTCACATGTAATATTAATGATGGTGTTCTGTAATTTTAGTTTTCTGTTGTGTATATATGTACCCCAAAAGCCCTCCCATACCTATAGCGGACACTTATCTACCTATATAACCCACTCACACATGTTTGGTTGTTATTAATGAGGTTGCAGAATTGTATGTATTATAGCACTCTGCTATAGTGGAACTATACTTTGCATATCTTTCATTAACTTGATCACATTGGGCTGACTTCTCTATAATGTATATTTCCTTTCACTTTATAAGAATAAACACGTCTACTATCCAGTAAGTTATAGACTTTGCATAATCAATAAAATACAACTAAACATCTTTGTGGTATTCTCTGCTTCCAGCCAATATACATCTGACATCAGTAAAGATATCCCGTCTCCCACATCCTGTTTTGAATCTCTGTTCTGAACTTCTGGGACTCTTTGTTAATATGCTGTTGTAGCCATTGTTGAACGATCTTCAGCAATTTTCTTTTTTACCTGTTATATAAACGGTATTGTTCTATAATGTATACGTTTTATTTTGTCATCGTCTTTGGAATGGGCAAGACTATGGTTCAGTCAGTTGGCCAAATAGCGGTTTTCCAAATTTACTGACATAGACAATTTTGTGTTTCTAAGACTTCATCAGTTTGTTCAAGCATTTTAATTGGTATTCCATCAATTCCTGGAGCCTTGTTTTGGGCTAATTCTTTACATGTAGCTTGCATTACTTCCTTAAGTATCATTGGTTTTCATTCATATGATACCTGTTAAAATGGCTTTTTATCTATTTTACAGTCATCACTAGGCGTGGTTCTAGGTTCCCTGTTGTCTCTTTCCACAGAGATAGTCCATTTGATTTCTGTGCATTCCATCTGGAGAAGCCCATTTATATAATTTCCTTTTGCGTTGTTGGTAAAAGGTATTTTCTATGAAATCATTGGTTTGGAAAAATTCCATTATACTATATCCAGCTTGGGTTCTATTGCAAGACCATATTTTCCAACTACAGATTATTGCTGTTTGTTTCCAATTTTTGCATTCCAATCACCAATAATTATCAATGTATCTTGACTGAATGTTTGATGAATTTCAAACTAAAGATATTGGTAGATTTCTTCAATTTCTGCATCACTAGCTTTAATGATTGGTGCACAAATTTGAATATTAGTTGTATTGACTGGATTTACTTGGAAGCAGATAGATATAATCATGTCACAGACAGCATTATACTTCAAAATATACCCTGAAATGTCCTTTTTTTAACAAAAATATTTTATTGGTAGGTCCTACAGATATTATAACAATCCATAGTTCAATCACATCAAGAAGTATTGTACAACCGCTACCCAAATCAGGTTCAATACATTTTCTTTCTTCTTGAACTCCTTGATATCAATTCTCCCCGACCCCTGCAGAAGCCCCCAGGAATGCTTATTATTTTCCCCCTCTAATAGTTTTAATTTTTGTCATATCTTAAATGATGCAATATATCCATTTCCATACATGTGTTGTTTGATTCCACCAAGTGGGATTATACAGTCAGTCATCAATGCTATCAGCTCCCTATTCACACCTCCCCACCTCTCCTCCTCTATCCCCAGGGAACAGTTACTCCTGTTACTGTTTCTGAAGGGTCATCTATCTTGGGTTTCATGTACTGAGTGATCTTAAATATACAAATGAATATACATAAATATAACATGATTAATGAGGCAAAACAAATAAACCCACAATAGTAAGGGAAGGAAATATTAATGAACTGTAGGATAGTTATGTGGTTCATCAGTTCTCTACTGAACCATGGATTTATCATCTGTGTGGCCCTTCTGTGAGGGACTGCCCAATCACCTTACAAGTAGGTTTTGGGTCTCCACTACATCCACGCCTCTTCACATCGATTTGGTTGCTTGTTTCTGAACTTCTGATACCTCTTCCAGTTGACACCTCATGGTCACACAGGCTGGTGTGCTTCTTCCATTTGGGAGTTGTTGCTTCCTTGCTAGATGACTGTTTGTTTAACTACTAGCCTTTAGGACCCCAGACACTTTATCTTTTTATAACTTGGCACTTAAATGTTCATTTTGATGATGAATGCAAAGCTCTCCCCCTTGAATCGCTCATTCCCAGCATAGTCAATCATGTTTTTTTTAAATTCACAATGCCCAATATCAATTCACTTCAGTTCACTAACGCTTATAAAAGAGATGTTATAGATTCCATTTAATTTTTGATAACTCCCAATTTTTTAGATACATACTTCATACTTTTTAAGTTCCAAGTTTTACTTGATGTTTGCAGCTATTTCTTCTCATTTTGAGTTTTGTCTGTTCAACAAATGAAGTCCTGAAAGATTTACTTAGCAGACTTCACTCAATGCATGTGATTATGATCGACTCTACTGTGAGAAGGCAGCTCTTCCTCTGTCACACTTTGAATGGCTTCAGTTGTGAGGGGTTCATTTTCTGGCACTCTGACAAGGTTCTGCTTCTATTCACTGGTTTTCAGTGACAATGTTTCGAGGCTATCCATAAAGTTTTCAGTGGCTAATCCCTCAGAGGTGGACAACCTATTCCTTTTTCGTAGTTGTTTCTTCGTTTGGGAGCTCCACTGAAATGTATTCACTTTGGGTGACCCTGCTGGTATTTAAAATACTAGTGGCATAGCTTCCAGCATCACAACGATAATGCTCTACAAACTGAAAGCCCATGGTGGTTATAAACATTAATCTTGCATATTTTAGGATTGTTGTGCCCAACATTAGTATCACTGCTGGTTTACTGGGCTGAGCATCAGGCTGCTAACAGCAAAGTTAGGGATTTGCTCAATCATCAGAAACACTATGAGATCACGTTGAGAATGAGTGGAAGCAATGGTGGTAGATTAGTTTGTTTGCTTGGAAATCTGCAATAAAGTCACTGATTTTAGTTACACCTCTGTTTTTATCATTGATCTACTGGGATTCATTTGGCACTACTGCCCCAGTTATGTGCAAGATACTAGAAGGAAAATATGATTTGCTGTATAATTAACTTCAGTGTGTTAGAAACATAAAGTTTACCAGCTAAATTCCAAATTGTGTATCCAGCCTTCCATTTGTCTTCTGCAGTATGTCCATTTAATTCAATTTTGTGTTTAGGAGTCTTCATTTGGGGCAAACATTTCTGGATTGGAATCCAACTTGTCATTGATACTAAGACCTCCATTGTTCTGCCCTAAACTTGTTTGTAGTTTGTGCTGGTGGTCTTCCTTCCTAGAATAGCATCATTTTCATTCATTACTTATATCAGCACCCTGGCCCCTGAGGGGGTCTATGTTGGGCCGCCTACCACAAGGTCAGACGTTTGATGAGGTTTGGTACTCCCACACGGAGTTACAGTCTTGAAGTAAACACAGCATGGCGGCCTGTCCTTTAGGGTAGTCTACGAATCCGAATAGACCCCATAGCAGTGAGTTGTTCTATAGCGGGTGTAAATAGCTTCCCAAAAAGGTTAGCTATGGATTCACCATCTTAAATGTTTCTCCTGTCATGCAAAAGTTCTAGGCAAAGGAATGTGGTTGCAAAGATCATTGTTATTTGCCACATCCCTTTGACTCACTGCCTATGGAGAATAACCTTGCAATGTGACTAAGATGTCATGAAATAAAAGCTATAAAGCTATTTATTCAAAGCAGTGACGATTGTACAGTAAGCTAAGAACCATCAACACAGGTACCTGCAGAACAAATTTGCATTTTGAATCAGAAGCCAGCCTCGAAGTACACTGGGCCCTCTGAAACATCTCTCAGATTTACACAGTAATCTGATTTGGGAGCCTCCTCCCTTTTCTCTTTTCTGTTGATTTAGTCACCTACTGGCACCATCATGAGTTTCAGCAAGTAGCCCCCAAAGCATTTTGCTCTAAAACCACAGAGAATCAAGATGGAAAGGCTTCATTGGTGCAGCCATTGTGTGCCCAGGGAATTGGGATGAGCAGACCGTTCTCCAGGATGTACTTTCTATTCCTCAGTGCATCCTGGGTTGATGTGCCTCCTGGGAGGCAAGCTGAATCATCTTCTTGGAAAGAGTCATCATTTTGATAGACTTTCCTGCCAGGAAGCTTTATTTTCAACAGACCTTTTTTCCCCCCTTCAGTTTCTAGTTAAGTTTCCTTGAATTATTATTATTATTGGCCGGAGGGAGGAGGTTGTGTGTCTCGATAGATCTAAATTCAGCTTTGGTGTCATCTGGCTCTTCTTATGCTTCTGAACTACTTGTCAACATTTTCTCTTACACAGTTTTTAATTCGATACTTGACTATCGCTCTCTTGATAGTAAGCTTCATCAGTCTGTTAAATCAAATCCACACTTCCTTTAAATTGAACTTTTCTAAGATACATGGAGATATATTTGTACTTATCTTTATTGGGGTGGTCCCCACAATTACATACCCTGAAACTTTTAGATAGGTGGTAACACTTTAATCTTTCCTCTTTTCTCCTGGACATGTCTGCTACTGTTTTGGGCTGCTTTTGCCCTTTATTCAAAATAGTCTAATCTTTGGGGTACTCTATAAGAAATGCAATTTTAAGATTATTTTTGGATAAAAGGAAGTTTACAGAGAACAGAAAACAATAACTAACTTATAGAGAGTTTCTGGTATGTGACAGACACAGTTTCAGTACCAAGGAATTGGGCGTACAATGATGAACAGGACAGACATGGCCATATGTCCTTGACATCCCTGTAATAATTTGAAATAGTTATTATTACTATCATACATCTAATTCACCCATTGAATACTTAAGGAAATAGAACCATTTTATAGTTCTGTTCACTTTTAGAGTCTAGATTAGGTCCCCGATCTGCCGTTTTTAAGGCTACTTACTCTTTGACCACATAGAGCTCTGTCCCTTTTCACTTCGCAGCCAGCAAAGCGAGGTCGTGCTGAATGTCCCACTTTCTGTGGGTGATATGTATTTGTTCATTCCTTCAAAGCCCTCCTCCCCTCAGATGCATAGAGGAATCTCTAAGCAATTATTATATCTAATGGCTATCTGTTCCCCCTTGTTTCTGGTCATTTTATACTGCTTTGTATATTCCAGGTTTAATAACAAAGGGTAGCACAAAACACTTTCAGAGTAAATCAGACCTAGATTTGGGACTTATATTCTAAACATAAACCATGGCTAATATTCTGTTGGGATCATAAGAGTAGACCAGTTCAAACATAAATATGAAATAGATAATGTGGTCTATCTAATGAGTACCAATCAGTGAATCTGATGGAATGTCTGAGAGCTTCATCTAGTGAGTATGGTCAGGCAACATTCTTTAACCTCACTTAATTTCAAATGAGGTGACCCAATCATATGACTAATAATGATAGAATCTCCCCCAATAATGGTCTATTTAGCCTTAGTCCCACAACCAGAGTATATAAATGCAACTGGAAGCTTTAATTTGCATCAGTAGATTAGCAGCGTATTAGAAAAGGAGAGACAAAAAGAAAGAGGAATGGGTATGCTTTCTCACACTGTTTCATTAACATTTCAAAACAAGGCAAATATATTGCCACTTTACTTTCACAGGGATTTAAAGAAATGGCTCTCTCCTACCATTTTTTGGAGAAATAATTGCTATTAGTTCAACCACTAGGATTAGTAACCAAGGAGGACGGAAGAGAAACATTTGTTATTTCTCTTTTGTCTAGGGGAAGAATAGTCTTCTAATAAGTGCACATTTTTCTACCTTTGTCAATTGGTCATTTTGTCATTTAGTGATTATGCGATTTTTATCATAAAAACCTATGAAGGAGAGTTTTGTGATATTTTTTAAGTCATAAAACCAGCTTGAATTTAAATTCAGTAAAATGAGATTTCTCAAAATAGAGATGTGTTTCTGCCAACATGTCTAACTTGGGTTATTTATTGTGTATAGCCAGAATAAAAGGCTTCGACACATTCGATAAACCCTTTAGTCATGCTCAGAGGTATACTTGAGAGAGGGATGAACTTCGCTTCTCACCTGAAGTTTCCAGCATTCGTTCATGTGAATCATCTGAGGGAAAAACCCAACCAATGGAAAGAGGAAAGGTTAGTGGGAACTGGTTGCTGGGTAACATGTCCTCCTATAAACAATTTTGCTTCCAGTTATCCTATATCACAGAAGGCCACTTAGAGGTTTCAGTACAAGGACATATAAATGTAAACAAGTTTGATTGTGTCTTTCCATATAGATTGAGATTTATTCTTCAAGCAGTAAATGGCAATCTGCTCCTATTATAAAAATGCAATCCCAAATTGTCACATGTTCAAGGGCTTACTTCGTTTGAAAGGTCTGTATACAAATTTCAAAGCCCTAAAGAGTTAAAAGTGTTTGTTTCACAGGAAATTGGAAGAAATTTATGTGCGCAAGTGAAGCTGAAAGGTCGACTGTGTGACTCACATCTATTGACAGATGGAAGGGGCATAACAGAAGCAGACAGAGACTAGCAAACAAGCCGGTTGTGTGAAAGTATTTTTAGAGACTAATTTCTACCCAGCTGTGTCATCTATGAATGGGAGAAGTTTGAGAAAGTTACCTAGGGGTGTCTGAACTCAAGCAAGTGAAAGTTGATGATACTGATTTGGCTTAAATATTTACTTCCAACTCTGTTGTGCAAATGCAGTTGCTATGTGAACTCATTTCCAGGGGAGGGGAGCCGTCTCTTTATCAAATTGACATAATCCCTTATCTTACATCAGGCAACACCTGGCCAAGTTGAGAATGCTGCCAAATGGGAAATATAGTATACAAATCAAGTTCTTCTGGAAGTAATCTAATGGCTGCGCTTAGGATCTCTGGAGGCAGACTTTCCAGTGTGAAACTCACGCCTTTCTGGTATGAATCCAGTCCAGCTCTGTATTGAATATATGCTTTGGGGTAGTCTGCTTAAGCTTTTTTGCACCTCAGTTTCCTAAGATAATTTCCTATGCTTATTTATAAAATATGAGCAACAGTATATTTCTCACAGGTGGACTCATTAATGAGCCCGTCCTAGAATTTTCTTACCCTTTTCTAAGTTCAGGAAGCAAACGTCCTTGCCCTCATGCAGCTTGCATTCTGGTTGAGGACTAGATGACAAGGGCACAAGTCTGGGACAATCTACCCAGCAGTGCTCAACGATCCTGAGAAAAGCGAGACAGCAAGTGCTTTATTTATAGAGTGCTGAGCAGGATGCTGTGGGGTTTTTGATGAGTAACAATAAAGTTCATGGGAGTTAATATGTGCCACTTTAATTTTTAGATATATGCTATCCCATTGGGTGGTGATAAACAGTAGACACTAGTCCAGAAATGGAGTCTTAGCACATAACTTTTCATTCTCAACAAAATTCTGAATAATTTGATAGCCTTTTCATACATTTCTCAGGAGGATGAGGCAATAAGGGGCTATGAGGGGGAAATATGAATATTCTTCTACAAAGTATTTATAATTCTACAAATAATTCAGAATATTTCATATTGTGGATATCATTATTTATTTTATAAAGCATGGGTACTCATCTATAAACTCTAAAGTATGCAACATTGTTATCACTGTCTGTCCTTATTTGTTTTATTAGCTATTGCTTTAATTACCTAAGATAATTTACAGCTATTGTGAATGATTGGTTGATGAAGTAGCTAAAAAACTATATAGATTTCTGAGAATTAAATTTGCTCCATTATTCACTCCTGACACTAAATCTAAAATGTAGAAAACTGAGTGTGTCAGTAGTGAAAGAATGTGTGGTGATCCAATCCATTTTCCACCAGGGCACAAAGCAGGACCTCCTCCTGATGTTCTGACACAAACAAGAAGTGTCACTCACTGCTCTGGGAACAGACAAAACAGGTAAAAGAAGATAAGTTTTGTGATCTTTCATGAAAAACAGAAAAATCAGACAAAAGATAAAACTGAGATCTTCAGCTATTAACAATCTATGTTTTAAATCAAACTATATTGAGATGATTAGTTACAAAATTTATGTTTCTTCACCAAAAATGACTAAGTCCTCTCTTTTCTGTTTAAAGCCCCTTAAAACTTTTCCCCAGACTACTTTTCAAGAATGTTATCCCCACACTTCCCTTATCTGTTAGTGAATTCCTTCTTGTTATCATAATACTTTCATGCATGGCCTTCTTGTTTGAATAGGAAAAAACAATTTGGACCTCAACAGTACCTGGCCTTCAAGTCTAGTTTAAATGTAATATTCTCTGCGATACTTGTTAAACAAGTATTTTCTCTTTCTGAGGACTTGTGGTATCCGAGGTCTGGATCACATTTTTGACCTCTTAACCACTGAATACCTTATTGAATGGCATCACCATTTGCAAATAAATGGGGAGAGTAATCACATTTCTGGTGGCCCGTATATGGCCTCATGTTGCTTGACACAATTCTGATTGTCTGTAAACACTTAATCAGTTTTGAATAAATTTCATCAACACTAATAATAAAAATGGAAAGGCGATCTGATATTTATTTTAATTTATGATGTTCCTAGAATTGTGCTACACAGATTATATGAATTAATGGGAAAGTTTAATGGAAAACTCTGGAGTACTTTCGATTGTTACAGAATCATAGTTATTATTATTTGGTAGCGTGGATATTTCCTCTTGTAAACTGTCAAGCCATAATATATACATATATATACGAATTCATTTGGGGACGTCATAACGTTTTTCTTTCAGTTAACGTGATTCATTTATATGAGGTTTTATCACTGTACTCTGGGAAGGCGATTATTAGCAAGTAATCTGGCTAACTCATTCCCCAGGCAAGAGTGACTAATTAAAGGATGAGAATATAAAACCAAAATGGTCCAACCAGAGTAAATTCTGGGAATTGTACTGGAGATGTGGGAAGATTCTGGAAGAATTCTTGCTTGAGGATGATGATCATGAGTTTTGTGTCTTGTGGAACCGGAGTGTAATTGAAACATAGAAAACATAATTTACAAAGGGACTGTGTCCTGATGACTCTTTTTAATTTTAAGCCATACCAAAAATACCTTGGGTATTCTGGGTAATGTAACTCATGCTTCCATCATTGATTACTTTGGTTTGACTTGGGTTTTTATCATTTAGCACCAAAATATTCCTGACATGTTTAGGACAGTGAGGGATGGAGAGGATTTTCTTACAGATAGAATGTGACCCTCCTCGAGCTAACTGATAGCACTTTCACAAGAACAGCTACATTTTCCCAAATAGGTGTATTGATATCATGGGTGGAATTCATTGACTTTTCCTTGGTATCCTGTTCTGTAGGTCATCACACCATCATCATGTAAAGGACATTCTAAGATAAGAAACTCTTTGTGTTAAAAGGAACCCCCAAAGTGCTAAGTTCAACACACTTGTTTCAGGTGAGAAAATTTAGACTCTGAAAAATGAAGACTTTTTCTTAAATTCTGGGCTACTTCATGACAGCCCATGCCTAGTTCTTTGATCCTCTACTGAATTTCTTATTATATTTAAATACTAATTTTGCCTACACTTTATCATGTATTCACAATTACAGTATGTTAATTTTTCTTTTGTTGCATTATATGATTTGTGTAAAAGTGCTATTACTTATCACTTTATTTTGTAACTTATTCTAAAACCTGTCATTTCTAGTACTATACCTCTACATATGATCTACTGATCTATAAAGTATGTTTTTAGTTACTGCTGAATCAAATCTGACTCATACTAACCTTAGTATGCATGTGGAAGGCCATGTTATTATTAATTGGATTTCTTCATTTCTTTTTTCTGTTTCATATTTATTATTAATATATTTTATTTTAATCATATCAGTTTATCATATGTTCCAATTTTTAAAAATGGAGATCATGGTTCTATTTGGTCTTATTCTTAAAGCTGTTGCATTGCTTTTTTCCCCCTTCAACTTTATTATTTTATTTTTTAAATCATTTTATTGGGGGATCATACAACACTTATCACAATCCATTCATCCATCCATCCATTGTGTCAAGCACATTTGTACATTTTTTGCCATCATCATTCCTAAAACTTTTTTTTCTACTTGAGCCCTTGGTATTAGCTCCTCATTTTCCCCTCCCTCCCCAATGATCCCTCCCTCATGAACCCTTGATAATTTATAAATTATGTATTATTATTTTCTCCTGTCTTACACTGTCTGATGTCTCCCTTAACCTACTTTTCTGTTGTCCATCCCCCAGGGAGGGGGTTATAGATCATTGTGATCGGCTCCCCCCTCCCCCTCCACCTTCCCATTACATTACCCTCCTGGTATCGCTATTCTCATTATTGGTCCCGAGGGGTCTATCTGTCCTGCATTCCCTGTGTTTCCAGCTCTTATCTGCACCAGTGTATATCCTCTGGTCTGGTCAGATTTGTAAGGTAGAATTGAGATCATGATATTGGGGGGAAGGAAGCATTAATGAACTAGAGGAAAGTTGTATGTTTCATCATTGATACCCTGCACCCTGACTGGCTCATCTCTGACCCTCGACCCTTCTGTAAGGAGGTGTCCAGTTGCCTACAGATGGGCTTTGGGTCTCCACTCTGTACTCACCCTCATTTACAATGACATGATTTTTTGTTCTTTGATGCCTGATACCTGATCCCTTCGACAGTTCATGGTCACACAGGCTGGTGTGCTTCTTCCATGTGGGCTTTGTTGCTTCTGAGCTAGATGGCCGCTTGTTTATCTTCAAGCCTTTAAGACCCTATATGCTATGTCTTTTGATAGCTGGGCACCATCAGCTTTCTGCTTTTGCTTATGCACCCGCTTCATCTTCAGCGATCATGGGAAAGCGAGCATCATGGAATCTCAATTTAATAGAACAAGTGTTCTTGCATTGAGGGAGTTCTTGAGTAGAGAGGCCCAATGTCCATCTGCTACCTTAAGACTAAATATGTAAATATATGCACATAGATCTGTTTCCCTATTGTCATATATAAATATATTTACATATGCAGATGCCTGTATTTAGACTCTTATAAAAACCCTTTGCCTCTTAGTTCTTTCCTTTATTTCCTTTTATGTTCCTCTTGTTCCACTATCATGTTCAGCCTTCATTTGAGTTTCAGTAATTCCTCTCGGTTACATTGACCTTAATCAATTCCTATCATGCCTCCTACACCCTCTTCATCGATTTTAGATCACTTGTGTTCCCTTGTCCCTTGGTTTGTTAACACCCGCTTCCTTTCCCCCACCTCCCTCTCTCCAATGCCCCCCCCAACCATCGGTTCAGTTTTTTTCTCTCCAGCTTGTTTATCCCTCCTATCTTATCTAGATAGACCTGCAGAGATAATTATGTACACAAAAAACAAGACAGAGCAAAATAAAGCAACAAAAGAAAACAACAACAAAACTAAAAAAAAAAAGAAAGAAAGAAAAGCCCATAAGTAGTTCAAGGTCTGTTTGTTGACCTTAGGAGTGTTTTCTGGTCTAGTCTGATGGGATGCCATGCCCTGGCCCTACAATCTATTTTTGATATTCCCTCGGGTCTGCGTTGCTCTGCTCCCCTTGCTGTTCTGTTGCATGCCCTTAGTGCTTTGCCTAGGTGTGCTGGGGTCATATCAGGCACAATTCCCACACTGTCTCCAGTGTTGTCCTCCATAGTGCTATGGCACAGCGAGGGACATTGTGCCTCATCATGGGGTTGGCTCTGTGGTCCTCTCTGTGCTTTGGCTGTTCTAAACAAGATTATTGTCCTCAGAGCTTGGGGGGCAAGGGAGGCAGGGATGTGTTCCACTCTCTCTTCCTCTCCCTTCATTTGCTCCTGTGTGCTCTGCAAGAGGTAAAGGGAAGCTCCATAGAGCAGACTTACTGACCCCTTTGTTTTCATGCAGGAAAGATCACTTTTCTTTTTGGATTATTGGGATTTCTCTTGAAGTACAGGGAGAAAATAAGAGTGTCTGCATTTCCACATCCTTTTCCTCTCCTCTCAACCCATATACATAACTTCCCAGGTTTGCAAACATCTCAGAGAGTCTAACTCCTTTATTTGACTGGTGAGGAAAGTGAGGCCCAAAGGAGATGAGTGCAGGTTCAGAGTTGCCCGATGGTTCTCCTGGCCGGGAACAGAGTAAACACAACACTGTGGATATGGACTCTTATACCTTCACGCTCTCATAATTCCGCTTACTTTGTGATTGAGAAGCCTTTCAAACTTAGCAGTGTCCATTTTAATGTATTTTGTCTGGGAGACATTGTAAACAAGCTTTTCCTGGGATTGATCCACACAAGACTAGAAATTTCAAATAATGAGACTCCAGTGATTCTCACTTTATTTGCTTTTATCAAAATTAACCTAACTACTTATTTGTTAGGTTGAGGCCTTCCTATAAATATATATCAAGAACAAGTCCTCACAATTAAAGTTTAAATAATCTATTCCCCGGTGAATTACCAGTGGTGTCTTCTCCTTTTATACAAAAGGTAAAATCAAAATCAAATTTAATGTTTTACATTGAACATTTTTCTTTAAATACCCAGTCCTTTGCCAAGAAGGTGACCATAGAATCTGCTGTTCAAAGTGGGGCAGTTTTGAGAGTAAAAGGAGTATAATTAATAAGGAATGACTCTGGGGAACCTGGTGTAAAATGTGGCTCTTCTAGGTAAATTGCAAAGTGTGATTACCTTGTTTCTTAATCGTTTTGCTTATGTATTTGAGAGCAATGAGGGTAAACTATCAGTTAATTGAGCATGGCTTTTCGCAGTAAGCATGTAAAGATTGATAAAAAATACATTTCTTCCCCTATAAAGGACTGTAATAATAGGAACAGCAATTTCAGAACAAATGTACATGCTGAGGGAGAAGAGCTTAAATTAACACACATACACACACACACAGTCACAGGCAGTTTATTCCCAAGAGTTGTTACTCCCCGCTTTGGACACTGTCTTAGTTTGTTACTTGCCCACACTGACCCCTACTGACTCAAAGGGACCCTATGAGACACAGTAGAACTTTCTCAAGGACTTGGTCTCTCCTGGCACAGTTTGGAGAAGTGGCACCATTTGCTATTATGAACCACTTTTGTACTATATATATATATATATATATATATATATATATATATATATATATATATATATATATCTTGTAATATCTGACTTTTGTTTGTGCCTGAAAAGTTTCATCATAATTTCTATTTTCAGTACCCAAGTCTACACACCTTTTAAAATGGTAATACATTTAGCAATAAAATTGTGTATACGTACTCTCTTTTCTTTATCAATGAACACATATTGCTTCATAGTGTTTATTTTTATTTTTACTTTTATTGTGAATTTGTGTGAAGGTTCACAGAACATATGATCAGTTTTGCATTCACTAATTCAGAGACAGCTTGCTTCGTCCCTTATACTTCCTTCCTTGCAATAACATGCGCTCCATGTGTTTCCAGGGTCTGCCCCTCCTCTCTCTCCGGGGGTTGACTATAATGAAAGGGTGTAGGTTCATGGAGAACTCTAACTTGGAGACTGCCTCTATTTTAAACTGTTATGGATTTGAAAATAATTCTGTTTTGATTTCCAAATAACATGAGTAGATATTGATCTACTCATGTCGAGTTCAACTCTTAGCGACCCTATGGGTCAGAAGAGAATGTCCCCTCGGGTGTCCAAGGCTGTAAATCTTCACAGAAGGAGGTGAAACTGCTACATCTTTCTCCCGGGGAACAGCTGGTGGGCTCAGATGGCTGGCTTTGTGCTTAGTATCACCCAGGCTAATTTGCAATGTATAGATATTTAAAATATTATATTTTATTCTTCTAATTTCGTTATTATCTCTGGTGTTTTCCACTTTTAATTGCTACTGTGTAAATTGGACTTTTTCTGTGTGTTGAAGAATATTTTTAAATATGAAGGGAACTATGAAAACACAAGATGCTACATTACAGAAATACTCTATTTAAAGCATCTTTGTGGATTTTAAACACTGTACTCACTGTACAGTTTGTGTGTTAAAAAATTCTTTTTATAGCTACTGGACAGGGCTATTTTAACAATCATATTTCCTTTTCTTTACTGTAAAGTCTTTGTGATGCCCAGAATCCACTCATATTTGAAAATGACTGTTTGCTTGGCATGACTCATTTGATTATTTTAATAATTACTGCACAGTTCAATGGTAAAAGCAAGTCATTTAAATAATAACAAATCACACCAAATTTGTATAGCTCCTTACCCTTTTGGCCAAGATGTGGAGGGGAGGGAAAAGATGAAAGGAAAGTTAAAAGGAACTCCAACTAAATATGTTTGTTAATTAAATAATTACATGGTTATATTCATGTTGAGCCACCTGTGTAAATATGCCTTAAATGGATACTTAGATGTCAGCTTTTAAAGCACTGCATTTTCAAATGCACTCTAACATAATGCTAGTTTACACATTGAACAACCTTATTCAGTGGAGTATGATACTTCAATTTATCTTTAGAATAGGGTAATTGAAATAAACTAAAAAAAAGTATATAGCATCTAAATTCTGTATGTAACAGAGAAAATTAATAAAGAAAGTATGTTCCTAAAGGCCAAGGAGGGGAAATATGAGGGAAAGCAGATGGAAAGAAGTATTTTGAATAGGGGAATTGAAGTTTCCAACCAAGAGAGGAAATTTTAACAGTTCTGATCTCTAGGAGAAGGTGGTGAATGGAGTGGCAGGCCTTGGTGATAACCCCTAGTACACAAGGTAAGTGAACAGCTGTGGGAGATCTAGTCAAAAGAGGAACTTCTCAGATGGTCATGTTCAACTTTCACATGTGTATGAGGCAATTGAAAATACCATGTCATGGGTCAGCTTAGTCCTCAAAGTAACATCCTTTTCAGCACTTTGAAGAAGTCTTGTTCTGCCAATTTACCTAATGTAATGTATCCTTTGATCTCTTGAGCATTGCATCAATGAGTATTGAATGTGGGTCCAAGCAAGATGGAATCCTTGGCAACTTGTCTTTTCTCCCTTTATCATGATTGGTCCTCATCTGCAAGTGCTTGAAATCCTCCTCACTTTTAGCCCACAAGGTTGTGTCCTCTGCCGATAGCAGGTTGTGAAGCTTTCCTCCAATCTCGATGTCACATTCTTCATGGACTCCACCTGCCCTGATTATGTGCTCAGCATACAGAATGAATAAATATGGTGAGAAGATACGCTCTTGAAGTACACTCTTCTTTATCGTATACTATGCAGTATTCCCTTGTTCTGTTCACACAACTGACTCTAGATTCATGTCCAGGTTCCTTATTAACACACTGACGTGTCCTGCAATTCCCATTCTTTTCAAGGCTGTCTAAGCCATCACATGTTTTTACATAATCAGTAAAACACTAGTCAACAGCTTTCTAGCATCCTCTGTTTGGACCAAGATCCATGTGATACACCAGGCCTGGAGGATGATGTCCCTGCATGGAGCTGCTAAGGGACAGAGAGGACTTTAGGGTCAACAACAGCTCATGACATGTTGTCTCCTCACTGGACCATACTGCAACAGAGGACAACACTGGAGACACATGGCAGGGTGTTAGTCCGGTCTGAACCCCCCATAGCAGGGTGTACCAAGGAGAGAACATAACAGATCAGCAATGGGAGCAAAACAAAGCAACAAAGCCCCTGAAGAGCCCCCAAAACAGACTTCAGACTGGGAGGGGTATCTCCTGGAATTCCACCAGGACCAGTAGGGAGATAGTCATAAAGGTCAGTGGACAGACCTGGAATTATGTATTTTTTTTCTTTTTTCCCAAAATTTTGTTTGGTCTCTGTTATTGTTGGTTTGCCTACTTATATAAGTAAGATAGTCATGGAAAGCAAGCTTGAGAAGAAAGCAACAGCACTGACAGACCGGGAGGAACTTGGGGGTATAGGGGCAGGGGAAAGTAGGGTGAGCAAACAGCACCACAGACAGGGGAACAACTAGGGAATTAAAATCAACAACAAGAAGGACATAGAGATCCTGGGGGTGTTAGAACAACAGCAATCTAGCTGAGAGGAATTACTAAGAGGCAGACATAGGTCAGGCATGATGGTGGGGCAGGAAGAAGGTCAAAGGAAACAGAGGAAAGATCTGTGAAGCAAAGCAGTGGATAGAGGTATAAGCATAGGTGTGTACATATGTACATGCATTAATTCATAAAAATCGAGGTACTGACTTAGGTACATATATTTATATGGCAATACAATGAGGTAGTAGGAACACTTCGGGCCTCTGCTCATACCCCCCCTCAATGCAAGGACACCCACCCTCCCAGAACAATCGCCAAAGACAAAATGAATGCACAAGAAAATGTGGTGAAGAAAGTGTATGGTGCCTGGCTATCAAAAGATATAGCATCTGGGGTCTTAAAGCCTGAAGTTCAATAAGCAGAAACAAGCCCACAGGGAAGAAGCACACGAGCCTGTGCGATCATGAGGTATCAATGGGATCAGGTAATAGGCATCAGCAGACCACAAACAAACAAAATATTGTTGAGAATGAGGGGAATCAGAGCAGAGACTCCAAAATCATCTGCAGACAATGGGGCAAACCCTCACAAAAGGGTCACCAGGAAGGGATGAGTCAACCAGGCTGCAGTATGCACCAATGAAGCAATATTCCTCTGGTTTTTGAGGCTTGCTCATCCCCCACTATCATGACTCCAGGACTGCCTTTCACTGTGCGCTAGACCAGAGCATGCGCACAGGTGCAGGCAAGACACATGCTTTCATGACACATGAAATCCAAGAACAGGAATGGGTAAAGTAATGCCAGCAGGGTAGGGGGAATGTGGGAAGAGAAGTGGAGCAAGGGGGACAGATCTCAATGATGGACACATAACCATACCTCCCCGCCTAGGGGGACAGACAAAAGAAACTGTGGGAGAAAGGAGACAGCGGTGGATGTAAATTTTGAAATTAATAATAATTTATAATTTATCAAGGGGTCACAAGTGTGGGGGGTGAGGGAAAAAGAGGAGCTGATACCAAGAGTTCAATAGAAAGTGAATGTCTAGAAAATAATGATGGCAACATATGTACAATATGCATGATAAAATTGATGTATGGATTTTTACAAGAGCTGTGAGATCCCCCATTAAAGGATCTTTTAATGAAAAAAGAAAAATTAAGAATGTAAAAGAAAGAAAGAAAGAAAAGTATCAGATCAGTGTCTCCAGAAGGGTCTAGTCATTTGAAATAGATTTTAAAGATCACTCTTGACTGATGCTTACAAGTGGAAACTAGCTAAAAGACAATGACAAAAATCCAAACAAGTGGCATGATCTGAACTGGACAGTGTTGGTCAGAGAGGCTAAGATATGGCTAATAAATTTACATATATTTAAAAATATATAGTCAATTTAATGTTGCTAATTAACTTGCACTAGAGGAAATGAGATATCAAATATCAGGCAAAGGTTTGGGGACTGAACAGCAATAATGTAATTAGAATTTACAGAGATGGAAAATACTGTTACTTATGTTCACATTGTTTCATATTTTTCCATGATTATAAAGCATCTAAACATCCATGAATAGTGAAATGTCTAAATAAATTATGGTCCAACCATATATATAGTCAATAAATTAAGATACAAACACATATTCTTCCATAGATAGGCATTTATAACATATAATAAATTGAGTGACAGGTTTCAGTTGTGATTTCATATAGGTAGGACATAATATGCAACCAACTTTTAGCAGTGGCTTTAATTCTATGAAAATTAGCAGTGATGGAACTTTTGTTATAAACCTAAATCTTACTAGAAATTAAAGTTTTTAATGAAAATATATTTCATCATGTTTAATTGTTAGCAAGTATTATGTTTGTAACCTAAAAACAAAACATTGTAATTTCCTTAAATGAGCTAAAACAAGACCAACTCATCAGAAGAGGGGTAGAGCAAAATCATTAATTAAGGGCTTGGAATCTGAAGTCAACGTCTAAGGTCAAGTGCTGGCTTTGTTGCTACTGACTAGGTGACCTGGAGAAAATTGGTCAGCACCCCTGTGTCTCAATTGTTCATCTGTAAAATGAGATAATAATAGTATCTATGAGCATTAAATGGGAAAATGATAATAAAGAACTATGTGGCACATAGCACAGGCTAAAAGAGGAAGGTTTTAATAAAATTATATCATTAAAACAAGTGTATTTTGACTGTTCTTCTCCAAGACAGATGTTTGTTCTTTAGGCAGTCCAAGGTACTTTCAACATTCTTCAACCACACAGTAATTCAAACACATCGATATTTTGGCCTTCCTTATTCAAGGTCCAACTTTCACATGCATCTGAGGCTACTAAAATGCCATGGCTTGGGTCAGGCGCACCTTAGTTCTCAAAGTGACACCCTTGCTTTTCAGTATTCTAAAGAGGACTTGTACAGCAGATTTACCCAATGAAATGCATCCTTTGATCTTTTGACAGCTGCTTCCTCGAGCATTGATTCTGGACCCAAAGAAGATGAAATCTTTGAAAAATTCAATCTTTTCTTGACTTAGAATGATGTTATCTATTGTCCAGTTGTGACGATTTTGTTTTCTTTACACTGAGTTGTAATCCATATCGAAGGTTTCAAGCATTGTTCTGCATCAGCAAGTGCTTTAAGTCATCCTCCTTTTCAGCAAGCAAGCTTATGTCATCGGCATACTGCACGTTATTAGTAAGACTTCCTCCAATCCCGATGCCGAATTCTTCTTCATATGCCCCAACTTCTCTGATTATTTGCTCAGCATACAGATTGAACAAGTAAGGTGAGGGAATACAACCCTGATATACACATTTTATGATATTAAACCTTACTATATTCCATTATTCTTGAGAGAAAGATGAGGCATTTTACTCCTTTAAATAGTTACAGTCTTGGAATATCAAAGGGCTATTCTACTTTGTCCTGTAGGGTCACTATGAGTTGGCACATTGACTTGATGGCCATTAGTTTTTTTTGTTTTTAGTCCCTTCTTTTGTTTGCAAACTGCCTCTTGATCCAGAAACAGGTTCCCCATGAGCATGATGAAGAGTTATGGAATTCTCATTTTTTTCAAGGCTACTAATAGTTGGTTCTGATCGACACAAATGGATGCCTTTGCATAGACAATGAAACACAAGTAAACATGGTTGGTTTTCTCAGCTTTCAGACATGATCTATCTGATATCAGCAATGATATCCCTTGTTCAATATCCTCTTCTGAATCTGGCCTGAACTTTGATAGTTCCTGTCAATGTACTGCTGCAACAATTGTTGGATGATCTGCAGCAAAATTTTAGTTGCATATGTTATTAATGATATTCTGTAATTTCATTATTCTATCAGGCCAACTTTCTTTGAGATGAATACATTTATGGATTTCTCCCAGTCAGTTGGCCAAGTAGCTGTCTTACAAAAATCTTTGCATAGGTAATTGAGTGCTTCAAGTGCTTCTTTAGCTTAATGAGACATTTTAATTGGTACTCCATCAATTCCTGGGGGCTCGATTTTGGTTAATGATTTTAGTGAAGCTTGAACTTCTTTCTTCAGTACCATTGCTCATATACTAGCTCTTGAAATGATTGACTAGTTCTTTTTGTTATGTGATATTGTGTATTCTTTAGATCTTTTATGGATGCTTCCTACATCATTCCATATTTTGCTTATAGAGTATTTCAAAATTGCAACTCATGGCTTGAATTTGTCCTTGGGTTCTTTAAGTTTTATATATACTGAGCATTTTCTTCTTTTTGGTTTCTAACTCTAGATCTATGCACATTTTCTTATACCATTTTAATTTGTCTTGTTGAGCTGCCCTTTGAAATGTTCTGTTTAGCTCTTTGACTTCATTATTTCTTCCATTTGCTTTAGCTACTCTACAATTAAGGCATTCCATTTCATTTGTAATGACTGCCAATTTTCTTATATTCATACATTTTAAGTTCCAATTATTCACTGAGTTTTGCAACAGCTTCTTCTCATTTTGAAGCATGCTCCTTCTGTAAATGAAGTTCCTGAAGCGGTTTCTCCATCCATATCTTTATGGAGGGGTCTATTTCCAGAAGGCAGCTCTTCCTCAGGCGTATTTTGGGTGCCTTCCAACCTTCAGGGCTCATATTCTGGTAATATTTGTAATAGTGTTCAGCTGCTATTCATTAGTTTATCAGTTACTGACAGTGTTTCAATGATATCCATAAGTTTTCAGTGGTGTAGTGATTAAGCATTGAGCTGTGATCCAAAAGATAAGCAGTTCAAATCCACCAGTCACTCCACAGGAGAAAGACTAGGTTTTCTATTCCTGAAAAGAGTTAGTCTTGGAAAATTACAAGGCAGTTCTACCCTATAAGGTTGCTATGAATCCATATCAACTCATTGTCAGTGAGTTTCATTTTGGTTTTAATTCCTCTCAATTGAACAGCCCATAAATTTAGTATTTACTTCTAATTTGAAGGCTCACTAGTTTTAGTTATAATAGAATATATATATATATAATTTTAGAAATAATTTCAGTATAGTGTAAGGAGTTCTATTTATCACCAACTGAACTATCACAAGGCCATTTTCTTCTGATATATATATACATATATGTATATATATGTGTGTGTGTATATATATATATGTATATGTATATAAGGGGGACTTAGAAGTTCCATAAACACTACCAAGAAAATTAATTTAAATAACACAGCAAATCTACAAGCTATGGTAGTGTATATATATATATATATATAGATATATAGATATATATATATGCTATAAATATGTTTTACAAATCTGACCATAACTCTAATATTCTTAATAATATGAGAAAAAAATTAAAACAAGTATTTTTGTTTTGTTTATGATTACAAACTCAAGGTGTATATATTAGTTAATTGATATAAAATATTCTAATCTTAAAATATGTCATTATGATTTATATTTAGAGAATAACGAAATATTCTATCATAATAATTCTAGCATCTTAGGACTGACTTCTTTACCATCCTTCAAACACTCATGTATTATCTGAAAACCCGAAGTCGCATTGCCACTATTATTATTATGTGCCATTCATTCGATTCCGATGCACAAAAGAATGGAACACCGCCTGGTACTGTGCCATCTTCACCTTCTCGTTCTGTTGAAGCCCATTGGTGCATCCACTGTCCCAATCCTTCTCCTTCATGACCATTTGTCTGTCGTTTCGGCTGACCTTTTACTTTACCAAGCATGATACCCTTTCCAGGAATCAGTCTATCCTGAGACATGCCAAAGTGCTTGAGAAGTCTATCCATCCTTCCCTATAAGAAACATTCTGGGTATGCAGCCTCCAAGACAGAATTATTCTTCTGAGAAATCATGACATATTCAATATTCCTTGCCAACACCATAATTCAAAGGCATCAATTCTTCAGACTTCCTCATTCACTGTTCAACGTCTGCATTCATATGAGTCAATTGAAAATACCATGGCTTGGATCAGGCAAATCTTCATCTTCAAAGCTTCGTACATACCCAGTATTGAGACTTTTACAAGTCAAGTATTAAATGAACATTTGAGACTGTTAAAACAAGTTGCTACTTTTTTTCTGGCTTAGAGAGGCTTTCGATTAGTGTTACCATATTTATCTATGCTATGTCTAATTATTGAAATGTTTTAGTCATAGTTTCACTTAATTTAAAACATATAAAAAGGTAGAAATGAACATGGAGGCTGATGATGAAAGAATAAGTTAAGCTAACTTCATAAAATAGAGGTAAGAGGAAAAGGGTTAGATTGGCTTATAGGGGTGACTCTTCTCCTGAATTGAGCTCTCATTGAAGTCACGATGGTTGACTATGTTCAATTGTGAAAACAAAAGGTGAAATCAAAGCACATTTGAAAAATTATTTCTAAAAATTGAAGTCCAGTGGCAATTTTATACCATGGTATGTATGTATTCAGTAAAAGAGAGACGTGCTGGTTGTGTAGCATTGCACTGCTAACAGAAAGGTCAGCAGTTTGAAACCACCAGCAGCTCCACAGAGATGAGACTTTCTACTCTCTTAAAAAGTTACAGTCTCAGAAACTTACAAAGGGCACTTCTAACCTGTCCTATCAGGTCCCTATGAGTCTGCAAGAACTTCAGGGCAGTGTGTCTTTGTTTCTTATTTGAGTATATAAAAGTGTAGGAAAACATGCACTAATAATAAGATGCCAGTTTATTTTCTGCTTGATTTTTCTACATGTTTTTAAGATAATATAAGAGTAGGGTTCTGTCCATTTCTAGTTATCAAGGGGTCTGCAAAAAGTTTGTTGAGAAATTCCAGTATCTTCCTCTTATTTGCCTTAAAATTTTATGTACAATATAAGCTGATTGAATTTGGAAACCAGGTAAAATGTAGTAGCAATTCTGACACTTATTGCATAACTTTGGACATTCTAGGTAATGTTTCAATATAATTTTTTTTATGGAGTTATGAGGATTAAGTGACTGGTTTAAAGTGCTTTGCAAGGTACTTAACAATGGTTCAAGTATTTTCTTTGTATTTTCTGTGTAAATAGTATCTTTCCTCTTTTTTTTCCCAATATAGAGTACTTTAGGATCATTCTGAAATATGTTTCAGACTGTGTAAACACACACATAGATTTATATACTTACACACACTTTCTCTTAAGACTATCATTTATTGTCTATATTTCTTGTTATTTGCCAGCAAGTCAACTCTGCCTCTTTGCAGTCCAGTGTACAACATAAGGAAATTACCCAGTCCTGTAATAACTTCATGACCATGGTGTAAGCCCATTTTCACAGCAATTGTCCAATAATTTGTCACATTCGGTAAGTGTTCTTCATAAGCCGTATTTAAAGTGTTACACAGCAAAGATGTCCCTTTGGAGACTGAAGGATGCCTGGCCCACACCGGACAAGCATGCCATGTGCGTTGAGCAAAGGGCTCAAATGTAACCATGACTGTGAGGAGGATGCAGGACAGTGAGGGTCTCAGTCAGGGCTCCTAGCGTTACTAGCAGTAAGAGCCACCTTTGGTACCTAACTGCAAACAGGAGCAGTGCTATCGCTACTGTGCCATCCAAATCCAACCGAGGTGGCTCTCAGTGCCGTATTAGACACTATACAATTGGATAATTTCTAGAAGGGCCAATGTCAGATGTTTCTTTCCAGCTTGTCCTGGTTCGGAAGCTCCAGTGAAACTTATGCACTATTGGTGACCCTGCTGGAATTTGAAATACTGGTGACATAACTTCCAGCATCACAGTAACACATAACCTACTAATGTAGAACACTGACAGGTGGCGAGCTGTATATGTAAACTCTTATGTGCCCTTCTTTAATCAGTGAATTAGCTAAGGCGATACGTTTGCATAATTTATGTCACCTAAAAGACTACCTGTTTCTTAAGGGCATTGAGTATGACTCAGCCCAAGATTGTGCCTCCGGCGCCTTGCCTGACTAAGCCACGCGTTCAGTATGCCAGTCGTCGTAAAAGAAGAGAAGTCTCTGGGGGCCCAAGAGGAGCTGAATGACGCAGAGGAAAGGTGGTTTAAGTAGATAAATTGTTTTCACACAATGGTGATTTGGTCAGATAGGAATACGGTTATTTTGTGTTTGTATTTAACATTATATAACGTGTTACCTATGTATATCATGGGTGTGGTTCCCTCCCTCACTTTAGATACCAGCTTGGCTAGCCCTGGAGAAATACACGGAGAACTAAGAGATGAAACTGATGAATTTAGTGGGTGGGTGGGGGGGATCACAATTGAAAAGGGTGATTTTCAAAAACCTTGAATTTTCTGGCTCATTTATTCCCACGACCTGTATTTGTAGGCTAGTCAGCGAGGGGTCTGTCTCACCTGCCCTGTCCAAGGAAACTGGAGAAAGAGGCAAGGACATCCGTTTAGATTTGATTCCGAAATGACTCAGCCCAACCCCAGCCTTGGCTTTCTGGCAGAGCTAGAGTGACTCATTTTACTGGCACTGTTTTTGTTAACTCCTAGGAGCAGGAGAAGAGTCTTGTTTAGATAGTCTCACAGAAGGCTGCTCACTCTGCTCTGCTTTTTGTTTAAGCAAGATGTCTGCTTCCATTTCTGTAACGGTTTCGTGGTGTTTATGGGTGAGAAAAATGGCTCCATCCTCCTCGGCCTCCCGTTTAGCATCCCACGCTTCTTGACAACCAAACAACTCTCCCCCAGACCTACGCCCTGAACTCCTCCATGGAAAACAAGAATTCCTCTTCTCACTTCACGTGTGGGAGGCCTTGACTGTTTAGGCTGGGCCTTGTGGTCTATTCTCATTTGCCACCCTTCCTAATATATCGGAGGAGATTTCAACACGATTTCCCATTCTTGCGATCTGTTCGGTGTTTCAGTTTTTTTGAGAATTTTGAGAAAAGAGACTCCGGCTCCGATTCAGATGCCATACAACCTCAGGCCTCTACTAGAATGAGAGGTGCTTTGGAAACGAGTAACCGGCTGGCTGCATGGAGGTCTCTGAGGATTGTACCATCAAAGAATGTAGTCAGGGAAAATAATTAGGATCCTTATGCCACTCCTCTCACCTCAGCCTGTTCCCCCGAAAGCGTTTGAATGTGCAGTCCCTTGCCCCCACACACGCCCTAACCGAATAAAAATGACAAGCCGGAAAGTGTTCAGAGGCCCACCTACCTACAGATAACTGCCTCTGATCATTCTAGCTCAATCTCATCTGATGCTGGTCTTTGGGGACTCATTCCCCATTGCAATGTCATTATTCGGGCCCCGGATGCAGTGTTTCCAAGGTAAAGAATATCTTTCTCCCGGATGCTTTGGACAAGCTGTCCTGATTCAGCCAGAGAAATCTGAAAATCGTGATGTTTGTGCACTTCCTAATCCATTATTCAAATCCAGAGACACTCCTAGCATTTAGAGAGGAGCTTCTCCCTGTACCCTCTGGAGAGCGTCACTCATTCAAATGACTGATGTAGGAAGCAGTCCTCTCACTCCTTTTAAAAAAAGATGTCATTTTGGTTTTCTTCATTCTGATGGTTGCCAACTGCAATGGGTTAAAGATCTGACTTAAACAGTAGGATGCACTTGGGACTAGGTGGGGGCCTGACATGGGAAGATCCTGCTTCCTCATCAATGGCCCGTTAATTAAAACGCAAACTGTTATGCTCCTCAGAATAAAAGAATGGAAGTGTTCCTGACAGCCCGGTTACCACATTAAATTCTGAGGAATAAAGCTGCAAATGTGTGATCACACAGCACCTCTAAACAACCTCTGCATTGCAAAAGGAAAGAGGGATTATCAACATCAGCTTTCTGTTTAATTAGTCTCCCCGTGAATAAAGCTCATGAAGGATAGCAGCGGTCAAGTACAATACCACTGTCAGAGGATTCACATGCAAGTAACATCTCTCTCTCTCTCTCTCTCTCTCACACACACACACACACACACACACACACACACACACACCATCAGGAAATACTAGGACACTAGCTATGTAGTTCCAAAAGGTTAGTGGGGAAAAATAAAGAAAGAAATAAAAGAAAAGGGTGGGGGGACACCAGGCACACGCCTCCCTAGCCAAGGACAATGCCACTTACTAATTACTGTGAAAGGTGGTTTCTTTAGTGGATACCTAGAGCCCACAATCTCTCTCTGCCTCTCTCCAGCCCTGCTCTTAAATGGAAGGACCTGTGAAAACTCTCTTTAGAGCACAGCTAGAAAAACACCTTTTTTTGAGGACTGCAGGTTTTGTCTTGACCTTGAGTCTCTCCCCACTAGCACCAGCCCTTTTCCCCTAACCACTTGTTTCACTATAAAAGGTTGTGTAGTAGGGAGAGTCCTGTCACAGCACCTTTCCAGGTGGGCTGTGGCTTCTTACCTGATAAATTTATTCATGTATTATTAGGTGGGATCATTTCTTGTCGGCATATGGCCTTCTCCGATAACAATACTATTTCCTTTTCTTTTTTGACAGTCTCTACTGCTACCTTCTGCTGAACTAATTAAATGGCTTGCTCTCATTCCCCTGACAAGCGCTTCTCAGAGCTGACTGGACAGGTGGACACTCTCCCCAGTTCCTGGGGAACCCCACGGGGAAGGAAGGGCCTGTATGTCATCGTTATTTCCTGAGTACAGAGAATTCGATAGTTTGCTCTTCACTTCGCACACAAGGCTTTGTTAAAATGAAACAATTGTGTTTTTGTGAGGGGCAAATGAACGCAGGGATAGGTTCCAGGGCTGTAATTACATTCACTCAGTGGAAGGGCTCTCAGTACAGTGAGCTACCAACAACAGAAATGTAAATGTACAGCTGGACGGGGAGCATTGAAATAGGTTTACAGATCATGGGTGAAAATGGACACTGCCACACTCTCACGTTTCATAACCCCGATGCACACGTGTACACGGATCTATGTGTGTGTGGAATGTGTGCAAGCACATCAATAGCTTGAATATCAATGCCAGCTTGTTTAGCGAAATATGGCTTATGGAAATATCTCACTGCCACTGTGTGAATTCCACCTCAAAGCAACCCTGCTGGACAGGAGAGAACTGCCTCCGTGGACTTCTGAGACTGTCCATCTTATGGGAGTAGAAAGCCTTCTTTCTCCAGAGGAGTGTCTGGTGGGTTTGAACTGCTGACCTTGCAGTTAACAGCCCAATGCATAACCATTGTGTCACCAGAAAGCCTATGCATATATAGAACTATGTCAATTAATTATGTCCATGAGTGAGTTTTAAAACAATAATTTATTAAATGTTTCCCTTTTTAAGTACATTATCCACTTGAATATTAGAAGGCTCATTTTGTATAAACTACAGAATTTTCAAAAGTTTTATTCTTATAGTTTATCACAGTGTTTTAATATTTAACCTACCGTATATACTCATGTATAAGCTGAGATTTTCAGCACATTTTTAATGCAGTTTTTGTGGTAAAATTAGGTGCCTCAGCTGATATTTAGGTTGGCTTACACTTGAGTATATACGATATACACGTTTGTGCGCACATACACATATTCAGATACCCATACCTACATATGCATATATACATATGTGTGTGTGTGTGTGTATATCCCTGCTTTTCCCCATACTAGCTAACTAGTTTAGAAAAAATAATTCATAGATGTTCTAAAATCATTTAGTCTAGATATTATGTTGGTTTTTTTTTTGCTACTTTCCTTCAACAAATCTAAGAGCCACAGAGCTATTGCTCTTGGATTCTAATATTATGGAGCAGATCTGCATTTCTTACTAATATTTATTTCACATCAAGCCTTACTTTAAAGCCAAGGCAGAAAATCTAAAGGACTGCACATATTCAGAGATAGGACAGTTCTAGCATTGGCGCAGGAATGTATGGGCTCAAGCATAAGGAAAATTCCCAGGATGCCGCAGGATCAGGAAATGGTTCCCTCTGGTCATACATAGGGTGTCCATGAGTCGGAAGTGACTGGCCAGCAGCTAACAACAATAATAACTTCATGCTATGTGAAAGAGGACTGCTACAGCAATGCCTTCCGAGTGAAATTTAACTTGCATACTCCTGACTCAGCGTTTTTTTTTTTCATTTAGGAATTAGTCCTAAGGGAGATAGGAAATTTGGTTGATAGGAAAACAGAGCTAAAACAATTTCTATTGCAGCCTGCTTTGTATACTAATGGTAATGGGAAGAGAGAAGTGATGATTTAATGACAGGGGTTCTCTATAAGTAAGCATGTAGCTTTTTAAAAATCATTCTATGAAAATTATCTAATGACATGGAAAGGAAAAGAGTATATCTTATTTGAGAAAAATATCTTAAATATCACAAGAGTAAATAAAAATGAATTGCTACATTAATAAATGCAAAAACCAGGCAAAGCCAAATAAAAAGTGTATCTGCATTTCTATTTAGATAAAATACATGAGATAAATAATTCAGAGATGTAAAGAATGGACCAATGGTCCCGGGGGATTATGGTAGAAGGGGAGGTGGGAGAAAGGAAGGGGTGTAACCCAGGGACAAGGGAACAAAAATCAATGGAAGGAAGGTTGTAGGATGCCTGATGGGGCTCAATCAAGGGCAATGTAGCAGTGAGGAATTACTAAACCCGAATGAAGGCCAACTATGGTGGTGGGACAAGAGGAAAGTAAAAATAAATAGAGGAAAGAACCAGGAGGCAGAAGACATTTATAGAGGTCTATATACAGGCGTGTACATATGTCAATATATCTATATGAGAGGGGAATAGAACTATGTACTCATATCTATATGTTAAGAATTCAGGTTTCAGATGGACATTGGGCCTCAACTCAAGTACTCCCTTAACACAAGAACACTTTGTTCTAACAATCAGGCATTCTATGATGCTCACCTTTCCGACGTGATCACTGAAGACAAAATGGGTACATAAGCAAATATGGTGAAGAAAGCTGATGGTGCTCAGCTATCAAAAGATATATTGTCTGGGGTCTTAAAGGCTTGAAGATAAACAAGCAGCCATCTAGCTGAGAAGCAATAAATCCCATATGGAAGAAGCATACCAGCCTGTGTGATCATGAAGTATTGATGGGATCAGGTATCAGGCATCTAAGATCATATGCAAAGTGAATGGGGCAGGGGACAAGGAGTGGAGACCCAATACCCATCTATAGACAATTGGACATCCCCTGACAGAAAGGTCACAAGGAAGAGATGAGCCAGTCAGGGTGAAGTATAGCAGCAATGAAACACACAACTTTCCTCTAGCCCTTTGGTGCTTCCTTCACCCCACTATCATGACCTCAATTCTACCTTACAAATTGGATTAGACCAGAGCATGCACACTGCTACAGATAAGAGCCCGCAACACAGGGAATCCAGGATAGATCAACCCTTCAGGGCCAACAATGAGAGTAGAAATACCAGGAGGATTAGGGGAGGGTCGGGGGAGAAAATGGCAACTGATCACAAGGATCTAGTTATAACCCCCTCCCAGGGGGATGAATAATGGAAAAGTGGGTGAGGGGCAACGGAGGACAATGTAAGATATGGAAAAAATATTCTATAACTTCTAAAGGGTTCATGAGGGAGGGTGCGGGGGGAAAGGGAAGAAATGGGGAGCTGATATTAGGGGCTCAAGTAGGAAGAGAATGCCTTGAATATGATGATGGCGGCATATGTGCAAATGTGCTTGACACATTAGAGGAATGTATGGATTGTGATGAGATGTAAGAGCCCCCAATAAAAGTAGTAAAAAAAAGTGAACTGCTACATATCATGTTGTTGTTAGACACAGTTAGGAAAATTCCAATATATAGTGACGTGATACATAACAGAACAAAACACTGCCCAGTCTTAAGCATCCTTAACATTGTTGTTAGGCTTGAGCACATTGTTGTCAGCACTGTGTCTGTTCATCTCCTTAAGGGTCGTCTTTTTTGCACTGACCTTCTACTTAACCATGGGTTAATAGGCAGTTGTGCAAACAGAATAAATGGATATTACATGGGTTAAAATCAGGAAAGGTATACATCAAAGTTGTATCCTCTCACCATACTCATTCAATTTGTATGCTGAACAAATACAGAAGTTGGATCACATGACGGATGTGGCATCTGGGTTTGAAGAAGACACACTAACACCCAAGATATGCAGATGACATAACCTTGTTTGCTGAAAGCGAGGAGGACTTGAAGCACTTGTTAAAGAGGTCCAGGATTGCACCCTTCAGTACCGATTACATATCAATGTAGTAAAGATCAAAATCCCCACAACGGGACTGATAGGGAACATCCTGATAAATAGAGAAAAGTTGTAGTTCGCATGCTTGGATCCAAATTATTTCTCATGGAAGCAGCAGTCAAGAGATCAAAGGATGCATTGTGTTAGGTAAATCTGCTGCACAGACCTAGTAAATGTGTTGAAAGTGTTCCTTTGAGGACCAAGGTACACTTGACCTAAGCTGGCCAGGGTATTTTCAATTGCTTCATATACATGTGAAACTTGAACATGGATTAAAGAAGCTGAAGATGAATCAATGCATTTGAATTATGGTGCTGGCAAAGAATATTAGAAGTACCATATCCTGCCATCATATTTTCAATCACCTTCATGTGAAAGTTGGACAATGAATAACAAAAAGACCCAAGAAAAAGTGCTGCATTTGAATCATGGTGATAGAGCACAAGCCCATCTATATGGGTGGAAGTAGAGCCAAGATACCTCTTAGAAGCCAGAATGGCTAAGCTTCATCTCATATCTTTTGGACTCTTTTATCAGGAGAAGCCAGTCCTTATAAAGGCACATAATGCTGGATAAAGTACACAGGGAGCTTTAAAGAAGAAGCCCCAGAGAGAAGATGGATTGGCAGTGGCCGAAAAATAATTCCAAATTCAGAAACATGTGGATGGTGCAGGACCTGATGGTGTTTTGTTCTGTTGTGCATAGTTGCTGTGAATGACAACGGACTCGATGGCCCCCAAAACAGCAATTACTTTACCTCGCATGATATCTCTCCAGACACTGGGACGGGAGAAGTAACTCTCCACCCTTCCTTCTAAAGAGAATTCTAGCTGTACTTCTTTCAAGATGGACTTGTTTGTTCTCCAACACCATAATTCAAAAACCTCAATTCCTCTCCGATTTTTAAAGATTTATTTTCCAGCTTTCACATGCATAGGAGCTGATTGAAATTACCATATATTGATTCAGGCGCACCTTAGTCCTTGATGTGACAGCCTTTCACAGTCTCTTTAACAGTTGGAAGAGGTTTTGTGCAGCAGATATGCCCTACGTATCCTCTTATTTGATTTCTTGACTGTTGCAACCGTGATCATGATTGTCCATCCAAGCAAAATAAACTCTTTCACAACTTCAGTCTTTTCTCCCTCTATCAGGATGTTGTCTCTCCTACCAAATTGGTAGGATTTTAGTTTTAATTTTGGAGGATTTTGTTGCATTTACTTGTAATTCATATTGAAGGATGCAATATAGTGGTTATAATCCACACAATCAAATGCTTTTGTATAGTAAATAAAACACAAATAAACATCTTTCTAGTATTCTGTGCTTTAAGCCAAGATCTATCTGAGATCAACAGTGGTATTCCCTGATCCACATTCTCATCTCAACCCTTTTTGACCTGGCAACTCCTTGTCAATGTACTACTGCAACTGTTGTTGGAGGATCTTCAGCAAAATTTTATGTGTATGCAAGATCAATGATACTGTTCTATAAGTTCAGCATTCTTGGGAGTCATCTATCTTTGAATTGGGCTCAATAGTGAATCTCTTCTAGACAGTCAGCCAAGTAACTCTCTTCCAAGTCTCTGCATAGATGAGTGAGTGCTTCTATTGCTTCATTAGCTTGTTAAAATATTTCTATTGTTATTCCATCAATTCCTGGAGTCTTGTTTTTGACTAATGTTTTCAGAGACGCTTGGACTTCTTTCATCAGCACCATTGTTTCTTGCTCCTAAGCTACATCTTGAAATGGTTGAATGTCATCTAGTTTTTTGGGTTTTTTTGGTAGTGTCCCATTGTATACTTTCCATACTCTATTGACGCTTCCTACATTAGTCAATGTTTTCTTCCCATAGAATCTTTCAATATGCAACTGGAGGCTTGAATTTTTCCTTTAGTTCCTTCAGTTTAAGATATACTGAGGTGTTCTTTGGCGTTCTAACTCTCTGTCCACTTCATTATAATATTTTACTCTGTTTTCTAGACCTTCCTTTTGAAATTTCCGGCTCTCTTTGACTTCCTTCCATTCGTCTTAACTACTCAATCATTAAGAGCAAGTTTCAGGGTCTTTCCTTGTCTTCTTTGTGTGACCCCAGTGAGTGTATAGAGCACAGTAGCAGTTTCAGGTTGTACAGTAAGTGGATCACAAGCCAGACAGAGTCCGCGGCTTTTCTAATATTCTCTTCGTCCTTTCTGTCTTGTTAATGAACTTTTGCTTTCTTCCTGAATGATGTTCTCCGTGTCCTCTCACATCTCTTCTGTCACTATTTCTTAAGACATCAAATCTGTTCTTGAGATGTCTTTGAACTTCAGTTGGGATATACTCAAGGTCCTATTTTGGCTCTCATGGACTTTTAAAAATTTTCTTCAACTTCAACCTGAAGTTACATACCAGCAATTTATGATCTGTTCCAGAGTTGGCCATTGACCTCTGACCGGTTTTAGCTGCTAATACTGAGCTTTTCCATCATCTCTTCCCATAGATGTAGTCAATGTGATTTACGTGTATTCCATCATGTGTGTAGTCATCTTTTGTATTGTTGAAAAAGGTATTTATTATAACAAGTCATTGATGTCGCAAAATTCTATTGTCAATCTTCAGCTTAGTTTCTATCATCAAGACCATATTGTCCAATTACTATTCCTTTCCCTTTGCTTCCAATTTTTATATTCCAATCACAAATAATTCTTTTTTTAATAATAATTTTACTAGGGGCTCATACAACTCTTCACACAAATAATTCTTGATGCATCTTGATTATATGTTGATCAATCCTTGATGCATCTTGATTACATGTTGATCAATTTCAGGCTTAAGACTTTGGTAGAATTATTCAACTTCTGCATCACTAGCTTTCACATAGTGCATACATTCGGGTAATAGTTCTATTGACTGGATTTTCTTGTACTCAGATTAACATGATGTTATCACAAACACTTATACTATAAGAGAGGTCTTCAAATGTCCTTTTTGATGATGAATGCCATGCCATTTCCCTTAATAGTATTATTCCTGGCAGATTTAAGATTTTCTGATTCAAAACAACCAATCTCTCTAACGCCTAGAGCATCTATCTTTGTGCATTCCATCATGTTTAATAACTTTCAGTGTCCCTAGACTCATACTTTGTATATTCCAAGTTCCAATTATTAATTTTTTCAGCCGTTCCTTCTCATTTTGAATCATGCTCTATCAGCAAATGAAGGGCTTAAAGGCTTTGTTCCATCAGGATTTACTCCATCCATATCATTTTGGTCAACTCTACTTTGAGAAGGTAGCTCTCTTTCATCCTATTTGGAGGGCCGTCAGCCCTGCAGGACTCATTTTCGGTCACCGGTCTATGACAGGGGTCTGCTCTTCCTCATAAGATCGTCAGTAATGGACAGTGCTCCGATGCTCTCCACAGGATTCCAAGCTCATTCCTCTGAAGAGAGAAGCTTAGTCCATCTTCTTAGTTCCTTCTTAATCTGCAGGCTCTGTTGGAACCTGTACATTTTGGGTGACTGTGCTGGCATTGGAAATACTGGTGACACAGCCTTCAATAGCACACAACATGGAAGGCATGAAAGTATGACAAAAGATGGAAGAAAAGATTGGATGATATAAACCAAAAGAAAACAATATAAATAGCAATTAAAGATCAATAGAAAATAATATCAGTAGCAAATAAAAGATCATTTTTTAAAGTAATACAACATAGGATACATATGTTGGGTTTCAAAAAGTTTGTAGAAAATTCCATTATTTCTTGATTCCATGAACATTTTGAAGCTTGTTTGTATATATTAGTAAGAAAGATCTAAAATGTTTGAGCTAAATGGAATTAAAAGTTAAATATAATTTTATAAAATTTTTAACACTCCATAAATATAATAAGACCATATAACAAAAATCATACATATTTTTGGTTTTCTTCTTTTGATGTCTTTATATTTTTAAATGTATAAATTAAATGCATAATAAGGGAATGCTGTTGCTATTTTTAAAAAAGAAGAAATAAACAGGTAAAAAGGGGTTTGTAGACGTAGAGTCTTAAGACATTAATTTTTATAATTGAGCTACATTTGATAGCTTATTTACATAAATATACAAGTAATACACTAGTAAACTCTACAGTTTACTAGTTTCAGAATATCTTAGCATACAATTCAGTTTGGTGTTTAAAACATTAAAAGTAAAATGGAGTTACAGTACTACTTACTAGCACTTGTCTCTGTGCAGTTACTCTATAGTATTGAGTATATTCATGCATGCTTTAAAATGGGAAATCAAATTCTATGTTTCCACAACCCCTGTTCTATATTAGAAGGGACAGTGGGCTTCAACTTCTTAGAAATTATTTTCCTTTTACTCATCTGTGAGCATATCTATTAGTTATATCTTCTTCTGAATCTCAGTAGCTTAGTGGTGGTGGTTGTTGTTAGGTAAGACCACATGTACAACCGAGGGGAATATTGTCTAGTCGTGCTCTCTCTCCATAATTGTTATGCTATGTTTGAACACATTGTTGTCACACTGGGTCAATCCAGCTCACTGAAGGTCTTCCTCTTTGCCCTTTGCTATTTACAAAGAATTGTTCACTTTTCCAAGAAGCACATGGGGCAAATATACCTCATCCTTGAGCCTAAGGATCATTCTGGCTCTCCTTCTTCCAAATCAGATTTGTTTGTTCTTCTGACGGTGCATGGAAATTCCAATGTTCTTTACAGACATCATAATCCAAATGCATCCATATTCTCCAGTCTCTCTTATTCACTTACTTTATATCACAGGCATATCATAACATGTGTCAGATGCACTGGTCCTCAAAGTGATAACCATCAATCTGTGTGCAACAGATTTTCTATATGCACTGAAGTATATGATGTCTTGCCTGAGCTTCTGAGTGTTAGTTGGACCTAAATAAAATGAAAAGGATTTAACTTTCACCATTTTTCTGTTTCTCACGATACTTATTCCAGTTGTGACGACTTGAGTCTTCTGTACATCATCTTGTGATGCACACTAAGTGCTATCGCCTTTGATCTTGATCAATACACATTTCAAGTTTTCTTCAATGTTAGGAAGTACGGTGTCTCATGAACACATCACAGGTTATTAATGAGCCTTCTTCCAATCCTGTTGCCTTGTTGGCATACAGATCAGCTTCTCGGATGATTTGCTCGGCCTGCAGAGTGAGTAAAGATGGTGAAAGGAAACGACCCTGACGCACACCTTTCCTGACTGTAAGCCATGGATGGTCCATTTTTGCTGCTTCAACTAGTCCTGCATAGTTTATGCACAGGTTCTCCAGGCACACAATTAAGTGTTTTGTAGTGCTCATTTTTCTCAAGTTTATACATACTTTGTTTTGAACCACACAGTCAAATGCTTTCCCATAGACAAGCGAATAACTTTCTAGTATCCTCTCCTTTATGTGAAAGTCCATCTGATCTCAGCAATTATATCCCTCATTCCATACCCTCTTCTGAATCTGGAATACACTTCTGGCAGCTAGTTGTTGATATACTGCTACAACCTTTTCTTGAGTTATTTTCAGCAAAAACTTAATTGTACATGGTATCAATGATACTGTTCATTAGTTTCTGCTTTCGGTTTGGCCACTTTTCTTTGGAAAATAGGGATCTTTTATATTCAGTTGGCCAGCAGCTATCTTCCAAATTAGTCAGCCTTATATATTGAGTTCTCCCTGCACTGTATTATTTTTTGAAACATTTTGATTAATATTCCATCAATACCTGGAGCTTCTTTCCCCCCAACTTCATTCAGTGCTGCTTAGACTGTCAGTATTATTATTAATCATCTGCTACCTCTTGTGTGCCAATTCCTTTTGGTACACGGCCTGTTTATTCCTCCGATCTTCTTCGGATATTTCCTGAATCATTCAATATTTTACAGTAGAATCCTTCAAGATTACCACTCGAACACTGACAGTTTTTTCTCCTTGTTTTGTTTTTAGCTTTTTTCATCCTGAAATGTGTCTAGTACGCTCTTCACTTTGGGTTTTCTAAAATTTCCAGTTTTCTGAAATTGTATTAGAATGCGTTACTTTGTCTTCTCAAGTTCCCTTTTGAAATTCTCTGTTCGGCTCTTTTACTGTGTCTCTTCTTCCATTTGTAGTAGCTGCTGCTTAAGGGAAATTTCAGAGTTTCTTCAAACATCTACTTTGGTCTGTCTTGGTTTTTTCCTTCCTGTATACTAAATGATCTTTTGCTTTCTTCATATATGTTTTTATAATTTCACAACTATTGCTTGGTCTTGAGTTATAGGTGTTCAATATATGACATCTTGATATGGTCTCTAAATTTAGGCGGAATCTAGTCAAGGTTGCATTTTGGATTTCATGGACTTAATTTTTTGCTTCAACTTCAACATGAACTTACATATGGTCAATTGATTGATTTTTTCATAGTAAGCCCCTGGCTTTGTTTTGACTGATGACATTGAGCTTCTCCACTGACCTTCCATTGTTGTAGTCAATCTGATTCCTGTGTATGGATCCCTGGGGAAGTCCCCATGGATAGTCACCAATGTTTGAAAAAAAGTCTTTATAATGAAGATGTTATTGGTCACAGAATTCTATCAGATCGTCTCCAGATTCATTTCTATTATCAAGGTCTACTTTTCCAACCACTGACCTCTTCTCTTCGCTTCCAGCTTTCCCATCCCAAACACTAATAGTTACCAATGCATCTTGATTGCATGCTTGAAATATTTCACACTGAAGATGTTTAAGAAATTTAAGCATCTTAAATTAAGATCTTAAATTTCTTTATCATTGGCTTTAGTGGTTGATGTGTAAATTTGAATAATAGTTGTATTAACTGGCTTCCTTGTCAGCATATAGACAAGCATATCAGATCACAATCAGCATTGTACTTAAATAGAGCTTGAAATGTTCTGTTTGATGATGAATGCCATGTCATTCCTCTTAAATTTGTAAGTTCTCATATAGTAAACCATATCGTTAACCCATTGAAAACGTCTACTACCACCCACGGAATCACCTCTGACCATCCTTGAGGGGTATAAATAGCCTTAGTATCAGACAGAGAGCCTTGTAGATTCTAGTAGATATAATTAGGTTAAAATGTAATATAATTTGATCTCCCTTTTGACCCATGTACAAGTTGTTTCAGTTTTTACAAAACAAAAAAGTGAAGGAGAAATACATGTGAATGAAACCTCCAGGGAATACCCTGGACGGTAGACCAGGGTGTGAACTGCCTCGTTGTCCTGCAGAGGGCATTACAAAGTGGGTCCTAGCAGATGAAATTAGGTTTAAATTTAACACCTTATGATTTGACCTCCCTTTTGACTCGTTTTGCTTGTTCTAGTTTTTAATATTTTCTTTTATTTTTTCAATTAAGTATTTTGGTATGTTTATATAGACAGTAACTAAATGATGGTTCCTGGAGGGTATGGCAGGAGAGTTTGGGGAGCCTGGGGAACTAATTATATGAACACAAGAAAGAAGAAAGTGTTCTAAAATTGATTGTGCCAATGGTTGTACAACTCTTTAATATAATTGAACTAGTGAATTGTATGATGTGTGGATAATGTGCCAATAGGACTTTTTTTAAGGCCAATATCCAACCCTTTCAACTCGCTAAGACCTAGGAGATCAATCTTTTTCCATTCGATTTCATTTTTGACAACTTCAATGTTTCATAGATTCACACTTCAAAATTTTACATTCTGATTATTCATTTCTGATTGCTGTTGTTTCTTCTCAGTTTGACTCAGGCCACATCAGTAAATGTAAGTCCCAAAAGCTTTGCTTCACTTCTGTCATGACAGTAAACTCTGCTTTCAGGAGCCTGCTCTTTCCCCATCATCGTAATTTGTGTGCCTCTCCATCCAAGGGCCTGGTCCTCGGGTCCTGTATCAGGAAAGGTTCCCCTGCTCTCCATAGGGCTTGCAATGGCCAATACCTCAAAAGTGGGTTTCCTATTCAATCTTCCCCTCCATTTTAGTCTGGAAGCGCTGCTAGACCCTGTTAACCATGTGTGCCCTTGCTTGTAATTTAAACCCGAGTGCCCTACTTTTCAGCATTATGGCAACATATGAGCTACCACAATATGACAAAATGCGCTACCATCGAGTCAATACGGACTTAGAGCAATCCAAGAGGACAAGGCAGAGCTTCCTTGTACATTTTTAGACAGTAACTGTTAGTGAGGTAGAAAGCCTCGCTTTCACCCTCGGAGCTGCTGGTGGTTTCAAACTGCCCACCATGGGGATCACAGGCCAACTTCTAATGACTACGCTACGAGGGTCTGCCCTGTGAGGTAAAAAGAGAGATTTTTATTTAGAAAGGATTTCTAAATTTTTGGCTTAGTATATACTTGAACAGATGAGACCCTTTTTTTTGTACTGCTCTTTTACCAGGACCAAGCATTGTATCAATTTAAAAATCCCCTTCCCTACAGAATAGTCACACAATGGGCCTATCGATTACACAGTCTGTGCTCCGTATAAAATGAATGAAAGCATTGGATGGTTTCTTATTGATGCCTTGTTTATCTCAAATTACTTGAACAGAATATCTCAAAATAGGTTTTACATATTTGTCAAGATGCTTTAAAAAATTAATGTTAAATCAAGCTTAAGATAAAATTTATCGACAGTGATTTTTAAAATGATGAAATACATGCAGATTTTGGGAGATATTCTTATGTTAAAGATATTTATTTGTCTCCATATTTCCTAATATCCTTGATATCAATGTTTATAGAGTTTGCAAAAGCTCATACGTGTGTGAGTATCTATATATGCATTTAAATATGAACGATGTATAAATATACAAGAGGACTTCAAGGGCTTGTGGAAAGTTTCATTAATTTGTCATTCAATTTTTCCAGGAACTTTTTAAGCCTACTCATATGTTTGTGAATGTATTTAAAGGTGACTTCCAAGTTAGATATAATGAATAAAAAGTTTTGCAAGTCTTTACAGTGAATTTTCAAATATTGTATATCTTTATTAGATTAAACCCTGGGTTTCTGAAATTTAAATCTTATTAAGGTAATTTAGCATTTTTCAGTTTCAAGTAAAGGTCCCATGTCCACTTCTCTGTTTATAAAATAAGAATAGTGAGGATTACTTTATGCAGATACTCTTAGTAAATATTTGTGAAAGATCCTGGCACATAAGAAATGCTCATTAAGCAATCTCACTTTAACAACTTACTTCCTCTTTTTAAGCTTTCATTTCCTGATCAGTAAGAAGAAAAGATCATGAATCATGAGTATATGATTTGTTCTGCTCTTAGCACTCCAGTGGGATAAACAGAGAGGTCAAACTTGATACAATTAGAGCAGTAGTTCGAAACCAGGGAAACCCCCACCCCCACCCCAAGGCAATGTCTGGAGACATTAATTTTTTTTTAATGGCCAAGGATGAGAAGTGGATAACTCAACAACTCACTGCATGGAGTTTATTTCGGCGTACAGCAGTGGTAGAGGACAGAGAAGAATGACCCCTAGGGCTCCAAGATTACATTTTTACTGGAGCAGAAAGTATCTGCTTTCTCCTAAGGTAGTTTTGAAATTCTGAACATATGGTTAGCCCAACATGTAAACCACTATACCACCTTGATAAGGGTAGGGTGATGCTACTTACATCTAGACAAGGTAAGTTATGTGGCCCCATAGGCAGATAATACTGAGGTTTGACTCTGGGTTAGAGGACCCTTGATAGGAAAAGTTAATGATGTCTAAAACAAATTTACTATGATAAAATTTTGAATCATTCCCACTGGTCCAGGTCCAAAAGGATGAATGGATCTGAATCTGAACTCTAGTTTGAGTTGCTTTATACTTTCTCCTAAACTCCAAGGCTTCGCTAACTGCCACCAAGAGGGTTGGTTGGTGGTGGTGTGTGCAGAGATGTTAATGGAATCTAGATTATGTTCTTAGGAATTTGTGAATGAAATAAATGAAAGTCAACGAGGCAGAAAATGATTGCAAATGTAAATGCCAATGTGTTTAATGTACCAGGGAAACAAGTGCAATTGGAGCTGGCTGGATGAAATTTATTTTGGTGGTGGACCTGTCTGTTACACAAAGAGGTTAAGAGTCCATGGAAGGTTGGTCAAATAATAAGACTGACTGAGAAATGACTTCATTAAATGAATAAAGACAAAATATTCCAAGTGATTGACATGCTAGGCTCATGTCCTGGTCTAAGAAGCAACCAGCAGTGACTCTCAATTAGGACTAGCCTGGCAGAGCTACTGAAACTACATGTGTCTTCCAGCACGTTATAGAGGGAGCACAGTTTCAAGGACTAAAGACTTGAATTAGAATTCTATCTTCATCATTCCCCAAGTTCATTTTTCTCACTACTAAAATGAAGTTAATAATGCAGAGTATTGTAAATATTAAAAGATGTAATAAATGTAAAATTCTTAGCACTTCTCTTATCCCTAACAAATAAGAGTGTTAAGTAAATTATATTAATGAGCTAATATTAAGTGCTTGATGGATTCTAGTTCTACCCCTCTCAAGAATTTCTGTGTCCTCAGGTCCCAATGATTAATTTATAATTTTATGATGAGTGGTGTATGGAAATTTGTCACTCAACTATAGCTTTCTTTCTTCATCTATTGAGAAATATGTGCACTTTGCTCATCTATGATGTATTAAAAAGATTCTGATTAAATAATTAAAGAATAAGTGCTTGTGACATTCAGTTTTAACTAGATTCAGGGCTGTAATCTTAATGTATTGGTATAGTGAAAGTAACATGGAGTTTGAAAATATCGAGATAAAATATCATATGTAGCTCTGTGTTTAAATAACCCTTACTTTAGATAAAACTCTAAAAACATCTTAGTTTCTATTTAAATTTAAAAGCTTGGATAATATTTACTTCATAGTAAAATCCTACATATTGCATAAAATAAGGTGTTTAGAGGGCTTGGATAACGGTAAGCAAAAGATGGGCACTAAATGTTCTCTCATTGATTGTTGTGGGAAATATGAGATAATATTTGAAGGGAGAGCAAATGGTAATAGAAAAATTAAATGAAAAGAAAATGGAAATTTCCCCAATAACTTTTTAAGCAGTTCTGAACATATAAATTTCTAAAATAGCACTCTTTATAAAATTAAAATATTTTAAAACTACCACTTCTGAGGGAGAAGCATTTTCTAGGTTGGTCTGGACTGGCATAGCAGTTGATGTGCCTTTCCAAGGGGGGTATTTTCGGTAAAAATAAATGACAAATTGAAGGAAAAATAAGTTTTGAAGGCAAAGGAATAAATAAATGGGTTATGTATTGGGAAAAACCTAACATGCTTATTCCTCAAGAGACTCAGGGAAATGGAGTATTCTTGTTAAATTTTATAGGGACTAGGAAGGGTGAAATTGAGACAATTTTGGAAGAACATGACCAGATGCGCAAGACATCTTTGTTTTTGCAGAGTATGTACTAGGTGTCTTGGGTGTGCTCACAGTAACAGAATTTAAAGGGGGCACCTCACTGCATCAGAGAAGAGCCAGGAGTGGAGTGTGACCTTTGGATCCTAAGATCCCAGAGCATTGAACTTCCTTGATGCTGGAGACAGCTTTGACACCACAGAAGTAGCAGAGGACTAGCATCTGCAGACCCTGTAGCCAGGACTGGAGACTGAGAATTGGACTTCACAACCCACAGAGCAAGCAAAGCTGAGAACTTTGGGGCAGGAGGCTGATTTTTGGACTGACGTACTTCATTGAGGAGGGCTGGATTTCCTGCACCATGGAGGTGGAGCGAAGTACTTTTGAGTTGTGACTTACAGTACAGAAGCGCAGTCTGTGGTCACTTATTAGAGACCCTAAAAGAACTTTGTAACACTGCCTGCGCAGCAGAGGCCAGGTGAAGGGGCTGAGGGCCAGAGAGGGGCTTGTCTGCAGGTAAGACAGAGAAGCTGGCCTGACTAACCAGCTATATCTTGAGTGCTTCTTTCCTGAATTGTAACTTGTTCACTTCCCTAAGAAATCTATAATTAATTGTGAACATCATCTGTGTGGCCCTTGCTGTAAGCTGTGGAACCTAGCAGAAAAGTAGAGAGTGCTATGAGAGGCCAAGTTCATGTCAGAATATGAAAAAAAAAGAAAAGGGATACGAGGTCAGAGGCTAGTCCGACCTTAACCTCATAAGCCTTTATCAACTGAGGCAGATGGTGATTTTCCTTCCCCTTGTAGAAGATGGCCTGGTGTCAAAGTGCTTAAGAGTTCCCTTCTAACTTCAAGGTCAGCAGTTCTAAACCACCAGCCATTCTACAGGAAATAGACAAAGCTTTCTACTCCTGTAAAGAGTTACAGTCTCAGAAATACATGGGATACCTCTACTCTGTCTTACTGTCTATGCTGTCAGTCAGCATCTACTGAATGGCCATGAGTTTGGTTTGAGTTTGTGTAGGTGGAGAGGTCAAAAGCCACTCCACCATGCCCACAACTCTCTATTAATGTCTTCATCTTTTGATGCTATTTAAAACATGCTGTGGTCACTCTAGGAAACATTTCAAGTCTTCTACAAGCAGAAAATCAGTCTATGGCTGGGTTGATATGCCAAGGCAGCTAACCTGTAGATGCAGTCTATTCAGAAATAGGAGAAAGGACAAATCAGACAAATAAAAATCAACCAACCAAACGAAAAACCCAGAGGCAAGATATGTGCCCCAAACATCCCATTGATTGACTGAGCTTTTCACAATGAGACCAACTATTTTACTATCCCATATACCATGGAAAACACTCTGCTTTTTAAATAAACTTCATGTCCTTAGTGTTCTATTCATTTTATAACATTAGGGCATGATTTTTTTTTCCTTTTGAAGCTTTTACCAACAAAGTACTAAACAAACGACAGAGTGGTAGAGAAGCCACATTTAAACCAGAAGAGTGAGGATATAGAAGAAAATTTCAAAATACCGTACAATGGTGGAAGTGAAAATAGAGAAGAAAGCTTTTAAATCTTTTTATTTTTTTATTTTTGCAGAGAAAAACAAGCCCAATTTACCAGTATTGGGGAAAGGATTAAGTTTGTTTTCAATAATCTCAATTAAACATTGAAACATTGAACTATCAAAAGATTGAAGCTGTCGGCAAGGGGCCAGTTGTCATCCTCTGGCCAACGAAAGAGGTGTAAAGCAGATGATGGAACATTTGCAATGTATTTTTAGGGGAGAGATGCATCAGCGATGCCAGAGGAGACCTAAAACGCCCCATGTAGAAATGGATCAGCTTTTGTTCTATTTCTCTTTCCCCACCCTTGCTTTCTAGACCGAGGTTGGGAAGAAGGCACACAATCTGTCCCAGCATCTGTCGCCTCAGCTCCCCTTTGCTCATTGTTTTTCTCTTGTCCTGTAACCTTGTGGACATGCAAAGCAGTTTTTGCACCCTTTCTCAATTTTGAAATTATTTATTAATCCATGACATGTAAGTTAAAGAAATAGAGCCTCAATCAGCAAGATGTTTCTATTAAAAGTCACTGGAAGTTAGACAAAGGATGGCTCTGCTCAGACTATCCAAATAGAAATGCTATATGAGTTCAGCCAATCAATGGTGGTTTGGAATCCTGTCCTTATCATTTAACCTCTGGAATCTAAAGAACTGGCTTAACCAAGATGAGCTTGGTTTCCTCATCAGTCACATGATGTCAGCCACTTCTACTTCTGAGTTTTATTATAAGGAAGAAAAGACTGAGTGTAAACACCCATGCATTACACTAAGGATAGTACAGATGCTTAACAAATAAACATTTTGTTATCTTCCCTAAGAATCCCTAGTGGTGCACTGGGATATTAACCACAAGTGCACAGCTTAAACCCCAAGCAATGCCCTGGGACCATCTGTTTCCATAAAAGTCCAGTCTCGGACATCTGAGATAGGGTATCTATGAGCTGGAATCCACTTAATAACAGTAGGTGATATATACATATATACATATATGATTTTACCCATCCCATAAAAATTACCAGCTTATTAATTTTAATATTTAGAGAACTTCACAAATATGTCCATGACAAATGATGACAGCTGATCTGGTCTGCAGAACTGTGATAGTTACAGAATGTGTTGTCAATTTGAGAGGATTAAGAGTGAAGGGGTGGAGTTTAGCCTGTCAATCAGGCCCCAGCTTGATAACCTCATTTGGTGACACTAAGTAGCTAAATAACTCACGGAAGGTGGGCCACACGTGCACTCCATGTGAGACATTTCCATTGACAAGACACATGGAGCTATGCTACAGCCCTGGACCTGGAGGAACCATGTGGAGACCCACGCCAGTGCTGAAATGCTCCCACCATCACTGGATCCACAAGACTTTCCGCCCACTGGCCTGTGATCATCCTGCATTGGGCATCATCGCCTGTGTTTCGTGAGTCTAAAGAGGAATTTATGGATTGCTATCAGACATATGGGCTAATACCGGACTTATGGACTTGATCTAGACTGGGCTGGGATGTTTTCTCAATATTCACTTGCTCTTGTATGTAAAGCTTTTTCTTATACACATATGAGTGTCTATAAATTTGTTTCTCCAGTCTAACACAAGAACTGAGAAAGGAAATAGCAGAAATGTAACAAAGTGTGTGAAGATTAAGTAATTAAAATACAGCTCTAATTCCAGGTTATGTTACACATCTTAAAAAGTTATTATCTATGTTAGTTGGCTCAGTTATCTGCATTTAGTAATTACCTCTTCTCAAAGCCTATAAGAAATTTCTAGACATTTTTAAGTCACTGCTTTCAACAATTTTCAAACTACTACATTTTAGGGAGAAGAACATCTTTGTTCAGAATAAACACCTTCCCAAGTGAGTCTGAATGTGGAAGGCAAGTTCCTAAAGTATAATTTCTGAAAACAAAAGTAAACTAAAACATACAACTAAGCGTACTTCAGTCCTCTTTATAAGAACTGTGTTTGAGTACAGTATACAGAAAGGATGTGGTAAGAAAGAACAAAGAAGGGGAAGGTAGAGTAAAACCCACAAGGCAACACAATGAATCTACAGAACAAGATAGTCAAGGAGAAACTAAGAAAATCCTTACTGGTGGTGGATTCTCTACAGGAGGCATATAAAATAATAATATTTAACTTTATGTGCCAACCATTGCTCAAGGAAAAATTCTTGGCCACTTCAAAACTTCAGCAAAATCAATACCACATATACTTTTTTTTTAATTGAAGATTTGTAAGGATATCACAACGTGGCCAATTTCCACGTCTGACTCTTTGTGAACCAGAAAAAAAGATTATATATATATATGTGTGTGTGTGTGTGTGTGTGTGTGTGTGTTAGAGTATGCCAGGGTTGGCATCCTAGAGCCATAAAATATCAGGAAAAAATCTTGGAAATGACATTACGTTTCATAGAGGAAGTAACATGGTTGGTTCAAGCAATGTTAACTTAGAACTAGAAATACTGTAGTTGGCACTGGAACTACAGGCACAACTTTTGGGAAAATGGCAACTCTTGGGCAATGGAGACCCCTAACACATATTCAAAAGTATATATTTACAATGAAAACAGTTGTGTGTATTTCAACATAAAAATAATTGCATCAAATGTCAAGTAATTGACATATATTTGTATAAAACTTGAACCTGGCACATCGTATATAAGTTTTCACTGCAGAAATAATGCTTACTTTATAATTTTATCTTTTTTAAAATCATTTTTGGGGGCTCATAGATTGGATCTAAATTTATCTTAATGATAACACATTATTGTGAAATATATTGAGATAGAAAATGGACATATGTCATATGTGAGTTTCAAATGACCAATAACAATCAGAGGCTGCAGTGTCAGTTAGTTAAATCAGCAGCTCCAGAACTCCTAGTTTTTATACTTCCTTCTTCATCACAGACTCAGAATTTACAGAAGATTCCATAACAATATCTAATTTATCAAATACTAAAATGTCCCTCAAATTCTCTACATCCTAAGAAAAATATCTGCACCGATTTGTTTTCTCATAAGTGATATTTCATTTAAATGGAAACAGCCTAATAATGAAATGGGTAATCATTAAAGAGTTTATTTTGCTCGTCCAAATGATTGCTCTTGGTTGGAACCAATTTCAGGACAATTTTAACTCAGGATCAGCTGGGGAAGGAAAATGACGACAGCAAGAACAACAAACAAAATAAGGAGGAACCTGACAACACACTGTCACCCACAGTAATAAGGGTAAAGGAAGACTGGGAAGCACCCCTGCAGCTTAATCAATGATCCCCACTTGCTCATAAATCAAAGATGCACTCAATTGCTCCAAATTAGGAATACCTGACGTCAAGAACTGGCTTGATTTCTTACTGGTTTCGCACCCGGTAGCTGCAGTGACTAAGTAATCGCAATTTCTTTTCCTCTCAAGGCACAAACGTGTGTGTGTGTGTGTGTGTGTTACCACTTGTACTAATCCCAAACTCAGGCCAAAGGCAGAAAAATATATTCAGAAAGGCTTTCACATCAGGGTTGGTCTCTATGTCGCTATTAGCTAGAGATGACACCAGTGCAGTGATTAGCCACACCTCATTCAGTTTCTGTCTTCTCTACAACTTGGAAGACATGATGTTACCACCAAAAATAGTGATTTCATCTAAAAGTAACACAAGGTTGCTATGTGTTTAAATGTGTATTGTTATCTATATATTTCCTAGTAATGGACCTGATCTATATTTTCAATATATCAATTATAAAAAGTATGTAGTGATTTCCTTCTTTCTACAGTGATCAATGAACACCTAATGATGGGAGTTAGTTATGAGGTGAGTGAGTTTCTCTGATACTGACTTTGTATGAAGAAAGAATTGTATGCCCTCTCTTTGTGTGTTTAGAACTGTATATAAAATATGAAATGTATAAAATACACATTCCATTTCCATCAGATGTTAAGAACAGAAGAAATGAGCTTAGCCATTGATTTTAAGTAAATAAATAAATAGATAAAAATAATGAATTTATAGGCAGGGAAAATTTAGGTTTAGAAATAGAAATTTAAAATATTTATAATTATGCCAAGTTTCTGAACAGCCTCGACTAGAGCAGAGAACTCGCGGTGTTCCTTGTTCTTTAGAGCTGTATTGAATTTCAGTCCCGTTGAGTCTGTTCTGACTCCCAGTGACCCGGATACAACCGAATGAGGCACTACCCAGCCCTGCCCCATCCTCACAATTGTCATATTTGAGCACATGGTTGCAGCCACGGTCCCAATCTGTCTCCTTGAGGGCCTTCATGTGTTTTGCTGACCCTGTAAGTATGATGTCCTTTCCCAAGGACTAGATAGCATTAGAAGAGTGTCTGTAGGAGAGATGTTGATCCAAACTGAAAGATAAGAAGTATTAACCATGGTGATCTTCGTCATATTGTGGTTATGAGTGGGATGCTAACCACAGGTCAGCAATTCTAAACCACCAGTTGAATCCAGGGTGCAAGACAGAGCTTTCTACTCCTCTAAAGAGTTACTGTCTCTGAAACTCACAGAAGCATTTCTACCCTGTCCTATAGGGATGCTATGTGCTGGAATTGATTTGATGGCAGTGCGTTTGGTTTTGGTTTTGGGTACTAAGAATCTCGATTCACAAGTATAGGAACCATAGGATATTACCATTTATTTTGAGATGGCATATCCCATTCTACACATTTGGAAAGAACTCTTAAGAAAAAGCACTTTTAGAAAAGGTGGAAGTTAGAGAAAAAATTGGCCCAAGAGTCAGACCGAGTCTTTCTGAGAAGTTGCCAAGAATTTAAAGTTGGAATACGACAAAAATTCTAGCATATACTTGGAAATTCAACCAATTTCATCCTCAATGTTTTCTGTATGTTCACAATTGATGTTCTTGACATGCTGATTCAGAGTCGTCAAACAGATTTGTGTTCTTGCTACTTATGTCTTGTGTTTGTACCTGTAGCAAACTGTGAACCATTTTATATCACAGCTGCCCCGTTGGTGATTATATCTTCCCAAATAACTATTAGAGTGAGTGAAACATAGCTATTTTTTTAACATTTTATTAGGGGCTCATACAACTGTTATCGCAATCCATACACACATCAATTGTGTAAAGCGCATTTGTACATCATTCTCAAAACATTTTCTCTCCACTTAAACCCCCACATTAGGTCCTCATTTTCCCCTCCCTCCCCCCCCCCCCCCCCCCCATGAGCCCTTGATAGTTTATAAATGGGTATTTTGTCATATCTTGCCCTGTCCGACGTCTCCCTTCACCCACTTTTCGGTTGTCTGTCCCCAGGGAGGAGGTCACATAATTCCTTGTAATTGGTTCCCTCTTTCCTACCCACTCTCCCTTTACCCTCCCTGTTTCGCCACTCACACCACTGGTCCTGTAGGGTGCATCCGCCCTGGATTCCCTGTATTTTCTGTTCCTATCTGTACCAGTGTACAACCTCTGGTCTAGCCAGACTTGCAAGGTCGAATTCGAATCATGGTAGTGGGAGCGGGGAGGAAACATTTAGGAACTAGAGGAAAGTTGTATTTCTCATCGTTGTTACATCGCACCCTGACTGGCGCATCTCCTCCCCGAGACCCCTCTGCAAGGGGATCTCCAGTGGCTTACTAATGGGCTTTGGATCTCCACTCCGCACTCCCCCCATCATTCACTATGGTAAGATTTTTTTTGTTCTGATGATGCCTTATACCTGATCCCTTCGACACCTCGTGGTTGCATAGGCTGGTGTGCTTCTTCCATGTAGGCTTTGTTGCTTCTGAGCTTGATGGCCGCTTGATTACCTTCAAGCCTTTAAGACCCCAGGCGCTATACTTTTTGACAGCCGGGTACCATCAGCTTTCTTCGCCACATTTGCTTATGCACCCATTTGTCTTCAGTGATCTGTTCGACACCTCGTGATCACACAGGTTGATATGTTGTTCCATGTGGGCTTTGTTGCTTCTGAGCTAGATGGCTGCTTGTTTACCAAAACATAACTATTTAAATAACATTTGTTGAGTGAATAACTGTTTGAATCATGAGAGTAACTTCAATAATGCTAAATAGAGGTTTTATATTCAGTGTAGCTCATATATTACTATTCTTGGAAGGCTGGGGAGCATTATATAATGTATGTGCAACTCATTCAAAATGTTGAATAACTAGGATGTTACATTATTTTTCCAGATAACAGAGTTCAGACAGCTTTAGCACACTCGTAGCCCACATGCCATGGTTTGGCCTACAGATATGATTTGTTTAACCTAGAGTGAGTTTTAAGATTCGGAACCAGTTGCCAACATGTAATAATTGGGAATTTTTTTCATGTTTTAAGGACCCAGATATACTACTTAACCTAAAAAAAATTTAGGTTGGCAGAGCCGGGCTGCATTTCTGTATGACAATGACTGTGTAGAGGTGTCCAGCTCTTCACCTGCACGGGGGCCAGTTCATGGGACCCTGGGTGCTCTGCCTATCTTCGGTGTAAATCCAGATGGACTGCATGTTCCATTTAGGCATCTCCTCAGGTCAAGGCTGCAGAAACACGGACATTCACTCCCATGGAGTTGGTCCCAACTCTGAGCAGCCCTGTATGCCAGAGTAGAAATGCCCTTAGCACAGCAGTTTTCAACCTGCGGGTCGCGACCCCTTTGGGGGTTAAATGATCCTTTCACGGGAGTCGCCTACCATCAGAAAACACTAATATTTCACAATACATAATTACATATTGTTTTGTGATTAATCACCATGCTTTGTTTAATTATATTCAATTTCTAACAATGAAAACACATCCTACATTACTATTCATAATACTAGCAAAATTACAGTTATGAAGTAGCAACAAAAATAGTTTTATGGTTGGGGGGGTCACCACAACATGAGGAACTGTATTTGAGGGGCGTGGCATTAGGAAGGTTGAGAACCACTGCCTTATGAGTTTCTGAGACTGTAACTCTGGTGAAAAGCAATCAGTGGTTTCGAACTGCTGACCTTCCAATTAGAAGCCCAATCTGTTACCTCTGTGGCACCTTTCACGATAGGAGAGTTGGCTATGGATAAATCAAGGAAAGAAAAGAAAGCTTTTAAAAAAAGTTATATTCATTAAAATATCTAATATTTCTTTTAATCATTATGCTTAGGAGTTCCCTTAATTTTATCTCCCGTTTCTGCCAGTCCAGTGATGCCTTAATGTACATTCAGGTGGGAGTAAGCATAAACTTCCAAACTAGTTTTACTTTATGTCTCTTTGCTCAATAAGATCCTCAAAAGATCCCCATTGCTAGGTAAATTATGTTCACCGTCTATGGCTTGCCATTCAGATTCTTCCAGGACACACGTTAGTGCATGTCTGTGATCCTGTCATTCACTGTATTTCCCATTCACCGATGGTGGAACTACCCACGGCGCATGCATATGTTTGCTCCATTCTTTCATCATCCCATAAGTCTTGCCAACATGTAGCAATTTATTATCTTTCAATACTTTCACTTCAGCATGTCTCAAGACTATTCTATTTTCTTGAAATGTTTCCTCATTTCTCATTCAAAAATATTCTGCTTTTATAAAATTCTGTAATAGTTCATAAGTAAATCTCTAATAGAGCTCACCATTTCTTGTCTTGTATTATGGTCATATTTTATAATCATGAAAATAAAATTGTTCTCATACAGATGATGAAAACACTTAAGTAGCACTAAGTATGGGTCAAGTACTAGTTTAAGGACTTTACATAAATTAAGAAACTTAATTCTCAAGAGTACCCTTTGAGATTAATATTAGTACTATCTCCATTTTATAGACAAGAAAATTAAAACCCAAAGAGGTCAAGTAATGGGGGCAGATTCAATACCAGGTGATTTGAATCGAAGCTGTCTACTCTTCCTATTAGATTATATGTCTTCTTAGAAGGGAACTGCAATATAAATCAGATAACCCTGTTTGACACTTGTTATAGATCACCTAACCTAATCAATAGAGGAATCCATTCAGGTTCCCAAACATATCTAATATTTAAGTGACTGAGATAAAATTTTAACTCATTTGGTATCATGAATATAAAATGTAAATGCCATGAGAAATTTTGTAGCCTCTGTGTATCCAAATTCCTAGTAGAGTCATGCACATGTTTTAAATGAAATAACAAAAGCGTTAAGTACTTCAAAAACTTCTTAAAGCCACTATTGCTATTTACTGACTGGATGAGTTTAGAATGGAAAAAAGTCACCATTTCAAGTATTTTGACAGATAAGTGTTTGACACACATAAAGTTTATGCCTTCAGACTTCACCCTTAATTTCCTCATTTCCGTCAACATATGAATTTTTTGATAAGGAGACTTCATCTCCCTTGCTTTCAATCTGTGCCTTGGACTTAATTGTGTGTGTGTGTGTGTGTATGTGCATTTTTTCCATATGTTCTACCATTTCTCCAATACCAGCTCAGTCTTCCAAGCTGTGAAAGGAATACTATCACTGGACATCATTTTTGAGAAGGCATTTCAGGTACTTTATAGGCATATAAATGATATAGGTATGTACAAATTAAGTTTTACTTCCAAAAATTCACAATAAGCAAAAAAAAAGAAAAAAAAAGGCTCAGAATGTAAGAATATTTAACATCCTGGTTGATTGTCCTGTTAACTTTAGACAAGATTGGCAATGGAATGACAAAAATAGTTTCATGATACTTGATGTGTTATGTAATCTTTATACCCATATTATAAATCACATTCTGTACACTTACCATGTTACCTTTACAAATACATTCCACAACATTTTAATATTTTAGAAGACCTTTGTCTAATATATACATTCTAAAACATATTGGAGTCATTTTGCTCTCCACCTAAGCCCCTGGCATCAGCTCATTTTTCCCCTCCCTCCCTGCTCCCCCCTCCCTCATGAACCCTTGGTAATTTATAAATTATTATTTTGACATATTGTGACCTGTCTGACATCTCCCTTCACCCACTTTTCTGTTGTCCATCCCCCAGGGAGGAGGTCACATACAGATCCTTGTAATTGGTT
>NW_022103958.1:22924385-22948001 GCF_000313985.2 Echinops telfairi
CCCTTGATCATGCCCTACCAGCCCTCCCACACCCTTTTCCAGCACATTTTTAATGCAGCTTTGTGGTAAAATTAGGTGTCACAGCTTATATTCGGGTCGGCTTTTATTTGATTCCTCAGCTTATACTTGAGTATATACGGTAATGTCTTCCTCTTCTCAGCTAATCTACTACCTTGCCTGATGTTCTTTTTTAGGGATATGTCTCTCCTGTTAATATGTTCAAAGAATGTGAGACAAAGTCTTACCATCCTTATTTCTAAGGAACATTCTGGCTCTACTTCATTCTAGACAGACTTATTTGTTTTACTAGCAGTCTGTGGTACTTTCAATATTCTCAACCAATACTATAATTCAAATACATTGATTATTCTTTATTTAGTCTTCTTTATTTATTGTCTAGCTTTCACTTCATATGATACAGTTTCAAATTCCATGTATGAGTCAGACACATTTGGGTCCTCAAAGTGACAATATTTTAAAGGGGATCTTGTTCAGGAGATTTGTCCAGTGCTATACACCATCCTGTTTCTTCACTGCTGCTTCCCTGCGTGTTGAATTTGAACTCAACTAAAATATACTCTCACAGCTTCACTCCTTTCTTCTTTCATCATGATGTTGTCTATGACTCTAGGTTGTAGAATTTGCTTTCTTATGTTTAGTTGTAACCCATACTCAGACGATGGTCTCTGGTAAACATCAGTATGGCCTTTGAGTTCTCCTTGATTTCAGCAAACCAAATCGTGTTATCTGCAAAATTGCAGCTTTACTAAAATGTCTCCCTCAAAACCTGATGCCTTATTCCTTTTCATACAGTCCAACTTCTCAGACTATTTGCTCAGCATACGGAATGAATAATATGGTTAAAGGACACAATTCTGATGTGGACTTTTCCTGATTGTAAACCAGGCAACATCCTTTGTTCTCTTTGAAAAACTGCTTCTGGATCTATGTACAGCTTCCTCGTGGTCATAATGAAGTGTTCTGGAATTCCCATTCTTCACAATATTACACATACGTTGTTATGATCCTCAGCCAAATGTCTTTGCATAGTCAATAAAACACGATTAAGCATTTTTCTGGTCGCTGCTTTCAGACAAGATTCACTTGCGATTAGCAATGTATCTCTTCTGCCACGTGTCCTCTTCTAAATCCGACAGGGATTCCTGGTCGCTCCATGTCACGCTCCACGGCAACTATGTTTGCCTATCTTCAGCAAAGTTGACTTTCATGGAATAGTAAGGATGTTTTTCAATGATTTTTGGATTCTGTTAGGGAACATTTCTATGGAATGGGCATAAATATCAATTTCTTCTAGTCAGTTAGCCTAGTAGCTGTCTTCCAAACTTTTGACACCTATAGGTCAGTGATTTCTGTACTTCATGTTTGTTGAAATATTTCAATTAGTATTTTGTCACCTTTTGGATCCTTCTTTTGGTTGGTGCTTTTTTTGATGATACCTTGTTTTTTATCATATGATACCTCTTGATATGGTTACATACCAACCAATTCTGTTTGATATAGTGAAGCTCTGTATTCCTTCCATCTTCCTTTGTTGCTTCATCCATTTCTCCCTTACAATTCTTCATTCACTATTTCAACACGAGGCTTGAATTCTGTCTTTAGACTTTTCATCTGGAGATATGCTGGATATTTTCTTCCATGTTAAGTTTCCAACTCCAGATTTGGGGTTTACTTTTGAAATTTTCTGTTCAGCTCCTTTACTTCATCAGTTCTTTTATTTGCTTTAGCCATACTATACTCAAAAGCAAATTTCAAAGTTCTCTTTCTTTCTTTTTTATCATTTTACTGGGAGCTCATACAACTCATCACAATCCATACATCCATCAATTGTATGAAGCACATTGGTACATTCGCTACCCCATCATTCTCAAAACACCCCCTCTCTATGTAAGCCCCTGGCATCAGCTCCTCATTTTCCCCCTCCCTCCCTCCTCCCCCCTCCCTCATGAACCCTTGATGATTTATAAATTATTATTCTGTCATATATTACACTGTCTGACATCCTCTTCACCCACTCCTCCATTGTCTGTCCCCCAGGGAGGAGGTTATATGTAGATCCTTATAATGGGTTTCCTGTCTCTACCCCACCCTCTCTCCACCCTCTCTGTGTCACCACTCTCAGCACTGCTCCTGACGGGCTCATCCACCCTGGATTCCCTGTGTTTCCAGTTCCTGTCTGTACCAGTGTACATCTCAAAGTTCTTTTTGATTTACAGCTTTGTCTTTTCTTTCATTCCAGTCTTTCTAATTTTCTTTCACTGTTCTCATGTATGATGTTTCAATGTCATCACGCAACTCATCTCGTCAGTTTTCAGTGTTCAGTATCTCAAATATGTTCTTCAGAGGGTCTAGACACTCGGCTATATAGACTCAGGGTTATAATTTGACTCTGGTGGAGCTGTTTTCACTTTCTCCAGCTTCAACCTGAACCTAACAGGCTGTTCCACAATTATCCGTGCCTTTGTACAGACTGATAATATCAAGCTTTCCATTATTTCTCCCTGTGGTACATAATTTCACGTCAACTAGAATAGATAAAAATGTAGGGGCGGAGTCTTGCCAGTCACTTAGGTCACAACCTGATGATGCCTCATTGTGGGTGTGACCTTTTCGTAAGGAGGGTCCTGGGAACCTCCCTTCTTTCTCTGCCTTCACCTTCCTGCTCATGAGTCACTCAGACCTACCAGAGCTCTGTGGCTGGCTCCCATGAATCTGAAGAGTGATTTCTAAACTAGCCTCGAACTTCTGGACTAGCATCCGACTTATGGACTTGAGTCAGACTGGGATGGAATATTTTATTGATGCACGATTACTTCTGGTTAAAAAGTTCTTTTTTATACATATATGAGCATCACGGAATTTGCTTCTATCGTCACCGGCTTAACACACTCCCCATAGATTTAGCCAATTTAATTCGTGTGTATTTAATAGGGCAAGATCCGTTTGTATGTCACTGTTTCTGTTGCTGAAATTGCATTTGTAGTGATGCTGTGATTCTTTCTAAAGTTGTTATTCTGTCAAGTGATCTCCAGCTTTTGTTTCTGTTACCAAGACCTTATTTTCCCATTATTGATCCTTCCTGTGTGCTGCCAACTTTCAAATTCCACTCATCAGTAATGATCAATTCACCTTGAATGCAGTTTTTTCCCATTTCAGATAGAATAAACTGGTAGAATTCTTTAATTTTTTCACCTTTGGCTTTAGTGCTTGATGTGTAAATTTAAATAATAGTTGTACTAACCAGTCTTCCATATAGATAGATGCATAGGTAGATAGATACAGAGAGATAGAGTTTATTATTCTACCATAGACAGCATTCTACTTAAATATAGATCTTGAGATATTCCTTTTGATGGTAATTCTGACACCATTTTTCTTGAATTTGCTATTCCCGGTGTAGTTAACCATATGAATGTCTAATTCAAAGTGCCCATGTTCCATTTCAGTTTTGAGACTTTCAATTTACCTAGATGTATTCATTGTATATCCCCATTCTGATTATTAATGGATTCTTACAGCTGTTTCTTCTCTTTTTGAATCATGCCTTATCTAGAAACAAAGACCCCAAAAGCTTTGCTCCAACCACATCATTTAGGGTTGACTATATTTGAGGAGCTCTTTCCCAATTGTATTTTGAGTACCTTCAAATCTGAGAGAAACATCTTATTGCATTATATCAAAATCATTATATTACAATTTGCAAGGTGTTCAGTGGCAAACACCTCATAAGTAAACCAACTCTTCCTTCATCCTAGTGTATTCTTAGCCTGGAAGCTCTACTGAAACCTGGTCACCATGGGTGACTCTGCTGGCACTTTAAATACCGGTGATGTAGCTGCCAGCTTCACAGCAACACACAAACTGCCACAGGCAAATGGACAGACAAGCTGGATGTTATGTTCTACTCTCTGAAAATGTAGAGGTTAAAAGTATTTATTCATAAATAGTAAGTAAACTTTTATGTAGAGACATACCATTATTAATATTTTATCTCCATTACTGTCAAAGTATTTGAATCATGGCAATTTTACATTTTATAAAGTAGGATTGATTGATCCGTAGGATTTTCTTGGCTATAATCTCTGTGAAAGCAGAATTTCAAGACTTTAATTTTTTTCAATATAACTGTGTGGGGTTGAATGGTGAATTTTTAGATCAGTCGTCAAATACGAATTACATTTAATATAAGGTAAAATTTGAAGGACTTTTATATAATTTGTGTAAGAAAATGAGACCAAAATTCTACAAATAGAGAAGAGTTAGGTATTTGATTAGATAAATTCCATTTGGACTTTCAAGATTTATATCCCACAATTCTACACTATGTTGTTTGCTTCAAGAGGCTGATTTTTATGAATGTCTCAGTGGTTTATCTTGTATTCTTCCTTTTTGTGGTTTAGCCAATAGGAATTACAGGTAAGGAATTAGGTAATTAAAGGATAGTGTCTTTATGTGTCTATTTCCATTCAATTCTCTGTGTCAGGTTTTAATAGATGGTTGTGTTTCTCTTATAAAAAATATGTAAAAGATTATCAGTAAATTTGAGAAATAAAGACATTTACATATACTATTAAAACTGACACATCCTTGACTCAGAGCTCTGCCTTCATTTAGCTGTTTTATTGGGAAGCTAGCTAATATGTCAATAAATTATTGACCTTTAATGGCAGAATTCCTTCTCTGTCACTAATGAGTCGCATGACCTTCAGAAAGAAATATGACCAGTTACGTTTTGGTGCGATCTCCTTTTATCCAGCGTGATGAGAAATTCCCCAGCACTTCCAGCTTCTAGCAGTAAGACTGCATGATGCTTACTCTATCACGGGCATGTGCATAATATGAGGCCATATGCCATGCCGAAGCAAACAGAAAGGAAGAACTCAAGAATGGTGTAACTATAGGACCGTCTTATTAATCCTTTGATATGAATTACTGAGAATATTTGATATTTATAACCCTCAGGAAATTGTTAGCTGAAGGAATTTTTTGGTGAGAGCTATATTTGGGATAAATTTCACATATAGTCTTCAAACATAACAGGTGAAATTCACGTGACGGCACCCTAATTCATTTAGTTTATTGTTTTAGTAAACCATTTTAAAACAAAAGACAGTATCAGAGAAAAATCAAAGAAGGTAGTCTGTGCTTCTAAGGAACTCATAATAAGCCTTGCTGTGATGGTGGTTGGATAAAATAGATTAGCATAGTTTACAAAAATTAAATTGTATAATCAAGTCTAATGTTCATATTCTGCCTACCATGTGTATACTATTACTGATGTTGAAAAACACTTGAATTGATTTTATTGACATAGGTCAACATTGTGGCAAATGATTTTCGATGAAGAACAATACAGCAGCATATGACATCAATACAGAATATAAGTCATCCCCCTTTTAACTGAAAGGTTTAGTTATCTCTTTTAAAAGATTAGTTAATATTGACTTAGGAAAGTAAAGATGTTTCTCAATGACAGTATATTAGCATAAGAAGCTCTTACTATGATAACCTAATGAAATAATCATTCTAATACTGAGCCTTTTCTACCCTCCCTTTACTCAATGACTATGCAGTAACAAACCAAAAATCACTGCCATTGAGTTGATTCTGACTCATAGCAACCCTATAGGACAAGATGATGTCACCCTTGTGAATTTCTGAGACTAACTCTTTACAGAGCCCTGTGGTATCGTGGTTATGTGTTAAGGCTGTGATCCACTTATCCAGCAGTTTAAACCCCAAGCAGCTCCGAGGGAGAAAGACTGGGCTTTCTACTCGCATAAACAGTTACAGCCTTGGAAACCCAGAAGGGGGTTGTTATGAGTCAGCACAGACTCCATGGCAGGGAGTTTAGCTTTGGTTTAACTCTCTATGGAATTAGAAAGCCTCGTCTCTATCTCAGGATGTGATTGGTGGTGATCTTGTGGCTAGCAGCCCAACATGTAACCACTACAACACCAAGGCTCTCATTATACACTACAGTTTGTACAAAACAAGTTCAAAGTGAGCTCATAACCAAACTTGACAGTGATCAATTTTTGTTTTAGATAGAATGTACATAAACCTCTGGAAAATCTTGGATCAGTGATACATACAATCAGCAAAGTACATCAGTTGAAATTTGATAAATGTCCATTTGAGTTCCAAAGTTTTATTGTAAAATAAGATGGAAATGCATACCTGATGCTCTGGAGAATACTATGAAATATTATTCAAAATGGCAGCTTTATATAACTACACAAAAAGGCAGATATTATAAATGAAGAGCAAATACACTCATAATTTCCTTAATATAATTTTCTTTTGTGCCTTTCAAAGTGAAACATTTCATTGTTTATTAAAGCAGAAGTATTAACTAATCTATTTTTTTTGTACATCCTTAACTTAAAAAGGCAATATTAGGGCTAGGTTTAAACACACTTTTAAACATACCACCTTAAAATTCTGTCTTCATATTCTAGGCCTGTCACTTTGGTCAAATTTCATAATCTCATTAAGTTTTAATTTCATCTGCTGTGAGACAGGCACATGAAATAATACCTATTGGATGAAATACTCTGAGGATTAACTTAGAAAATGCATAGAGCACAGAGCACAATAGATATTTAAATATTGGTTGTTTTATCTCTGTTTTTGTTAATTAAATTTTATTAATATCATCAAAGGTTTGGATTTTTTTTAAGTCTATTTTCTCACTACTGAAAAGAGTGTAGTTTTCTTGCTGCCCAGAAAAAAATAAAAAGGGTGACATTCCGTAATCAATCTTATGGAAAAATTAGTTTCAAGGGAAAGATTTGCCTTTTACACACAAGGAAGGTCTGGCCAGGATTTGGTCTCTGTGTAAAAGCTGTTCATATATTTTTAGCGAGGTCAAAATAATACTCAAAATGTTGAGAGCAAATTGCAAAGTCATGGAAACCTTAGAACATGCACATAAATATTCAAAATGCTCCTGGATGACAGATTAATCTGATGGGTTCTGTTACTTAAAAATAAGACAGAATTTCCTAATATCTTTGTAGTCCGCAGATGAAGGGAAGCAAAAGAAATGTTATTTATGCTGCTATATTCAAAGCACGCCTGGTGGCATTGTGGTTTCTGTGTTGGACCGCTAACCACAAGGTCAACAGTTCAAACCAGCAGCAGCTCTCCTGGAGAAAGGCAAGGCTTTCTACTCCTGTCAAGAGATTCCATCTCAGAAAAACCTTCAGGGCAGGTCTGCCCTACCCTGTCGGACCATCATCAGTTGGAACTGACTGGACGGGACTGAGGTCTTGTTTTCACTTTTGCTTTGGTTGCTATGGTAACGGCTAGTGCTAGGATTACATTTTTCTCTATTGATCACGTCTGTTTAATTAGACCACGCAAAAGCTTCTCTGTTAGGGTTTAGAACTCCTTTAGAGTTGCTAGGAATCCTGATGGTGTAGCGCATTACGAGGTGAGCTGCTAATGGCAGAGCCAGCAGTTTGAAATCACCTGCCGCTCCGTGGGCGGAAGATGAGGTTTTCTACTCCTACGAACAGTTACATTCTCTGAAAGCCACAGGGCAGCTCTACCCTCTCCTGTAGGGGTCGCTCTGAGTCAGTTAACTCAACACAATGCGTTTGAGTGTTTTGACTTTTAGAGTTATTGTTGTTTCTTCAGAGAAATAAACTTCCAAGAAACTGCTGGGCAGAATGATGTCAAAATAAGACCCTATTGTTTTAGGGTAAGGAAGCACAAAACAAAATTTACTAGGGGGATAAAGAATTAAACATTGAAATTTAGAAATATGTAGATTACAGATTTGACAATTCTTGATTAGAGAGGTAAGTAGATTTTGAGCTTCACATAGTCTTCTCGCGAGAACAAAAATTTAGACGATAGTCTGTACACGTATCTGAGATGCAAAGTGCAATGTTATCTCATTTAAAACTGAATAAAACCAAAAACTATGAATAACTGTGCAAGCTGAGTACTATTATCATTAATAAGGGAGCTATTCCTAAAAAGAAAGCAGTTTGCTCAGGGCACAAACCTAGGAAATGACTGAGCTGAGACTCACTAGAGTGTCTTTTTACTCATAAACTCATTACATTAGAAAAACACCCCCTTATATTCAGGGACTGTGCAAGCTCATCTTCCAGATGAATATGTTGATAAATGAAAACTTCGGGTAAGTGAAACACACATCTAAATCTGAAAAACAGTTGTTTAAATTAGCATATATATATGTATATATATATATATACACTTAAGGGAAAGTATATAATTAAAAAAAAACTCTGTTTAGGTATCCTTTTTATCATACTGGCTAAAAAATCTGGTAAGGAGCAAAATAAACAAAGATCCATGACTGAGAAAGGACCCTGACAGCAATCAGAGTCCAGCCCTGAAAGGCAGTGTCCTGAGGTCACAGTTCTTTGTGTTCTGTCCTAACAGTTTTAGCCAGAAGGGTCAGAAACTGAAATTAAACTGGCTCAAAAATTTAGAAAATGGATTTAGATTAAATGGAACATCCAGTAATTGATCTGTGTTACCATAACTTAATCCTGTGTTTCTGGTTCAAATTCCTGTGATTCCCTTGGCTCTGCTCATCCTCAGAAGGGGTAGAAATGCTTTAGAAATGTTCACCCATTCCCAAGTGTAGAGCCATAAAGAAACTGCATTTCTTAAGAATTAAGGCTATGTTTCCCAAAAGCTGCCAAAAAAATTGCAGCTGGGGCAAATCCTCTCAATCTATGATTATTACCAAAAAGAGGGAATGTTAATGCCATCCATCAAGTGGAACCACACCTGGAATAAAATCAGGATGATTGTAGGAGAGGGAAGCAATTTGACAACCAAACTTTCCCAACATCACACAGCGGTGAAGCTGCCTCTCCAGAGCCATCGGAAGCTCTCTGATGAGCACATGAGCCCAGGAAGTAAAATTGAAACGTTTTAAAGGCTATTTTTCAGATTCTGGTGATTTCATTCGCTTGTGAAAATATGTGTAAGGCTCGAAAATATTTTTAAAATTTTTGGAAGGGACAACATTGGTTCTTCCGTCTCCAGAGTTTGCCAATCTCGGATGTAACCTGACATTCCAAAAAGAGCAGAAGTCTCATCATGATTAGGGAAGAAAAACTTTAAATTCAGAGCAAAGCTCGATGGACTTACTAATCGAAGCCAAATGTGAATTTAGCATTAGAGGACCTACGTAAATAGAGGAAGAATGACTTATGGATAGACTTCAGATGTGAGTGAAAAGTCCAGTGGGTGTGGGCACCACCATTTGGAGATGACCTCACACCCCAAATAACCTGGTATCACACCCACTCAGCATACAGTCTGATGAATTATTTCATGGTAATCTCTCTGGGTATTTTTGAAACAAAATTCGCTCCTGAAAGTTGTGGCATAATTACCCTGATGGCTCAGTGGGTAAGGGTTTGGGAACAGAAAGGTAGGCCCTGCGAGTTCACCAGCTGCTTTATGTAAAATACCTATGAGGCAATCGTCTCTCTCAGAGATTTACAATTTAGAAACTGCGCGGCGGTGCTGCTCTACTCTGCTATAAGGAAGAATCAACTCAAAGGCAATGCTCTTGTTTTTCTTTCTTTTAAAAAATACAATTTAAACTCACTCTAACTCTTTAATTAAAAGGGAAAAGTGGCAGGGATGTGCATTCATAATCTGCATTTTGTTTGTATTGAGTTCATCTGCGGCATGTAAGAATGTTTTGATAAAATTACTATGAAAGTTTTTAAAGCTCATAGAATGGATTCTTTCCACAACTTAGTTTTGTGGAAGAAAATATGAGACTTCTAAATATATCTATTCTACTTCAAAATAGGCATAAATGATAGAAATTTTTTTACCTTGGCTGCTAGAAGCTCAACAATTACTTTTATGTGAAATCATAGCAACTGGAAAATGTAAAGGGATTAATAGCATTCTGCTATACATGGTCCTTAATATTTTAAGACTTCACAAAAGTATAAACTGCAAACAATATTAAATACTTCAACATAAAACAAAAAAATTACAATTGAATCCATAGACAACATCTTGATAAATAGAGCAAACATTAAAATTGTCAAAGGTTTTATTATACTTGAATCCCAAACCAATTTCTATGGAGGCACCAGTCAATAAATCAAAGGACACACTGCATAGGAAAAACCTACTGTGAAAGGCCCCTGTAAAGAACTAAGGCATACTTTACTCAAACCATGGTCTTTCTATTCTCTTCATGTGCATGTGATAGCAGAGAATGAATGAGAGAGCTGGAGGAAGAACTGATGCACTTGACTTACTGTGTTTGTAAATAACTGTTACATACCATGGATTGACAGGAGAACACGGAAATCTTTCTTGAAAAAGTATGGCCAGAATGCTCCTTTGTATTGAGGATGGTAAGACTTCAGAAACTTAATCTTATATACCACATATACTCATCTATAAGCCGAGTTTGTCAGCACATTTTCGATGCAGTTTTTGTGGTAAAATCACGTGCCTCGGCTGACATTTGGGGCGGCTTATACCCAAGTATATATGGTACTTTGAACACTTTATCAGGAAGGACCAGTCCTTGGCGAAAGACATCATGTTTGGGAAAGCATAGGGTCAATGCACGAGAAGAAGGTTGTCAAGGAGATGGATTGACACAGTCGATGCAGCAATGGACTCAAACACACCAACTGGTATGAGGACTAGGCAGTGTCTTGCTCTGCTGTTTCTAGGACATCTGTGCATTGGAATCTGCTCTACTACACCTGCCAACAGCACTCTCCTATTTGACGATATCCATCAGTAAATTTGGGTAAATAGTTATTACCTCACAAAGTTCAAAAAGCGCTATTGCAAGATATATGATATCTGAGTTTTATCTGGTTAGGTAGAGTTTTTAATAGAAGCAATGTTACGGATTAAATGGTGACGCGTCACAATAGACATCATAACTTCTACATCCATATCTGTAAAGGGAGCCAGAGGGCACAGTGGTCATGCCCTGGGCTGCTAGCTGTTAAGTCATGTGTTCGAATCTGCCAGATTCTCCACAGGAGAAAGACATCGCGTTCTGTATCTATAAAGATTACAGTTCTGGAAATGAATGAGGCAGTGTTACTCTGTCCTATGCAGACAGTATGAAACAGAATTGGCTTGACGTCAATGCAGTTTTGCTCTGTTTTATTGATATCTATCTGGATGTAATGCTGTTTGGGAGTAACATTTTATTTGTTAGGTTAATGAGATTAAATAAGTACAGTGTGGGTCTCAAGCCAATCCTCTTTGAAATATAAAAATACAGATTAGGCACAAAAGAAGGACACAGGTAAAAACAAGGAAGAAAAACACAAGTATGGATAACAGGAAACACATCAAAGAATCCTGGGGAAGCTAAGACTAGGATTTTTCAGAGACATGATAATACCTACCCCTACAATTGATGTCCTCTATTCAAAATGCTAGCCACCACAACTGAGAAAATAAAATATTGTTTATTAAACCGTTAGTATTTCTCTCACTTGCTAACTAAGATAGAGTCCCTCAGTAAGATTTATAGAATTAATGTCACAATTTCCAAGTGAAAAAGATATAGTTTTGTGCTGCACTTGGAGTACTGTCTTCACCTCTGACCCGGGTCTCATTAGAGCATCACATAAGCATTTTCCAATGGTCATTTCTGCTGTCAGGATCCAATCAGATTATCTCTGTTGGCAAGACAAATGGAGACCTAAGTCTGACCTGGCCTTGCCTTTTCAAACTCCGCTCGTTGGTTTTCACTTTACTCTTCATTTTCCATCATTCGTATAATTAAATTCAGCAAAATAAACAGTTTTACTCCTGGACAGAAACTTTATCTAAATTAATTTTTGTGCTTCTTGCTGCTCTTGCCTTTTGTTTTCAGTCAGCATTCCTGGAAAGTCATAGATTGATCTATAGATCTAAACTGATGAATAATTGATTCAGGCATTTGGCAAAGACATATTGACATTCTATGTACCAAGCGGTATTTTCAGAGATGAAAAGGGTCAGTTCCTATCACTAAGAACCTTGTACAGAGAACCTGAAGAGAGAGAACTTGAAAAGAAGTAATCATGAGACCATTTCAAGAGTTTTGATGTTGTTTTCCTGGGGTGAGGTGCCTCCAGACAGCTTCCACTCAGACACAACCTAACACTGCTCAGTTCCACACCAGCCCTACAACTGCTCTGTTTAACTTCATCGTTGTAACCCCTGTATCAACCCGTATCCTTGAAGTTGGTCCTTTCTCACTGACCCTCCACTTCACTGAGCATCAGATCCCTCTCCAGAGCCTGTTCTCTCCTGGCATCAAGGCCAATGTTAAGGAGAGGGAGTGTCATCATTCTTGATTCTATGGAGCATTCTGACTGTACTTTCAAGACTGATTTGTTTGATCTTCTGGCACTTCATGAGAATTTTCATATTCTTCACTAACATCACAATTTGAATTCATTAATGCTTCGACCTTCATCCTTATTCATTATCCATTTCCGTCTCGCATATGAGTCGATTGACCTGGCTTGGGTCAAACACACTTTAATCCTAGACGTGGTAGCTTAAGTTTCAGCACTTTAAAGAGGTCTCAGACAGCAGACATTCTCAGCGCCCTCTGGTGGTTCCGGTTATTGATTCTTCTCCCACGACGTTTAATGTGAATACAAGTAAAATGAAATCCTTGATCATTTCGATCTTTGCTCCAGAGATTATGATGTTGTGTATTGATACAGTCTTAATATAGATACTCTTAATTAGCAAGAATCTATTAAACAGTCATTTGAAAACATTATTTAATACAATCTACCATTGTCTGTAGGAACTAGATATTTACAGACTTCTGCTGGTATAAGTAATAGCAGAAATCTTGATTTTAAGCTTGTAGGTATAAATCTTCAAGGAGAAGATTTATGCAAATATCAAATTAGGAAAGTGTCTAATATGTAAACAAATAATGAAAGTCTATGTTGCTGGAGCTCAGGATATATTCCTACATTTATTTATTCAATAGTTAAATATTGAAAAACTACTGTATATCAGACACTTTTTAGACACTGAAATTACACTAGTAATGAAAATAGACAAAATTACCTATTCTCTTGAACCTTGTATTCTAGTTGGAGAAGATAAAAAATAAGCAAAATTATACTGAGATATAGTCAATTAATATGGCCCTAAGAGTCATAATTCCTTATGTGATACATTATAAATCTGGACTCTATGCCTGTGGTTATAATCCCATTTTGGAGGGAGTTTTTCGAGATGATAATGGGGGCAGGGTTAAGGTGGGATTAAGTTTATTGTTTAGTAGAGGGTGTGATCCAATATCATATTGAGAGTCATTTGGGAGAGTATGAGTCAAATGGATGAGTCTCTGACTTTCCAAAGCCTTAAAGAAAATAATTAATTTTTATCAGTTTTCTATGCTTCCGAAACCCACAAACATTAAACTGATTCAGACTCATAAAAATCATATTAATTGTAATAGAATTGTCATTTTGTGTTTCTGAGACATTAAACCTTTAAGGAAGTAGACAACTCTTCGCCTTTTTCTTGGAGAGCAACTGGTTCAAACTGCTGTACCAGCTCAATGTGGGATCCACTACTTTCCTCGTGGTAAGTCACACTAATTTCTCTGAGAAATAAATGTATCCTCTAAGAATGTTTTTAAACTACTTGTATAGACTACAACTTCACGATGTTTTATTTGGGGATCTTTGACACACATGAGGATTGGTGATAGACCTGCAGAGTTTGGTCCTGCACAGTTTAAGATCCAAAGGGAGACAATATATAAATACATAGCAGCAAGAATGACAATTTATATCCTAATATAATGTGGCCGACATGGTTCTTCAAGAAATTGTCAGGCCTTGCTATTGTTGTTAGGTGCTGAGATAGTTTATTGTGCCAGCCTGGCTGATGGACACAAGTGGGATTGACTGAAAGGCGGAGAGATGGGTGGCTTGGTGAGCCTTGCCTTTCTTGTCTCTCGCTCTTTGATCATCGGACCAGTGTGCAGCTGCCTTGCTTGTTCTGTGCCTCAATTTAAAGGCTACACTACCTGTCCCTTTAAGACATCTCTGGTGCTGGGGACTGGCGGTTGGTGACCTGCCTTGTGATTGGCTGCTGTGCTAACATAGCCTAGCTCTCTCTATAAATAGAGGAAGATCTGGCAGCAGACTAGACTTGAAGGACTGCTAGTCTCTCACAACGCTCTCTCTCACGGATGTGAGTTTCACTGAGCAATTTGTAGTGCTTTATAATTTAACGGTTTATTTCTTGTGTTGTATATTTATCTGTATATGTTTTAACAGTTCATTTCTTGTTATATATCTAATTATCTTTATAAATAAATATATTAAATTATCAGCAATTTGGTTTTATCTCTCTAGAGAACCCTGTCTAACACAGGTGCTATCAAGTCCATTCTGACCCATAGCAACTCTATGCACAAAGAACAAAACGCTGCCTGGTCCTGCACCATCCCAACAACTGTTCCGAGGCCTGAGCCCATTTTGCAGCCACTATGTGAATAGATCTCTCGGAAGGCCTTCCTCTTTTTCTCAGTCCCTCTACTTACCAAGCATCATGTCCTTCTCCAGAAATTGGTCTCTCCTGACAACTTTTCTCAAATATGAAAGATGAAGTCTTGCCATCCTGAGCTCTAGGGAGGATTCTGGCCATACTTCTTCCAAGACAGATTGGTTTGTCCTTTTAGCAGACTATGGTACCTTCCATATCCTTCTCCAGCCACAATTCAAATTCACTTGTTCTTCTTCAGTCTTCCTTATTAAATGTCCACTTTTCAGACATGTATGCATCAATTTAAAATATCATGGCTTGCATTAGGCAAACGTTAGTTCTCAAAGTAACACCCTCGCTTTTCAATACTCGAAAGAGCCCTTGTGTGTCAGCTTTACCTAATGCAACTCATCATTTGCTCTTTTGACTGCTGCTTCCATGAACATTGATTGTGGATCCAAGCAAGACACAATCTTTGACAACTTCAAACTTTTCTCCACTTATCATGATGCTCCAGTTGTGAGGGTTTTGGTCTACTTTATTTTAAGCTGTAATCTAGACTGAAGGATATAATCCTTGCTCTTCATCAGCAAGTGCTTCAAGTCCTCCTGGCTTTCAGCAAGCAAGGTTGTGTCATCTGCATACTGCAGGGTATTAAGCCTTCATCCACTCCACATTCTCTGGATTGTTGGGGAGGAGAAAACTAAAGTAGGAGCCAAAGATGATGACACCAAATCCAATGGATGAAACACCTGTATCGTCGAACTCCTTTACCCTTAACTGGCCCAAACCCACAACCAAACCCCACACAACAAGCCATCCACAAAAAGAAATGTCTTGTTGTGTTTATTCTCAGCATTCTTTATATCTCAGCATTCTTATATCACTGAGCTCAGCATTCCTATATCATTGATCTTTCAACATTCTTTTATCATGGGTCAGCATTCTTCTATCACTGAGCTCAGCATTCCTATATCATTGATCTTTCAGAAGCATATCATCAGCCCTTTCTTCAGAATTGTCCGGGAATAAGTTGGAAACAGGGACCTGCTCAGTAGTCAAGTGCTCCATTAGTTATTCCATCCAGGAGAAAACGTGTTCACAAGCCACCCAGATGAATGTTCATGTATGCTTATCTAAATTAGTCAATGTTATAATCTCATTTGCTAGAAGAAAAAAAAGAGCCATCTCCTTTGTTGATGAAAAAGAAGGGAAGAATAGTGAAAAATGAACGCCCGGGGAGAATCAACTTTATCAAGAAAGAGTCGCATCATACCAAAGAATGACATGGTTGTTTTAGCGGCTTTTGCAAGGAGCTCGGCTTATTCAGCAGGTTTTCTCCAAACAAGGAATGTTGTTTCTTTGATGTCTCAGAGGAGGAAAATTAGAAAAGAGAGGTTTGGGTGATGGATAGTCCAAGAGAGGTGGCAAACATTTCTCAAGATATTTATAAACGTACCATATACCAAGAATGATCCTGCAGAGCAATCACTTGGAAATAAGAGCTTTAATAAGTATCACATTTCCGACTAAATTAATTTTGTTAACAATAAAATCCTGAGTTCTTTTGTACAAGCAAGTGAACCATAGCTGATGGCAGGAGCTGTTGAACTTCATATCTATCTACCTGTCCCCGGGCCCAAATCCGCAGCTTCTGAGGTGAACCAATGCCCTAGGTACAGGCGTGTTGGAAAAGAACTGCTCCATAAATAGATGCCTACAGTGTCTGAATGGAGCTGTGGTGACAGCATTGTGACAATTAGGTGTATTGTGCCAACTGGGCCTCATAGGATCATCAGCAGGTTGAAGCTACCAGTGGCTCGGTAGCAGAAAGATGGGGCCATATGCTCCTACGAAGACTTACAGACTCAGGAACTCTGTGGAGTAGCTCCCCTATCTCTCACAGGCTCACTGGGATGTTTCCGAATCAACTCAAGAGCAGGGAGGGAGAGAGGGAATTAATTGGAATGTGCTATTTCTCTGATTCAGTTGTGACCGTGTCTATTTATTACATCTGATGTTAGTGATCAAAGATTCGCCCAGTGTTAGGGGGAAGTTGGTGAGTAAATAAATGATAATCAGTAGAATAATAATCAAACCAATCTCTAAAATTGTCAGACTCCTTTTCATGATTTTAAACCGGAACATCTAAATGCCAATCCCATTATTACCTTTGTCATTCAGCTCACTGAATACATTGTTTTGTGTTTATGTGCACAGGTGTAGGATGAAGCAGGCAGAGAGAAGGAATTCAGATCAGAGGGATGTCTCATATCCTTCTGAGACCTGAAATTTCATAGCCAAGGTTCAAAGCAATTTCCATCCATTGGCCAACTCCCTCCTCTTCTAGCTGACAGCTGATGCCCACTATGACGCAGAGTTGTAGTCTTTGAATTGCAGCATTTACATAAAAAGTGTGATTTAGACAAAGCAATACAGTCAACTTTGTAAACAGTTTACATTAGTGGCATGATTCTTTTGGGAAATTAAAAAAAGTGTTTTACAGAAAGAACTATATCATCTTCCTCCTATTTCAAAATGTTCTAGCGATGATCTCATCGAGTACATCTCTTTTCTGCACACACCATGCGCACTAGTTTCCTAACGATTTTACGAACATACCAAGCATGGTCATTTCCCCCAGGCCTTTACTCAAGTATCTACTCAGAATCACAGGAGCTCTGGTATCTGTGATTAAAGCTCCTATTTGTAAAGTCAGTGATGAAAATATACCAGCCAGGCCAACCTGCTTCCATAAGGATTTGTAGCCCTGGAAACTGGACGGAGAAGGGAATTCTAATCTTTCCCCAAGGGTCCTTATGGGTCAGAACAGCTTCCACAGCCATGGATTCTACTTAGAAAGCTCCCATCCTCCTCCTTGCTGTGCTGAATTATCCTCAAAGCTTACTGCTCACTCTCCTTAAGCTATCTCCGTAAAAGTCACCTGATTTGAGTTATTTACCAGGCCATACTTTATAAAATATGAGTTTTTTTAGATAAAATAGTTCTCTTTCCTTCAGCACTTCCCTTCTTCAAGACATTACTACATTTTTCTCCCTAGTATCTATTAGCATCTGACACAACAGAGATTTACAATCGCTCCCACCCTTTCGGAGTTCTTCCCCTGGAATATCAATCCACAAGGGGAAGGACTTTGCTTGTTTAGTTTCCTGCTGAATCCCCCGTGGGCTTTAAATAGATCGTTGTTGCATGAGTGAATGGATTAGCAAACATATCTTGCAACCGGCATGAAAATAATAGCCTGTGCATATTATGGATTATTCTTTCTAAAAATGAGCTCCACAGGATCACCCAACCCACACGATGTTCCTACTGTGTGGCTTGGATACTCTTCCCATCATTAAGCAGGGGCTTTGTTTCCTTCCATAAATCTAAGTGGTAAATTGACTTTATATGACTTCCGAGGTTAGGTCATAAAAAGCAACACAGCTCCTACTAGTTTCTCTTGAGCTGTTTGTGCTTAGAACACAAACAGTCCAAGGCCAGGCCCGTGGGGGATGCCACTGGAGTTTCTGGCCTGCAGCCATGGTGGAATTCTTAGATGACAGCACAATCTTGCCAGCCACGTGAATGAATGATTGTGAAAGTAAGCCCTCTGTCTCCCAATTCAGTCACTCCAAGTTATGTTGCTTAAGCAAAGAAGAGTTGTCCATGCCAAGAACTGGCAAAAGGTGAGTTTATTCACAAATACAATTGTACTGAAGATGTTTCAAAACTGTCTGCAGCAGAAGATTAGCAGGCAACTGCCCGAAATTCAAGCCAGATTCTCAAAGGGCAGCAAACAAGGCATATTACTGCTGATGTCTACTGGGTCTTGGGTGAGAGCAGAGAATCCCAGATAGAGATGTGCCCGTGCTTCACTGCCTTTACAAGGCATTCGAGAGTGTGCATTAGATTGAATGACAGCCAACATTAGGGAGACCATGAGTTCCAGCGCACTGCTTTGTGCTTCCGCATCACTTGTTCCTAGAGAGGAGGCAGTTATTTGAGTTTGATTCTACTTAGAAAGCTCCCATCCGAAAATTGTTTGTCACCATTGTATTCTTTACCCTGCTGATATAAGCTGTATGCTGAGCAGTAATCTGAATGATAGGAACGTGGCATCAGAATTAGAGGAAGATTCACTAATAACCTTTCCTACTGTAAAGAAAACAAATTCCTGAACACATGGACCAATAAACAGCATCATGATAAATGAGGAAAATATTTATTTTATCAAAATTTAAATTTATTTTTGATTAATTAATCACCATGGAAATTGATTTAAGAAAGTGAATGGCATACTACATTGGGAAATCAACTGAAAAAATTATGTAAAGTATTCAAAAATTCAAGGTGTCACTTTGAGGACTAAGGTGTGCATGACACTCTAACAATGATATTTTCAATCACCTCATATGCATATGAATGCTAAGCAACGAGTAAGAAGAACAAAGAAAAACTGATGCATCTGAATTAAGCTATTGGGGGAAAATATTCAATGTACCATGGACTGACAGAAGCATGAACATAACCGAGTGTGGCTAAACTGCTTCTTAGAAAGAAGAGTGGTGAGACTTTGTATTGTATAAGTTGGGCATGTTATCTGGAAGGACCCAGAGAAAGACATCATGCTTCATGAATTTGAGGACTAGGGTAAAAGAGGAAGACCCTCAATGAAAGGAATCAGCATGGTGTTAGGGACAAGGGGCTCATGCATAGCAACAAGCCTGGGGAAGTACACGATCTGCCAGTGGTTTGTTCTATTGTACAGAGTCTTGATGAGATCAACCTGACTCGACAGCACCCAGGAAATACAGGATTGGGGATGGTTTACTGTACAATAAAAGACTATCAATGCAAAGTCTAATCTCTCCTGAGGGAGCAACACTTTAATACATTATTGTACACACACACTCCTCTCTAATACACATCACACTCCTACATGGAGAAAATCTAGTTCAATATGCAGACTGCATGGGCATAACCAGTGCTTTGTATATATGCATTTATAGCTACAGTTCTATAAATCAAAACATACTGCTTTGCATTTAATTAGCATTTACCACAGCCTTTTCTATACAGCACACTGCTGTGCATTGTTTTCAAACTATACAAACATTTTTATATGTTGATTCAAATTCAATTTTTTTCTCTGTCAGATGCATTTTATATTATGTCTTTGGCCTGGTGCCCCCTAATGCAGACAGAAGTTTGGTTCTAAGCAGTAGACATGCACCAGCCTAGCCTTCCATCCCTGAAGGAGGCCCAAAGCCCTGTGTTGGTACAGTGTTTACATAATAAAGTATAAATAACAGGGTTTGAATAACCAAATGATCAGCAATTTAAACCCATCATCCCGTTTGAGGGAACAATATGTGCAAATCTGCTTCCATAAGGATTTACAGCCTTGGTAAACCCATGGGACAGTTGCATCTGTACAATATGGTTGCTATGAGTTGGAACTGGTGAGGATTGGTTTGATTGGGTCTCTCAGTAGGATTCCTTCCTTGTAAAAGGCTATTGCAAGTACAGGGAGACATCACTTTTTCTTCCACTCAAACAGCCCTGGCCAGGGTGATGGCCCTAGCCCAATAGGCATATAAATCTACACTCCTTGAGTCAGAGTAGCCAATCAGACATGTGAGGCTGGCAAATGTAGGCCACTGTGCCATCTGCCTGACCTGCCAACAACTCAGTCTCACCTGGACTGATACCTGGATTGCCCTGAATTCGAGGTATACAGAGGGTGTGGTAGTTATATAATCTATTTTAAATTTGAGACTTAAGAGTGAAAGGGTTGTAGTTTAGCCTGTCAACCAGGTCGCAGCTTGGTGACCTCATTTGGAGGCGCTAAGGAGATAAATAATTCACTGGAGACGGGACACACACTTGCTTGCTGACAAGACACATGGAGCTACGCTAGAGGCGTAGAGCTGAAGGAATCATGTGAAGACCCCTGCCAGTACTGAGATGCCTCTACTGCCACTGAATCTACAAGTCTTCCCATTCACTGGCTTGTGATATTCCTGCATTTGGCATCATTGCACATGTTTTGTGAGGCTGAAGGGGAATTTATAGCTTGGTATTGGACATATGGGCTAATATCGGATTTATGGACTTGATCTGGACTTGTCTGGGGCGTTTTCTCAATATACAATTGCTCTTGTATACAAAGTTCTTTCTTTTTCACATGTGAATCTCCATGAATTTGTTTCTCTAGTCTACCTGGACTAACACAGAGGGGGTTGCACATACTGATATATCTCACTCAGACAAGAGGTTCTGACTGGCTGCCTGGAGGTCTTACAAGGCCAGAGCACTGTGCACTACAGGACCAGGCATGCTTTAAATGCCACTTTCCCCTAATGAACAGATTGTGTTCAAACTGTGGCAGCCTTGACTTGACCCTCTGTCCTTCTATGGCACAATATATCTAAATATAAGGATCAGAGTAGCCAATCAGACATGTGAAATTGGCAAATGAAGTCCACCATGCCATCCAACTGGGCAGATAAGGAACGGGTTATAAGGAACTCCACTTCCCTTTGGCTCAGGCTCAGACTGCTTTAGCGCCAATGAGCAGTTTCAATTGTTTATTTTCCAATTACATCTGTTCTCTTAATCTCAGGAGTAATAATGACCTGCCACCAAATACCATCTATGACTTCTTGTTCATGAGTTAGTCTTTATTAAACATATGCATGAATGTAACAGGAATTTATTTCTGGTGATGACACAAAGGATGTGTGATGATACATAGACACATTACACTAGAACTTTTTTTTAAATCTAGTTTCATAATTTCAACCCCTCGTGTGTGTGGGCATGTTCTTTATATGGGCATAGAATTTGCAAAATATATAGTAAATTCCCAGTTGTATGTATACATATAAACAATAAAACAATACTTACAAATGCAATATATATGTGGTACTGTGCCCATTATTTGTCTGGTAAATATTTAAGTATATTAAATAATGAAGAAACATGCCATGCTTTCAATGTTGACTATAAGTCTCTATGTATAAAATTTACAGGATTAACATGTAAACTTTGAAAATACATTTAGAATGTTTTATGCATACATCTATATGCTTGGTAGCCTGTCCATACCTACATTTTAATGTAATTTAGATAATAAACTTTCACTGTATATCAAACATTATATAACACATATTATATATGGAAAAGCTGTGTCATTTAAGATAAGGAAGCCCTGATGGCATAGTGATTAAGTGCGTGGCTGTTAACCAAAAGGTGAGCAGTTCAAGTTCACCAGCTCGCTGCTCCGTGGACATAGCAGTCTGCTTCAGTAAAGCTGATGGTCTTGGAGACCCTGGTATAGTTTTACTCTGTCTTATAGCCTCTCTGTGAATCAGAACATGCAAATATCTATACACATATTATAAAAACACATAAATATACCTGTTGTTTTACACATGCATATATACAGATATACAATGTACACTGTGTTAATCTGGGTGGACTAGAGAAACAAATCTATTGAAATATATTTACATACAAGAGCAATTGAACATTGAGAAAACATCCCAGCCCAGTCCAGATCAAGTCCGTAAGTCCGATATTATCCCATATGTCCGATACCAATCTATAAAGTCCTCTTCATACTCACAAAACACATTCAATGATGTCGAATGTAGAAGATCACAGGCCAGTGGGTAGAAAGTCCTTGGATCCTGTGTCACTGGAAACATCTCAGCGCTGGCAGGGGTCTCTGCATCAGGGTGGGTCCATGTGTCTTGTCAGCTGCTATGTCTCCCAGGGTGTGAGCAGAGAGTCTTTCACCTCCAAGGAGAAAGATTCAGCAATTTCCAGAATCCTTAGGGGAAGGTCATGCCCACACAGAGATCTCATTGGCCATATCCTGATTGACAGCCTAGACTCCACCCCTACACACTTAATCCTCAAATTGACACTAGATTATGTAACTACCACATACACATACACATTTATTTCACGTTTGACTCATGCATATTTCTGAAATATATGGTACGGGTCCAAATCATATATATGTATAACTTACAGTAAAATATATTACACACATATATACATATACACACACATATATAGGTTTTCATACACTTGCAGTACAGTGAATGAACACATCATACTGGTAATCCACAAATATATAAATCCCCATTAACACACACATACGCATCTTTAAAGTCAGCGTAGTCTTTCTCCTCTGGAGAAGTGAAATTACTTCATGAGTCTCTCCTGTCTACAATCCCTTTTGTGACATATTGTATGACTGTATGCCTGAGGTTATTATCCCATTTGGGAGGAAGTTCTCAGTTGTCTAATGGATGGGATACATGTGGGATGTATTCTTGGTCCCACCTTGCTAGAATGCATGGCAGAAATCACTGCCCTTTGTTTCCTTGGGGTTCAGTCTACTGAAAAATAAAAACCACACCTCCACCAAAGCCATTTCTGTGTCCATGGGAAAGCCATCTCAGTATCAGACAGAGACGCTTTGGTGATCCTCAAGGAAGAACCACCAGCAGGGCCCTTTCGAGATCCCCACAGAAAGTGAACGAGAGAGAGCAGAGGTCCCGGAGGCCTTGGCACACAGGCTACCGGACAAAGCAAAGGAGCTAAGTCCCTGAGACCTCAAAGGTGAAGCAGCAGATCATCTTTCTGCTCTCAGATGCAGAAGCCCAGGGAGCACATAACTGAGAGGCCAGCGAGCGAGTGGACTACTGGCTGGTAGTGGGGAGGTGCTTATGTGGACAAAGGCGCTACTGAGTCTGACTTGCGGTGTCCTGTTAAGTTCTTACATAAACTCCGATGGTTGTGAATTTTGCCTGTGAGTTCTGTGGGGCCATTGGGGCAAATGATCAAACTCAGCAGAGAAGAGAGTGCTGTTGGCAATAATTTCAAAGGAGGCTGGAGAGCAGCCTGGCTGACTCCTCCTTCTAGGGTTAGGGATTCCCCTTCTCCTTTGAGTAGCTGGGGGAGAAGAGATGCAATCTATCTCTGGGCAGCTTTTTCTCAGGGGAACATTCAAAATGATGAACCATTGAAGACATGAAAGATGGTTTTGAACAGGCACAGGTA
>NW_022103958.1:22948101-22987342 GCF_000313985.2 Echinops telfairi
TATATATACACATTATATATTTAGATAATGACTTTAATATTGCCCACGCATATAATGGAGCTCATGAAAAATAATGAAATTAAAAGATAATAGAATTTTTTTTGATGATGGAATTTTTCATGATCATTTTGAAGTCCAGTTGTGCATGTTTTTTTTCAAGTGTGAATATGCATATAGAAATATTCAGGGTTGTATTGTTCATACATACATGAAAACATACATCTACAATTCAGTTTGAATACATCTCTTTCTATATCCATGCATCTTATTAGAAATGCATATGTGTATGTCATGTTCTCGGCACATCGATACTAATGTCCATTTTTACATACATACACGGGGAGCTCTGTGGTTTTACATATACATATACACACCAGCAGATAATTTCTGGAGATTTATGGTCTCAGCTTCATTGCTTTATTAACTTAACTTGTGTATTTCTAAATGTTTGCTCTGTGGTAAAAGGTATTAACTTACTCAAAACCTTAGAGATAAAATAATTAAATCTGCCACCATCTACAGTTTTTATTGCTAATTAGTCACGGTGAAGTGCCATTGTCATAGGATACAGGGTCCCTAAATTTAGCAGTGGATATTACATTGATTACACACAAAAACATCCCCGAGTCTCTGGGGATCAGCCGTACGTCAGCTAGTGCGCTGTGGTTGAGTCCACCCGTCACCTCTTACAGGGGATACTTCTGGAGTGGCAGGAAACAATCTGCTTGTCTCCGGCTGCACGTAGCAACCAAATAGTCTGCTTTCCTTAACCCCTTGAGAGACCCATGCTAGCAACCCGGAGGAGGAGGATTCTTTTGATAAGCTCGGATCTCTGCGCAGCTTGCCTGCCTATCTTCCTGAACTACAGAGCGCATCTCTCTTAGTAAAAGACAGCTGCTTCCCTGTCAGAAGGCAAAGGCTCTCTCCTTCCATGTGGGAGAGGGAACACACCAAACATGCTTCTTCCTTCACGTTGCCGGATTAGGTGTTTGTTCATTTGTTTGTTTTCTTCTTCTTCGTGAATAAAGTCTAGTCAAATGCATAAGGCTTTCTAACATCCCAGTTGCCCTATTCCTGTGTCTGCATATTCTGGGTTTGCTAAATATTGATATCCTCATTTGCAAAATCCCTCCTAATATTATTTCTCCCATTTGGTCTTTCTATTGGAGTGCCATCTTACTGCACCTGAAATAGAAGGGGTTTGGCTGACAAGCTGGCTCAGATTCAGATTATATACAATCTGTTATTTTTAAAAATGACTGAACCCATTTCCTCACATGTGAAACGAGGCATTGTTGTGAGCATGAAGACGCAGCATTGCAGGAGGCGTGGAGTGCGAATCAGAGAGGACTGGGAGGGTCTGGGGGGAGAGTTGGTCTGGAGAAGGGAAAGTAGGAGGAGCCATTCTTCAGTTTGCTCTCTTCTGTTCGTTTGCAGCTTTACCTTCTTTCAGTAGTCTAGGGCCAGTTTACATCTCTTGGGTGACCAAAGCCCTGCTGTGCTTTATGTTTGCCTCTAGCATGAAACACTTGTGTAAAATCTCTCCTCACTTATGGAAGCTGCTTGTTGGTGAAATGATTCTCACTGTGGGATTCAAGGTCATTAATATTTCCATATGAACAGAAGACGGTTGACAGGTGATAAAGTCCTCGTATCAGGAACTGTTCTAAGAGGTACGCTGCACAAAAGCATCTGGAGAGGTGAGCCAGCTATCTAACCTCATGGAGCTTCCATGCTAGAGAGAGGGAAGTAGGTGACAGACAAGAGGATGATTTCAGTGACTTGTACATTGCTGCTCAGGAGCGAAATAACAGAAAGAGAAGGTGATATGGAGAGGTAGTCATAGGCTAGATTGTGTAGGGCTTAAGCTTTTGTGGACCCTAGAAAGAATCTTCATTTTATTCAAAGTGATACAGGAAGCCACTATTAACAGTGTACTGGTATGAGGTCGTTGGCATTATTGAAAGATAACCTGAAAAAAAAAATGAAATCCAGATAATAAAGGATAGCATTGTATCTCCGGAGAATGAAGACAATACCAACAGAAAAAAAAAAAATCAAGATCCATTTTTACATTAATTCGGAGCAACAGATTTCCAATGGTGAAAAATGTGAAAGAATGAAATATTGTATATACTGGAGTATAAGCTGACCCGAAACCAGCCAAGGCACCTAATTTGACCACAAAAACGGCATTTAAAATGTGCTGTAAAACTCGGCTTTTACACGAGTCTATATGGTACCTAGAGGTCGATGTTTGGTACCAAAGAAGCAAGAGTTAGAATTATATTAGAAGACTAGCTTCCTAAAACAAAGACAAAATGTATATGCATCTCTTGAAACCCTCTGCTTACTTCTTCCCATCTGCCTTTTAGAGGGACTGCTCCATTGGTAATTCTGGAAACGAGAGAACTGAGCCTCTTCTTCTGACTCTGTGCTGTTAACTATGGTTATTACATTTGGTATTAAGAGACAGCTTTTGAGTGAATAGAGAGTGCTAAGTAAAGGTACATATTAAGTGGCAATGTGAAACTTGGAGGAAACTCTAGAGCCACTAAACAAAAGATGTTGTTTTAGTTTTACAGTCATTGACTCAAGTATTCATTACGAAGTCATATGATGTGGTTTGGACATTATGCAGCCAACGAAATACTAAAAGTGAAAATGACTCAGTCCTTATTCACATGATATCATGCTACGTGTGGAAAAACATAAACATCACACAAATGATTTTATTATGGGGCATAGCTGTGCCCTGCAGCTCTAGGGTTCAAAAGAAGAGTCCACAACCTAGAGGGGATGGTCAGGGAGAAACTTTATAGAACAAGAGAAGTACAAGCTGTATCACTAAATATAAGAGGACATCTTAATAATGACTGAAGGGAAAACAAAAGTCATGTATGGAAAAATGTAGAAAATTAGGAAATATCAATAGCCCTTAAAAGTTGGATATACAGAGAGATAGGTTAGGAGTGAGAGAAGGAATACCAGAGACGAGAGATAACAAGTGCTACCCTGATTCAGTTGACGACAGCTCCCAGTCAGCCTGTACAGCATTTTGGAGACTGTAAATATTTTTCGGAGCAGGCAGCCTATCTGTATACCACAGAGTGGTGGGTGGGTTTTAACTGCTTCCCCTGTGCTTAGCAGCCTACTGCTTAATCCAGAGCACTAATAGGCTGCTTGAGGGGAAGTAAAAGTAGAGATCTAAAACCTCCCTTATTTCACAGATGGTCAGAAGCTCATGAATGATATTAATAGTGGATGTGAGACAGTCAAATTGCATTTTCAACAGGTCATTCTTAGCAGGGGTGGGAAATTAAGACTTCAGACAAGACAACCATTTGAGAGGATGTTGAAATATCTTAATCTCAAGTGATAGAAGTTTAATAAAGGAAATAGTCAGAATAAAGGAAATGGAGTCAAGAACCTAAAGATAAGGTGAGGGAAGGGGTGGGGGGGGGGAGAACCTAAAAATAGGCAAGAAATATATTTTGAATTCTAATTCTATTCAAAGACAAAAAAATAAGAGCTGCATGAATACATGGTGCAGATGATGAACATTTAAAGATGAACAAGACAAAGCCATTGTTAATTTCGGGATTATACTATGGTTGGAAAGTGTTGGAAAGCAAGGGTGTTACTTTGAGAGCTAAGGTGCACCTGACCCAAGCCGTGATATTTTCAGTCATCTCATACACATGTGAAATTCGGAAGACCTACAAATAATTACTCCATTTGAATTATGATACTGGTGGACAGTATTGAAAGCAACACGGACTACCAAAAGGACAAAGATGACTGTCTAGAAGTACAGCCAGTATGCTCCCTAGAAGCAGGGTTGGAGATCCTTTGCCTCACGTACTTGGGACATATTTTCAAGAAAGACCAGTGTCTGGAAAAGGATATCAGATTGCTTGATCAAGTAGAGGGGCAGGGAAACAAAGGGAGACCTCAACAAGGTGGATTGACACGTGGCTGCAACAATGGGCTCAAACATAAGGACAATGAAGGTCAATGAAGATGTTTCATTCTGTTGTACACAAGTCTGTGTGAGTCTGAACAGATAGATGTCACCTACCAACAACAATCCCTCTCAGATGAAATCCCTATTCGGGGTTTGAAAACTGGTAGAGAATGGTGATAAGCTGTGGATGGTTCAGGAAAGCTTTATGTCTACAAGTGGCAAAGCAATTCACAATGTAGTTTCCTCTGTTGCTCTTATTTTATCGGCATGTTCCTCTTCCATCTTATGGCAATCCAATGCATGGTGTGCCTTGAAAATTCTTAGCATGCTCTCATTTCAGACAGCAGTCTGGTATAATGAGAAAGAGGGTTGTACAAGTGTCATTAGATCTAGATTTTAGTATTAGCTGCAATAAGTAAAGTTCAAAGGACTACACATTCTCGGTATTACAGTTTTATATCTGATTGGAGTTGAGCTTTGGACTAGTGATATAAACCAAAAGGCAAGAATTTGTGCTCTTTCTTTGTTATGAATTCTAATTAGTTCATCTCTGCTTTGACCATGTGCATGGCTGCTTTTCCTGATCCACCTCAATTTTACATACGTAGTTGTATGATCCTAATATGTGACTATTCGCCCTTGTTTTATTACCCCTCACTTAGCTTTGACAGCTCAAAGAAGGATGTCGTACGTGGTCCAGGAAGATGATGGTCTTAGCACAACCTTCCCATGTGACCTATATTATGTTTCGCTTTCTTAAATCGATCTCCTCTGAAGCTGATTTGGACCAAAATTATTACAGAGCTCCCTTCCAGTAAAATCTTCCTGTGAATCTATGAGAAGAACAATAGCAGGAGTTGATATTTCAATAGAATTTCTGCAGAGATAGACATGCAATGATTTTGGATGGAGACCTGTCATTTGATATCATGTAAATAACTGAAAAATGATTATACAATGGGAACTTCCAAAAGTTAGTGGAAAATGAAATTAAAGATAATGAAAAATGTTTCCAAATGTATGGAAGCCCATCCCAAAGAGTCAGCGATGTGGATTCAATGACTAACGGGTGAATGTGAGAAGAAAGCAAACACAGGGAACTCAGGCTACTGTAAACCCGGAGTGATCACTGGAACCTGATTATCACCAAAGATACATGTGGTTACCAAATCCTCTTGCCAAGGAACTACTCGTATCTCAAAGAGAGAGGACTAGAATTACACTCAAGTGAGGCCCCATGAGATTTTACATGCCCACAGTGTCCCCTGGCCAAATAAATCTGGAAAACAAATAAATCTGGCTCTTTATCTACCTCCTTCAGATATAGACTGCATGTTTACATTTTTAAAGGAAGAGAGAATTAATATGCAAACTTTATTTCCATTCTATCCATTTGTGAGCTAGGACATGTAGTATTCTAGCACTTCAATGTGGAGGCTATTTGGGGTCTAGCACAAAAGACAATTTAAGAGGCAGACAATGGTCATTGTGTATTTTCTCAGAGATAAGCCCTTAAAGATGGGAACTCACCCAAGAGGACATCTTCAAGAAAAAAAGAAAAAAGGTCTCTTTGATGCGATGCCTTCATTCCACCTTTCCCAATCAGGGAAGGGACCACAGTTCAGGAGCCTATAGTTAAATAAAAAGTGGCATCCACTGCTTAAAGGAAGGGCTTATTGAGTCTAAAATGGAGTCCAGAGAAACACATCTCAAGCCACATTAGACAGATTAAGAAGCGAAGCTGCTTTTTTCCCCTAAGTTTTAAAGTTTGCTGGCCTTTCTCTGTGCCACGCACTAACATAACAGGCTTGACTCACCAGGAGATGACGCATCCAGCACGGGGAGTTTGAAAAGGCACTGCTTAACCTTGTTAAGAAAGGCTGGGTTTAAGAACAGCTGGAATATTGCGTTCTGCAACTCAACCATAGCTCAGCTCAGCAAGGACAAGAGATGTTTTGATAAAGAACAACTATATATATATATAAATTTTAAAAATAATACTTCATTTGCCAAATAAATCTAGTGAATATTGATAGCACAGAGGAAAACAACTTGACTTAAAATAAATCTTTTGTACACAAGTAAAGGTGGCATCATAACTGCAGGGGTCTGGAGAAGCATATTGTATGAATAGACCATTTGAAAGTGTCGTTTTCCATTGACATTTTAAAGAAATATTTTTAATCTGCTCTTGTCAAATATCTAGCATTCATTCTGTATCACAGACAACTGAAAGAGCATGTTGAAGTTATACATTATCAATCTGGTGACTCAAACATGAATAAGGATTACTTCTGTTTGTTGCATTAAGTACACTCAATAAGAAACAATCAGATAATAATGCCCTTTGTGGGCAATACACTAAAGTATTTATTGAGGAAGGGAAATTGTGGATTTTAAAGATACACACACCACGTCATAGGCGTATTGAGGAGGCTTTGGGGAGCTTTGAGTTAGACGTTGGGCTGCTCCCAACAGGGTTGATGGTTCAAATCCACCAACCACTCCCTGGGGAAAAGATGAATCTGTCAGTTCCTGCAAAGATTACAGTCTCTGAAAGCCTACATAAGGTTTAGTCAGAATCAACTCTGTGGTAGTGGGTTTGGCTTTCAGTATTCTAATTGCACGTGTAAAACTCCTGGGTAGATTTAAAGAAAATAAAGCAGCAGAGGTTTCTGCAAGACACAGAAGCACACCAGCCTGTGTGAATGATCATGAGGTGTCGATGGGGGTCAGGGATCAGGGATCAGGCACCAAAGAGACAGAACAAAAAATCGCATTGATGTGAATGAGGGGGTGTTGTAATTACATAATCTGTTGTCAATTTGAGAATTAAGAGTATAGGGGTGGAGTCCAGCCTATCAATCAGGTTTCAGCTTGTTGACCTCATTTGGAGGCACTAAGGAGATAAATAGCTCGCTGGAGGTGGGACACACACTCCTCCCTGGGAGACGTTACTGAAGAGGAGCCAGATGGAATTATGCTTCCAAATGCAGCCAGAGCCCTGGGAGCTGCAGGAGCCATGTGGAGACCTCTGCCAGCGCTGAGATGCTTCTCTACCATCACTGGATCCACAAGGCTTTCCACCCAGTGGCCTGTGATCTTCCTGCATTTGGCATTATTGTATGGCTGCATGAGTCTAAAGAGGAATGTATGGACGAGTGTTTGATGTATGAGCTAATATTGGATGCATGGACTTGATCTGGACTGGGTTGGGATGTTCTCAATATACAATTGATGTTTTATATAAAACCCTTTCTTATACACATTTGAGTGATTTTGAATTTTGTTTCCCTAGTCTACCCAGACTAACACACGGGGAAAGGTGGAGTGGAGACCCAAAGCCCATCTGTAGACAATTGGACATCCCCTCACAGAAGGGTCACAAGGAAGAGAAGAGCCAGCCAGGGTGAAGTACAGAACCAATGAAACATACAACGTTCCTCTATTTCAGTGGTTCTCAACCTTCCTAATGCCACCACCCTTTAATACAGTTCGTCATGTTGTGGTGACCCCCTCAACCATAAAATTATTTTTGTTGCTATTTCATAACTGTAATTTTGCTACTGTTATGAATCAGATGACCCCTGTGAAAGTGTTGTTCAACCTCCAAAGGGGTCGCAACCCACAGGTGAGGACCACTGCTCTTGTTCTTTAATGACTTGTTTCATAAAAACTGCTATAATGATCTGGCTTTAATATGACGGCAAGAGGAATGAACAATCCAGAAGTCAGGAGTCAAGTACTTCTATACTGAGTCATCATTAGTGCTCTACTATGTAGGCATGCCCACATGGAATTAACCTGATTGGGATGGATTCACATCAGACAGATGTACGTAGAACTCATGCTCTCTAAGGATATTCTCATCACGAGAAAAGACAGAGCTTCTCTGGTAGATCAAGTGAATCCTCTAAAGTGAAGGTATGAAAACTGATGTAAAAACAGACTAAGAACAAGCTTCAGTAAAATTCTTCCTCATCATGGACCAAGTTGGGGGAAACAACAACCTTCTATAAATGTACTCCTAAAATTTCACAGTAGTTTAATACGTATACAAACCTGGGGCATATCATCTCACTTGAAATTGACACACCCTAGCCAGCTAAGAAGAGAAGGCATTTTTTTTTCTGATTGTTGAATAGGGGGGCAATTTTTTAATGAACAGCATGATGGTTAATAAGAACACAAATGAAAATCTGTATTATCGGACTCCTAATCAAAACATTCATATTAGAAAACCCAGCAGCTGTCTTGGATTTGCTTGAAAATTTATCTCATCTCCCTCGTTGTTATTGCTGGTAGGGGCCTTCAAGTGGACTCACACTTGCAGCCACTCTATGCAGAAGAAACACTGCCCACCCTGACCCCGTCTCACAGCACTGTTATGGTTGAGCCCAGTGTAGCAGTCACTGAATCGATCCATACCCTTGAAGGTCATCCTCATAGGTCCAAATACGTGAGAGGAAATCTCACATTTCCTTACACATTTTCCATCACAGATCTGGTTGTTCTTCTGCTAATCCATATTCTTTCCTGAGATCATAATTCCATTACAGAAACTCTTCTGCAGTCTTCCTTATTCACTGTCCAACTTTCGCATGCATACAAAATAAAATGTTTGAAAATACCATGGCTTAGTCGGGCACATCTTAATTGTCAAAGTGACAGTCTTAATCGGCAACACTTCTGAGAGTTCTGGTGTAGACTTTTCCAATGTTTGATTTCTTGACTGCTGCTTCTTTGAGCACTGATTGTAGAGCTGAGGTGGTTGGATGAGATTAGATCAATTAGGCACTTCTAGTTAGGGGTGGCGTCAAACAAGTGGGAATATCATATTTTGTTTAAGGTGGGGATTCTGGGAACTGTTTCTTTGCCTCACCACCTTCCTGTCTGAGGGAATTCTGCTTGCCAGCAATGGTGGCCCCAGGTGGACAAAACAACCCTGAGAGCTGCCAGCACCATGCCAGGTGTCCAGTGACCTTGGGGCTACACAAGGCTGCACACACTGCCCTGTGACCTTCCTGCTGCAGAAGTCTGTATCCGCTGCATGAAGCTATGTGTGTTTCAAGAGGGAATTATGGACTAGTGTCAGACTATATGTTGACATTGACTGGGCTGGGATACCTTCTTTATATATGGTTACTTATTGATATAAAGCCCTTTCCTATACCTATACGATTGTTACTTGTTTCTCTAGACAAACAGACCTAACACAAGATCCAAACAGGATAAAATCCTTAACAATTTCAACCTTTTATACATTTAACATAATATTGTCTATTGGTATAGTTGTGAGGACTTTTGTTTCTTTATATTGAATTCTGATCCATGTTGAAAACTGCAGTCCTTGATCTTCAATAGCAAATGCTTCAAGTCCTTTTGCTTTCAGCAAGCAAAGTGGTATCAACTGCATATAGCAAGTTGCTAATAATCCTTATTCTAATCCTGCCCAATCCTGTACTCTTCTTCATATAATTTCTCAGATGATATACTCAGCATACAAATTGAATGGATACATTATTTGCTTAGCATACTGATTGAAGGGTGAAGGGCTACAGCTCTAATACACATTTATTCTGATATTAAACCATGCAGTATTCCATGTTCTATTTCTATGATTACCTGGTTGCCCTTGTAAAGGTTCCACAGGAGCACAATGAAGTGTTATGAAATTCCCATTCACAGAGTTATTGATAGTTTGTTATGATTCACACCAAAAATTATTTTCAAGTTTGAATGCACAAACCACCTGTTTGGTTTGTAACTGCACCTGTCATTCTCCAGTTTTGGAACTAGTCAATAGGGCCAAGGATTTATTCATTACAGGTATTTATGATATCCCCAAATTCATGATTTATTAGATCCTATTGGTTATACTTTCATAGATATTTCAGTATTAGAAACTAAGTGAATTGTTTAATATGGCTCTTCAAGCCATAACCTTTGTAATTCCCAACAAATGAACTTTTCCTTGTAGATCCAAATAAAAGAAGACGGGAGAAGAGACTGAGAGGATTCCGTTGGGAGTGACTGTTAAGGTAAATTGTTATTTCTCTACTGCTGGCTATAAAATAAATCATCTCAGAAATAGGAATGGGAACCTTACTCTCAGCAAGACTGGTGACCTAGGAGTTGAGTGTATCTTTAGAACCCTCACATTCCTGTGCTTTGAACCTCCTTACTCCAGGAGAGAGCTTTGACACCAGAAGAACACCAGAAGCAGTAGCACAATCAGAAGTCAGAGCAGGAGAAAGATTAGTGGACTTCCCTGGCCCCAGAGCAAATAAAACTGAGTGCCTTGGGGCAGGAGACTGGCTTATATAGTGAATGCCAATTAGTGGATGTGGGTTTGCTGACTCATGGAACTAGAGTTGGGTGCATTTGGGTTGAGGCTTATAGCAGTTTCATATGCCCCGTGGTCATTTATTGTTACCCCTAAAAGAACTTGGGGACATTGCATGAGCAGGACAGAGGCCATAGAGAGACGTTGAGTGTCAGAGAGGGTTGACTTTGGGGGCAGCAGGGAAGAGAATGGCCTGCTTAAACAACCGTATTCTGAGCATTTCCCACCTGAACTGTAACCTGCTAACTTCTCTCATAAACTCTATAATTGTGGGCATAGTCTGTGAGTTCTGTGGCCATGAAATGAATGATCAAACCCGCTGCAGAAGTACAGGACCACTGGAGGGATGGTTGTTGTCTGAATAAGGTAATAAAACAACAAGGGTGTATGCATATCTACCCTCTGTCTTGTGGCAATCAACTAGAAGAGGTTAAATGTGGTCCGCCTCCGGGGTCTTCACAAACCTGACGGAGCAATCTAATTCGTCTTATATGGTCTTGATGAGTTCATATAAACTGATGGCAGTGACGTTCTCGTATATTTTTCTGACATGGGTTACCCACAAGGCAAACATTGTTGAGTTCACTTTTCCCCTAAAAGTCTTGCCCCTTTGCAGTCCCTGTATTGATCATCAGCATCATTCTACTTGTCATCATTTGTTAACTTTACCTTTGCATTGCTACGGTCATTATTTAATTCATATCACTGCTATCACAATTTAATTGACATGATAGTAGCTTTCTGATTTGAACCAACTTTTCCATAGCAGCAATATCATGTATCAGCAGTGTGGGACCCATCTCCACCGTGCCATTTAATTGCCACTTTTGATGTTGGTACTAGCACCACACAGACACCATGCTCCTGATTTTCACCGTCTCAACATTTTCATTATTAGCGGTGACAGAATCATCCAGTCCTTTTACCTATATGGTGTTTGGATATCACAGATCAAAAAGAATTGTTTTATGTATTTTCTGTTTTTCCAAACATAGAGTTTTAAGGATCAACACATTCACAGTAAGCTTAACATTTAAAAATAATAAAGGCAAGCTATACAATAATTTGTTTCACAGAACTTTAAGTCATGTTAGTATTAGAATCAATCAAAATTATTGGTAATCATATTATTTAAAAATATAAACATGTAAAAGCATTGATTCTCAGCTTATCTTCCATCTAGGTTTATACATAGCTGCAATTGGTATTTCCATCACTGTAATAGTTTCTGAAAGAATTCTGCACCCTTCAATTTACACCTTGTCAAAATATTAGTTTTGACATCCTGAAGGGAATTAAATTTTATTCCTTTTAAATATCTTTTGAGTGTCGGAAACAAAAAGTGTGAAGGGGTGATATCACTGCTACAGGCTGTATGGGGTGAAGGGGTCCCAGCAAAATTATCACAGGACAGCTGTTGCGACCCTCAAAGAATGAGGAGATGCAATGCCCTTGGCAGGGCGGCGAGCCCCACCCAAATTTATTGACCCTTTTCATAACAATGCAGTTCCCATGCAGTGTTCTATTCTCTTGAAACTTCTTCTCATCAGCCCTTTGATTTTCCTGTGTCATCATAGTGGCTTATGAGTAAGACATTTTGAGAAAATATATCAAAATTACCTCTTTGGTGGACTCTTTTGTGACAACCAAGTTTGTTTCACAGTAAAATAAAAACTAAAACTGAAATAAATAAATAAAAATGATCTCTTTGTGATAATAATAAAAGCAGCTACCATAACTGCCAAGTTGACCTCTCGACCTTCAACTCAACAGGCCAGGCAGATCCCCGTGGCAGTTGCTGTGATTGGATGTTTCTGTAGGAACGGTGCTAGTGAGACTAAGGTTTTGTATTACTGCAAGCACTTGTCTACAGCCACGCACTGGTAGCAGAAATATGTTGAAACACATTTTGTTTGGAATATACCCATACAGGTATCATTTTTGTCACTAGGAGCAACGCTTTTTTGACTTTCCTTGGAATATATGTTTATTTGGTTGATTTTCTAAGAAAATATCTAATAACATATTAGTAATCTTAGAAGGATGGTCATATGCTGTGAGATCATTATAACCATAAACATTAGTAAGCAGTTTTTATGTAGCTGATTCTTTGGTAGCTAGTAAGATCAAAGATAGTAACATAAAATTAGTCTTTTCCCCTAGAATAGTTTATGTTGGTTCCTTAGAGATAAAACTTAGATTAAAAACTGACAAAATTCTGCTACTAATTATAGAGTACTAGCTATGTCCCAGGCAATGTACACATTGCAATATGGAACATGGAAATGACTATATATATATTCTCACTCCTGTTTCCAGTTTAGGAATTACAGACTGATCAGTGCTGCTGTGCATGCCTTGCCTTCTCTGATCAGCTATGTACTCCTGGAGGGCAAAGATCCTGGTCTTTACCTTTAAGCTGTCAGCGAGGGAATTCTCTGATAGTGATGAATCGTTAAGGTTTCTGGTGCTGCTGAATGAATGATTACTAGAATAATTAGTTGTAATACCTACAAAAGGGTTTATATAACCTAGGTTGTGAGAACTAAGGGTCATAACTTAAGTAGCACATGTTTACCTTATCAGCAGTTATTGGGAAGATATACAAAATTAATTTTCAACCCCATGCATAAATATTAAGACATGAGATTTGTTTTGAAGCACTTTAAGCTGCAGATAAAAAAATGCATTCAGAGCCAAGTGCATCTATTATAAGTTAATGCATGCTTCCTTGAAATGAAAATTGCAGTAGTGCCTTACCTGGCTTCTTGGAAACAGAAACCCAGAGGAGATCTGCTAGATCCTTGGATATGAACCCTACTTCCAACTTCTTTTGAATATCTTTTTAATTTTGTTTTACTGATAAAGTTAAGGCCATGAGGAACAAAGAACAGGGTTTTAACAATGGAAATTTGATTTTTAAAAATAAGAAAGAAAGACTCCACAAAGTTTTTCTTCCTGGTTTTTCATTATTCTAAAAATGTAAGGCTTTTCTATTTTTTCACTTCCTTTACTTCATGCTTAGGCAAATTGAGAAATTTCATTGAAAATCAGTTTTGGAAATCTCTACTCTGAATCCAAAATTCTTCAAAGCTAAACTACCAATTCAGAAGCTTCCATGTCATTGATCTTTTTCTCTCTCCCTTACTTTGGAACATTACTTTGGGTTCTCTTACTGTATTTTTAGTTCATTAGTTTGATGCCCCAGTTATTGGAAGAGATGATGGTAGCCTAGGAAGTTTTGTTAAACCCCTATGTAAGGTTTCTGAGGCTGTAATTCTTTATAGTAGCACATGGCCTCATCTTTCCCTTGTAGAGTGACTGGTAGATTTTAACTTCCAAACTTGAAAAAGCTAGCTGTCCAATGTTTCTCTGATTTACTAAATACACTAAATATTGAAGTGCGCAATGATTCAATCCTAGAAATCATTGTGTAATTCCATTCAGGAGGGAAAAATATCTTGATGCCACTCCAAAATTCTAATTTATGGCAGCTGTATAGAACAGAGTAAAACTGCCCCTGGGAGTTTACAAGACTGTGAATTTGTAGGAAAGAATACCCAATTTTCTCCTATCTCTCCCATCTTGGTACAACTGGCTTAAAATGTTTACATTGAACCCTATTGGACCTTCTACATAAGGCTTACATCTTCTATAACTCTACTGGACATTTTACAAACATCCAAAAAAAGCAACTTCCCACACCTATTGTATCCTCCTAGCTTCTCCATAAATGACCACACTTTTCACCCAAATAATCTGGAAAAAAAAGAAACCTATATCTTTATTTCTATCTCTCGTGAGCTTCATTTCCCCAATTAACAAGTTTATCTCTACTATGCCTTCAGAATATATCTTGAGCCATCTATTTCTTTCCCAATACCCTGTTTTATACACAGTCAACTAACAGAATATTTCTACAATCTTTTAATTGTTTTCTCTCTTTCTACTCTTCTCCCTCTAATCCATTTTCCTCACTACTGTCAGAGTAATCAATATTACATAAGTGTTCTGCTTTTAATATATCATATTCTTCCTATGATACTCAGTATGAAATCCAAATTCTTTATGCTGGTGTACAAAGTCTTATAGCATCTTGTTGGATACAGGGTCCTGAGCAGAGAAAACTGTACTGTAGTGAGGTAGTAAAACACATAAATATGATGTGTTTATACTAATTTTTTTAACTTGAATAGGTTAGTTCAGGGAAAATGTAGTAGGAAACACAGTGTTATAAAGGTGCTGAAAAATTACAAAATATGTTCATTCTTGGAGCTCCAGAAGAGGATACTACCCAAATAAATGTGGGTTCTCCCTACAGGTTCAATTATTCACACCCACAGCTTGTTACCTTTGTGATAGGACATCATAATGTGTATGAAAAGTAACAAACTGTCACATGCCAATTGAAATTGGATGCAGGTATGTCTATACAGCTACTTTCAGGAAGGATATCTAGAAGAATGTATAGAATGGTCTGTAGCAGATTTTGATGGCACTATGGTCAAGTGCTTGGCTGCTCACCAAAATATCATGGTTTGAACTCATCAGTCACCCTGTGGAATAAAGATGAGGCAGTCTACTTCGGTAGAGTAACCACCTTGGGAACCCTATGGGGAAGTTGTACTCTGTCGTGTTAGGTAGCTAGGAGTCAAAATGAAGTCAATGGAGTAGTTCGGCTTATTTGGGGTTTTAGTAGGTACAAATATTTGAAGAGGAACAGAATGTAGTTATAGGTTAATGGGGGTTTTAACAACACTCCCACTGGTATTAGCCTCATCTTTCTTCGTCAGAATAGCTGGGAGGTTACCACTGATCTTTCTGGCAAAGAACCAGAAGTCAGATGATAAGCCAGACGAAAAAACCACACTCAAAGAGGGACAACCTTGTCCACAGCCTCCACATATATTGGAAGCAGGCCACAGCTCTGTGAACATTCCCTTTCAATTGATTTGCTGCTCTTGGTGGATCTCATCATGAAAGTGATTACAATGTATCATATCTCATTATAGGGACTGACTATATATTTTTGACCTTTTATTGTGATTAAGGTTAACATTTTAGATAATCATTTTTATATTAAACAATGTATCAAACCTCTCATTAGCTTATCGTATGCCTCCCTCCTTTTGTTGTTTTTAATTTGCTGTTCTCCGTCTTGTAGAATATTTATTATCTTCACCTTCACTTGATTACGGTCATTGTGCATTCAAAAAGCTTTCAGTTCTGCCACATGTTTACAACCCCCACATTCAGTTCTATGACCCTGCCGGAGGTTGTGACCTACAGTGCAAGAAGCTTTGCAATAGTCTGTCTAGTCCAGTGGTTCTCAACCTTCTTAATGCCGTGACCCTTTCACACAGTTCCTCATGTTGTGGTGACCCCCAACCATGAAATTATGTTCATTACTACTTCATCGCTGACATTTTCCTACTGTTATGAATCGTCAGGTAAATATCTGATATGCAGGATGTGTTTTCAGTGTTACAAATTGAACATAATTAAACATAGTGATTAGTCACAAAACAATATATAATTATATATTGTGAAACATTTATTTCTAATGACAAAAAAATGAGATTTTGTCTGGAAGCATGTTTCGTATGGGTCATAGTCTTCATTCCAGGTACTCCTCTGTGGGTGTATCTGCATGTGGGTGACCCGCCTGGAGATAGAGGAGCAGTGTCTCAGTTCCTAAGACCATCGGAAGTATGTGTTTTCTGATGGTCTTAGGCGTCCCCTGTGAAAGAATTACTTGGCCCCCAAAGGGGCCACGACTCACAGGTTGAGAGCCACTGGTTTAGTGCATAGAAAGCATCTGTGCTTTCTGCAAAGCACCTACCTGGTACTGTAATTGTGTCTTTAGAAAGGCTTTATATTGTTCTGTTAAGCCAACTACTTCAGAATGATGGGGAGCATGTTAAGACCAGTGAGTTCCCTGAGCATGGATCCATTCCCACATTTCATATGCTGGGATGTTAGCCCCTTAATCTAGGTGATGCTGTGTGGGATACCAGGGTGATATATAAGACATTTTGTAAAACTAAGGATGATAGTTTTGCCAGAAGCATTATATGCAAGGAAGCAAAATCCATATCCAGAATAAGTGTCTATTTCAGTAAGAACAAAATGCTTCCCGTTCCATGATGGAAGTGATTTGATGTAATCAATGTGTGACATGATTGCTGAATGATATCGCTGAGGCATGGTTCTATATCCTGGATTCTGTGTTGGTCTCAGCTGCTGGCAGATGGGATACTCGGGAATGCCTTTAGCTAAGTGTGTGGAAGTCCATGTTGAATGATCTTCAGGAAAAATTTACTTAAATGTGATAATAATGATTTTGTTCATCAGTTTCCATATTGTGTTGGGTCACCTTTTGTTGAAAAGGAATTACTGCAGCCAATTGGCCTTCCAAATTTCTTTACATAGACTAGTGAGTGCTTCAAGTGCTTCATCGGTTTGTTGAAATGCCTCAGTATTCTGAAATCTTGCTTTTCAATACTTCAAGTGCAGCTTGGACTTCTTCCAATACCGGAGATTCCTTATTATCATATGCTACATCTTGAAATGGATGAATGTTGGCCAATTATTTTTGATAATGACTCTGTATATTCCCTCCATCTTCTTTTGATAATTCCTTCCTCATTTGATATCTTGTCCAGAGACTTTTTCAATATTTTAAATTTAGGTTTGATATATTTTTCTGTTCTTTCTTTTTGAGATATGAAAAATCTGTTACCCTCTCCCCCCTTTTGAAAACTTATGGACCTTTTCATATTTCATTATAATTCTTTATCTTCTTGTGCTGCCTTTTGAAAATTTCTGTTCAGCTCACTTAATAATTTCTTCCATTTGCTTTAGCTATTCTACAATCAAGAGAAAATTTTGGATTTTGTTTTGATAGCCCCTTTTGTCTTTTCTGTCTTATTAATGACCATCTACTTTCCTATATGATGTTCTTGATGCCATCCTGCAGCTCATATTATTTGGCATTAATATTATTGCCTCAAATATAGATGTGGAAACGGTCTCTAATTTCTAATGAGATGTATTCAAGGTCATATTTTGACCCTGGTGGACTTTGCATTTTTTCAACTTCAACCTCAGCTTGCATATGCTCGTCTGTTCCAAAGTGATCCTGGACTGTTTTGTTAGTGATTCTGAGATTTTCTCCTTCCACCGATGTAATCATTTTATCCTTTTTTTTTTCAGAAGTCATTTTATTCCTATGGATTTCATCTTGTGAGGTCCATATGTATAGTTGTCATTTGTGTTGTTGAAAAAAGGCAATTGCCAGAAAAAAGCTGCTGGTCTTGCAAAATTCTCTCGTGATCTCCAGCTTTCATTTCTATCATCAGGGCTACATTTTCCAATTCTGATTTTCCTCTTATTTCTAATTTACACATTTAAATCACCAGCAATTAGCAAAGTATCTTGATTGCACGTTTTATCAATTTCAGATTGAAGAAGCTGGTAGAATTATTCAATATCTTTATCGTTGGCTAGTGATTGGTGTGTAAATGTGAATATTAGTTGTGCTCACTTGTCTTTGCTTTACCCACATAGATATTATCATATCACAGACAGCACTGCACAGCAAGACAGATCTTGTAATGTTCTTTTTGATGATGAGCTTGACACCATTCCTCTTTAATTTCTTTCAACAATACCTAGCTGGAAGCATTCACTAAATTATATCAAGAAACTTGGAAGATAGCTACTGTCCAACAATAAACAAGGAACAGAGGAGAATAGATGCATTTCAATTATGATTGCCTGAGAATATTGAAAATGTCATGGATTGTGAGAAGAAAAAGAGGAAACGAAAACCTTTAGGAAGTACTGCCAGAATCTTCCTTTAAGCAATGAGGATGAGGCTTTTTCTCATATGCTTTGGACAGGATATCAGTAGAGCCTAGTTCCTAGAAAATGATACAGAAGATCAGTATAAAAGAGGAAGAGAGTTGAGGAAATAGATGGATATAGTAACTGCAATGAGCTTGGCACAGCCAGAATTGTCATCATTTCTAAAGGCAAAGAAGTATCCGGCTCTGTTGTGCAAATGTTTGCTATGCATTGTAGCTGAATCTTGTAGACTTAACAACAAACTTTTGTGGAACTTATAGAAAAAAAGGGTAATAAATAAAGAATAGCATCATTTCTTCCCAAGTGACATTTCTATATATTCTTATATGGACTTAGTTTTAGATTAATAATCACCCTGGATTTCTCTATTTCTGTTTAAAATCAAAGTGTTTAAATACCGAAAGACAAATCATCTCAACCGTGACTTGTTGATCATGACCTGGCATCTTTGAGCCAAGCAATTTCCCAGAGGACCAGGTTCCAGATCCTGCTTAAACAGGATACCTCCCTGCAGACCCCAGTTTTTGAAACTCTCAAAACCAATCTCCTGCTACTTTCTATTCTGAATTAGCTCTCCAGGTAAGCAATGTGACTCCATGCCTTGACTGACCCTTGGAATAAAATGCGATTTTTGGAAGCATTTTACTTCCTCATTCTTTGTGCAGTCCCCATCGAATCATGACATTTTTTGGTGTTCTTCACATTTGGGCACCTTTTTTTTTTTGATGGAGGTTAAAGCTACTTATACAGTCATAGAGTACCTCTGGATGTGATTCTGTAGGGTGGGCATAGCACAACTTGAAAAATACATATGGTGATATAATATGCAGGAATTTTTATGTCCAGATTGGCATATGGAAAATGTGAGCTATTTTTAAGTTAAATTAATATAATGATATTGTGTTTGGAGCTAGGCAACTCTGGTTTCGAAAAAAAAAAAAAGAGGTGTAGAGTCTAGTCTGTCAAAATCCTGAAATTACTGGTGCAGCCAAGTTGACACAAAATCTACCTATCCTGGAGTCAGGCTTATCTATATGTTGCACACAATGGTGATTTATTAGGTGGGTGATTTTTGCAGCCAAATATAAAGGCAAACATGGAAAAATATATTTTCCATATGTAACATGAGAACAGGAATATCTAATTCAAGGGACTGATAAAAGGAGTTCCAAGAGATTAACATTGTACCAGAGACTTTTTTATTCACCTGGTCATTTTATTTAAAACCATTCCTTCTGCGATGTGAAAGGGGTATTAGAAGCTCCAGGTTAAATGCTACCTAAAGGAAGTATCTTAATAATTATGCTGCTTATACTCCACTGGACACTACTCTATATTTGAGTAACTCATCCCCAGGTATTTCCACGATTTAAATAAAAAAGAGCCTCTATTCTATTAGCATTGTCTTTTTATTTTCATATGTTTCAATGCTTTGCAAAATCATCGTGCTTTTAGAAATGTAATAGTTGACAGAAAACCAGAGCATTTCTCACCATTCTCAAATTTCAAGACATAAGACACTTATAAAATTGGTCACATCATTAGATTCCATTTAAATGTGAGACAGAATTTGGAAAATATGCAATTCTTTCCCCAATTGACGAGGTAATGGATAAAATACTAAGCACATCTATTTGTTGACAGAAAAATATTAGACTTGTTATGAGACTTACAACTAACACTAAAGACATGCGAATCCCAACAGGAAGAGCCCCTGGGAGACTATGAGAAAGGTAAGCATGACAGGAAAATGCTAGCATAAGATTTGCCAGTTAACAGCAAGCTTCTTTAAACCATGTCAGAAGCATGACACATTTCCCTTTTCACACAGGGATTTTTGGAAACATTAGGGGTCTCTCTTTCTCTTTCTCTCTCTACCTCCTTTGTTTGAGCTCATCTTAAACTCTCCTCTTTGATATAAAGTCTGTTTCTACTTCCTGCTATGGGAAAATGGGAATTGAGAACCAATGTATGGAAAATTCTGGCTATCAAAAAGAGAAGCTACAAATGGCCCCAGAGCCTAGCTAGCCCATAATGCTCGGGATGAACATAAACAGGAAAGCGGCTTGTATGACAGCGAACTGACTCACCCAGGGCACCTGGGACTTGTTTTGTAGTTCACCTGGCAGGTGCAATTATGTCGGCAAAGAACGGGATGAAGAAATGACCTTTGAAGGCAGCTCTGGGGTGTGGGAGTTACGTGTGGAAACCTTATTAGACGTCAGAAGCAAAGCTTCTAAAATAATAGTCTAAGTGTAAAATAGCACCTCTGGATAATTGTAGGATAATACAATAGTTTTGGCAGAAAATTTGAAAAGAGATATTGGATAAATGTGAATTGAAACACCACATACTTACAGGAAGTTCATTTAACTTCCTGAGACTTTCCCCATGAGAAAATGCAAGAAATCGGATCGCATTTTAATTAACTTCATTTATGCTAAGCTGTTTGTATTATATTAAGAACATCAAATATTAGGATGACTTATTCAAACAATATTTGTTACATATTTGCTACATAAAGTAAATCATATTAGGCAATTTGGTGGTGTAAAGGAAGATTCGCTTGCTCATTTATGAAATTTACTTCCAAATGTACTTTACAATTAATACATTCATACCATTTCACTAATAAAGTATAAGTGCATTACCCAAGTGACATCAAAAGAAGTAAAATAATTTGTGTAATCATCCTAGCAAATGTAATTTTTTTTAATATTAAATTTGACTCATATTTCTAGTATACAAGGTAGCCAATTGTGTTAGGCAAGGTTCTCTAGCAAAACAAAACCAGGACTCTTATGGTTATAGATAGATACATGATAGATAGATAGATAGATAGATAGATAGATAGATAGATAGATGATAGATAGATAGTCGATAAATATAGATATGTTTATACAGTGAAAAGGAATATAACAGCTAATTAGTCCACAAAGCAGTACAGAGGGCTCAATTCAACTCGCTTTCATGGAACAGTTCATATACTGGAAGTCCTTCAACTCACATAGTCTGCTGGGTCCAAGGTCAAGCAGACAGTGGAGTTTTCCCTCAGGCATGGCAGGCAGAGTCTAACAAAGGCATCAGACAGCAGGGTGGGTCTGCGACAGTCAGTGTTTGGGAGCTTAATGAGCAGGCCTTGATGGGATCTGGACCTCAAGTCTGGCGACAGAATCCGTCAGCCTCAAGCTCAGGTGATGCTCACACCAGCAGTGTGGCAAAGCAAGTCTTGAAGGAGCCTCAAACTCTAGCATCACGATCCACATGACTTGGCACACAGGTAGTGCAGCACACTCGCTCGACAAGCACCTTGCTGGTCTGATCACCAGGGAGGAAGAGGAAGATGGGATGCCAGCCATTTTTATTCATCTCAGTCACTCTCCAATCAAGCTGCAACCTCATTAAACTCCACGTACATGTTCCTATTGGCCTAGTTGGCACAACAAACCTAGCTATCACATTAATGAAACACAAATTAAAAGTCTTTCGCTGACTGAACTAAAAAACAAAGCCTACAAAAGACATCCGTTTCTTCTATCATAATTAGTTCTCAATAGGTTTTAATAAATATATTATGTAAGAAAGCAGGACAAGAAATATTCTGCTCTCAAACAGGACATAATATAGTGGCTGAAAGCATAGTAGCTATGAGGCTGGACTCTAGTGTTACTATTCTGATACTATTCCAGTTCTTCTGCTTACAATGATGTGACCTGCAACAATAACATGCTTAACTCTCAGTTTTATTCTCTGTAAAATGAGGTTATAATTATAAGGTTATGAATGATAATATGTGGCATATGTAGGGTGCTTGCAACGTGCTAGGCAATCTTTTAAATGCTTTCCAAATATTTTCTCATTGAATCCTGACAATAGACTTTTTATAGTTTAATCAAGAATAAAGGTACAAATAGATTAATGAATTAGCACATATCATACAACTAGGGAGAAATGGAGACAGAATTTTATAAATTTTTCATGAAGTTAGTTTGAAATTTAAATATAAGTAACTAAGAAATTTTTCAATTTTTCAGAAATATTCCTTAAATGTTAATTTATTGTTATTGTTTTAAGAGATAAAATAAGTTAAATCCACTTAAATTCCAATAAAATGACAGTCAAAAGGATTGCTGCAAAAGTATAGAAATTTTAGTAAATAAAAGTATCAATATGTGAAGCTATTGCTTCTTGACATCAAGGTCTATGCATTTCTTAATGTAATCTTTCTATATGTCTAACCTCCCCCCCCCCCAAAGAATTCCGCGTTCTTCAAATTACATCATTTCAAAAAAGAAGTGTTTCTTTACAATGTTCTTTGAACGTTAGGGACAAAAAAGAGTTTGAAGAGGCAAGATGAATAAGGTTTCCTAAACATTCTCTTAGAACAGCCCTTGTTGTCTGGAAAATGGATCAGGGTACATTGTCTATGTGGAAAAACACAAAAACTCCTAGGCACAACTTTCGTGGTCATATTCTCTCCATTGCCATTTTCAATTTTCTTAAAACATCTTCATAATAATCCCTCTTGATCATTCCTGTCTTCCAAAAGTACTTATTAATATGGCTCTTTTGTACTGGTCAGCTAGACAGGTGGGGTGTTCAAGACCATGGCCCTCGGATAGCTTTCACGTCTGTGACTGAAATTACACTGTGTTATAATAATCAACCACTTAAGATTAAAAGGGCAGTATTAATCCAAAGGGAAAAAAGTAAGATAGTTAGGAAAGGAGGAGGAATAGAGACAGGAAACATGGGGATGAAGTTGAACAAATGATGGCCCGTTGAAGAGATGTAAATGTATGAATTGGTGCAAATGCATATGGATTGTTGAATGTGAGGCTGAAGAGCCACTCTGTGAACCTTCACCTAGTTCAAAAGAGAGAATTAAAAAAAACAAAAAAACAAAACCATGGCCCCTTTGGAATTTCCCCAAATTCACCATGGCCTACTAAACTGCCGTTTGGCCTTGAATTTAACCAGCTTAGTAGATTCCCTCAGAAGGCACTGTTTTGGTTCAAACTTGCTTTTTGAAAGCACTCTAATGAGACTACCCACTAACCCGCTGTCATTAAGTGAATTTCCAAACATAGCAACGCCAGCAATTACATAATCTCCTGTCAACTTGTGAAGGGATGGAGTTTAGCCTGTCAATCAGGCCACAGCCAATGAGGCCTCCATGTGGGCATGGCCTTCTCCTGAGGGTTCTGGGGATTCCTGTCTTCCTCCCTGGAGGAGAGAGACACTCTTCACTATTCAACTCCCTGCAAGACATTCCTGTGGACAAGCCACATGGAGCTACGCTGATAGAACCAGAGCTCTGGAATTGGAGGCTCTACTTGGAGATTCATACCAGTGCTGAAATGCTTCCCCCATCACTGGATCCACACACTCTTCACCCACTGGCCTGTGATCTTCCTGCATTCAGTGTCTTTGCATGGCTGCTTGAGTCTAAAGAGGAATTATGGACTAGTATTGACATATGGGATAATATTGGACTTACGGACTGGATCTGAACTGGGCTGTGATGTTTTCTTACATACAATTGCTCTTTGATATGAAGTTCTCTCTTACTCACATATAAGTGTCTATGAATTTGTTTCTCTCATCAACCCACACTAACACAGCAACCCTACAAAGAGTTGTCCAAGGCTGGAAATCTTATAGGAATAGATAATCTCACCTTTCTCTCACGCTTTTGAAAGCATCCAATTCTCCATACAAAAATTGCTTTTTATCAGAAATACCTAGAATTCTTACTATTTTCAACACTGTACACTGACTAATAGAAGAAGCAGCCTTCAGAAGAACTTGACAGAACATGTCTTCAGCCATCCATTGTTCTTAGGAACTATTTAAATAAGTTTTGTTCAGAAAAAGGCTATGTATGTATGAAGTGAAACCCTAAAAGTATTATTGTTTGAACCATCCTCAAGCAAGAGTCCAAATGTGTTATGCATTCTGGTGCCAAATATACTCATGCTAGTTGATAAAGTGACTATACTTCTTATAACAGTATCTTATCATAAGAAAGAGACGAGAATTTGGGCAAGGTCTTAGGAATTGTTGCATTTTGAAAGTCAAGGTGAAATCATTTGATGAGTAAATTAAAAAAATACAGATAATGCATCAAGAGTAGGAAAGTACATCAGATTCTCTAATGCAAAGCTAAAATAAATATAAGAATATAATCATGAGATCTATGATTCAGAAAAGCAGATAACATGAAACACCAAGAAAAGCTTGGTTGAAGAGTTAATAGGGAACTACTAACAATTTGACCACCCGCAGACAGATGGTTCTTGGCTAAAAGAAGAAAGTACCAGGAAAAAAAAAAAAAAGAAGAAAGTACCAGAAAGATGTTTACTTGTGTTTATTGACTATGCTAGGCATTCAACTTTGTGAACCATAACAAACTGGATAACCTTAAGAAGATTGGAAATTTCAGAACAATTCATTGTGCTCATGCTGAACCTGTACATGGATTAAGAGGCAGTTGTGAGAACAAAACAAGGGAATGCTGCATGGTTTAACATCAAGAAGAGTGTGCCTCAAGGTATCCACTCCCCATATTTGTTTAATCCCTTTGCTGAGAAATAATCATGGAAGCTGTATTATATGAAGAAGAATGCATTATCAAGATTAGAGGAAGGCTTATTACCAATCTGTAGATGATCTACCCTTGCTCGCTGAAAGTAAGGGCGACTTAAATCACCTGTTGATTAAAACTGGGAATTGCAGCCTTCAGTATGGATTACAATTCAGTGTAAAGAAAACCAAAATATTTACACTTGAATCAATCCATGGCATCATGATAAACAGAGAGAAGATTGAAATTATCAAAAATTCTGTTTCGCTTACATCCACAATCAATACTTATGGAGATAAGCACTGTAAAGATACCAAACAATATATTACGTGGTGCACATCTGCTGCATAAGACCTCTTAAACGTTTTGAAAAGAAAGGACAATACTTTGAAGACTAAGGTATTCCTGACACAAGCAACAATATTTTCAATGACTTCATATGCAGGTGAAAGTTGGATATTAAATAAGGGAGTTCAAAGAAGGATTGATGAATTGTTTGGGATAAGAATATTGAAATTGCCGTAGACTTCCAAAATAACAGACAAATCTCTCGTAGAAGAAGTATCACCCACATTCCCCTGAGAAGCAAGCACAGTAAGCGTCTGTTTTACGTACTTTGGACATGTTGTCGGGAGAAACCAGGGCCCGGAGAGTGACATCCTGCTTGGTTAAGTCGAAGGGCAGCACAGGAGGAAGATCCTCGGAAGAAGAATTGCCACAGCGGTAGGAACAGTGGGCTTACACCAAGTAACCGTCATGATGGGAGCACAGGACCAGTTACAGTCTTGTTCTAGGGTGCACAGGGTCCCTGTGAGTTGGAACAGACTCATCAACAGCCCCTAACAACAAGCACAACAACACATTGACTTGGAATGCGACAAAACATAGGTTATACTACAAAGATGAGTCCAGCACAACAGATAGTAGTTATGAGTATGGATAAAATATATAGCAGTATGAATGGATAATGACTTGGCATTGCTTTTTTCTTCTTTTAATTAATCATTTTATTAGGGGCTCTAACAGCTCATATAACATTTTATATATCAATTATAGCAAGCATATTTGTACATATGTTGTCATCATCATTTCCAAAACATTTTCTACTCGAGCTCCTCTTTTTCCTACCCCCCTACCACCCTCATGCATCCTTGATCAATTATACATTGTTATTATGATTTCTTATCTTACACTGACTGTTGTCGCCCTTCACCCATATTTCTGTTATTCATCACTTTCAGTAGGGGGTGGGGGTACATATATCCAACTTTTTTATGGGTGCCCCCTTTTCCTCCCCTCCCCTCTCCCCGCTTGGCATTTCTTGATATGGTTCTTCTTTCCATGATTTTGTAACCCCCACTCAGTGACTGAATGGAAGCATTCAAATATAGTATAGAGGACTGTAACTTGGAAACTGGTCGTTGTCATCATTCCTCTGAGAATACCAAAACCATTGTGTTAGTTCAGGTAGACTAGAGAAACAATCCAGGGAGACTCATATGTGTATAAGAAAGAGCTTTATATACCAGAGCAATTGAATATTGAGAAAACGCCCCAGCCCAGTCCAGATCAAGTCAGCCCAATCCAGATCAAGGCCATAATTCTGACATTAGACCATATGTCCGATACTAATCTATAATGTCCTCTTCAGACTCATGAAACCCATGAAATGAAGCTGAGTGCAGGAAGATCACAGGCCAGTGGGTGGAAAGTCTTGTGGATCCAGGGACAGTGTAAGCATCTCAGTGCTGGCAGGCACTTCTACTTGGCTCCTCCAGCTCTAGGGCTCTAACGTAGCTCCATATGTTTTGCCAGCTGGACTGTCTCGCAGGGAGTGAGCATGTATCCTGCCTCCAGTGAGCTAGCTATCTCCTTAGTGCCTCCACATGAGGTCATCAAGCTGAGACAGGCTAAACTCCACCCCTTCTCTCTTAAGATTCTCAAATTGACAACAGATTATGTAATGACCACAACCTTCAAGAAAGAAGAGTTATCAGTTGAGCAAGTGGAAAATACCTGTCTTAGGTAATGGAGGCAGCAAAGGCAGTAGAGACCATGTCAAGCTGAGACCATGAGACAAAGCAGAGGAGCTGTCCTGAGACCATGAGACAAAGGAAAGAAGCGGTGTGAGATAGTGAGGCAGAGTAACAGATGGGCTTCCTCATCGATGGAAGCAGAGTCCAAGAGACCACCTGGCTGAGAGGCCCAAGGACCGAAGAGACTCCCTATAAACATGGCTGAGAAGAGGTACTTTGGATGAAAGAATGGTTTACTTACCATATTGCAACTGCTAGCTTTCTGATTAAACCCTCATAATCATGAATATGGTCTGTGAGTTAAAGCCAACAGAGATGTAGAGGGCCACGGGAGGAATGACTGGTTCCAGGAAAGAATGAAAGAAAGATGGAGGACAAAGTCATGTCCAGCCCCTGCTTGGTGACAATCGGCCTGGGCTTGATGTCAAGCTGGCTTCTCTCACTCCCTTCTGAAGTGCGAGGAGGCTAAGTGTGGCTCTCATGCCATTTCCTCAGTAATACAGGAAGATCTGAACGTTTGAATTTTCCAAAGCTTAGTTTAGAGCACTGTGAGACAGTTTTAAAATTTATTCACAGTGTTTATTTACTTTCACAATGTACTTATTAGATGCCTGGCATAGTAAAGCAATAATTTAGTTCATTTTTTTCCTTAGCCATAATCACCATATTTAATTCTAGTGGGCAAAATTGAACAAGTGTATGTTCAAAGAGAACATGCATTCTGCGTTCCAATGAACATGGAACATACCTTTGTTAGAAGATCAACTAAGTCTATTATTTGGGGGTTATACTTTATGTTTTATTGTGAAATAGGTGAAGATTTGTGGAGCAGGTCATCCATTTTTCATTCAATAGGAAATGGGAGGAACTGCAAAAAGTGATAGCACATTGAAGGAAATGTAATGAATGAGATAAAACACAAGGATATGCATTTTAAATGACAAGAATTCATTAAGGGACCATTTATAAAGGTAGTGCTAAGGATATTCAACCAGGAATTAAGTAGTGCTTTGGCTGAGTTATCGTTGTAAATGTTTACTCTCTGTAAACCTAAATAATTAATGAAGCAAATAGTTACCAATTTGTAGACAGGTAAAGGGCCTGCTTACACGAAGGTTGGCTTTCAAAGAGGAACACTTTCAACCCTAAAACACGTAACAGGGAGAGGGCTGAGGTACCAAATGCCCTGGCCTCCTTTTGCTTCCCACTAACTTCTTGCTACAGTGGTCTAGCTGAGAGCCTCTAGAAGGCAGACAATCATTAGCCTGTGGATGCAGTCTATTGAGATGAATTTTGGGGGAAACAGAATATATTGGACAAGATGGGGAATGAATCTGGAGAGAAAAATCAGAAAATACATGCAACTGAACTTCAAATTAAAATTAATGTTCATGCTTATAATAGCAATGTCCCCTAATGTACTAGCACTTTTAGAGCTACAGTGGCCCTTTAAAAATGCCATAGTTCCCTTTCACCCTGCTCTTTGTGTATGATCCCATACACAAAGTAAAGAGATCAATATCCAAGTTCTCCTGAATGTTTGTTAGTCTACGAGTCAGGGTGCCCATAGAAAACAGGAAGAACTCTTGATATTTCTGAGAGAAAGAAGTTTTGCATCATGATGTAGTGCTTATACAGTTGTTGGGAATATGAGGGTAGGAGACTTAGAGGGATAGTTATTGTCCTATTGAACTGAAATATCCATGCCCATTTCTGGGTCCCAGATGCTCTGTCACTAACACCTGTGACAAATTACAATTCAAGGTGCTGATGTTGCCTCTAAGGGGCACATCTCTTTGATTTTGCCTGTAGAATCTCAAAGGAGGAAAGATGGCCAGCCTATCACCACCACTTTTCAAATTTCTAGCAGGGCCGGACGATTCGGAGAACCCAGTTTTCATAGAGAAGTATAGCTGGAAGACGGGGAACTGTAGTTTTACTTGTCAACTTCCGAAACACAAGAAAACACAATGAAGGAGAATAAAGGCTGATTGCCAAGCTACCATGCCCAACAGGTGCAGTTTATACGTAGAGATGAGCCTGTTTTTATATCTCCACAAATGGAACTTCAAGGCCCAAATAATTTGAGCTAAACTATCAGAATTTGTACGGGTGTTTAAAAGTTCTCTTCTTCAGGAATATTTTAATTTACTAGTAAAGTGTTGGCTGTTCTATAAAGTATCCAGACACAATTGCTCCAGAAAAAGCTGTGTGAGATGTCATGTTACTCAACAAAGAATACTAACTGAGTTCTGTGCTAGGAATCTCCATGCAACTGCATCTGAATCACTAAGTACAGTGAATGTATGCACCATCCAAGATTAGGCATTCTAAGCCCCACCCCTTTTTTGCACAGTGCTAAACACTTCCTTTATAACAACCAATTGTTACAAAAATCCTATATGGTTTATTTTACTTATGAAATGGAAGCCCAGAGAGGTAAAGTAATTTACCCAACGTCACACAATTACCAAAGGGCCACATTAGGGATTATGTCTAATTTTGTCTGAGGCCACACCTAGCCTTGACTTTTTCTTGTGCCTTAGGGAACTTTATTTCGTATCACTATAGTATCAACCTACGAGGCTCAGAGATATTGGAATGCCTGTGATAAGTATTACATCAATAATGTTCTGAGAATTTAACCCATGTTGACATGAATAAAGTACACTTCTTTTCTAGCTGATTTCTTATGTTGACTACGAGGATTTTATCCCTAAGGCTCTTTGGTTTTTAATGAGATGGGATTCCCCTCTTTTATTTGTTCTTTTCCATAAGTTAATAATTTGATATTGGTTCCAACAACTGAATGAGAAGACTGTGAAACCGGCCCACATGCTTCAGTTTTAATTCTATTGTGAAGCATTGTGGGATTGTAAAATGAAAGGAATGACGTTGACAAATGCATGTATAAGAGCCCCACGCAGCAAGGCATTCCCCTTCTGGGCAGAATGGTAGGTTGGTGGGGGTGTTGGTAGAATAGGTAAAATTGAATTCAATAGAATTTTCTTTTTCACATTGTAGGATTCAATCTCCAATGCCAATACAAGTAAGCCACCCACACTAATATTTTCCATCTGTTCAATCCTTTAACTTTGAAAATAGTGACAACTGATATATGAAAAAGTACTTAATATTGTAATGTGAGTTACAAATAATTTAAAGTCAAGAGGAGTTTAATATTAGAAATACTTAGATTACTGAATTATTTTTTTTTACTACCAGTAAATATTAATGACAATTGTATCCTCCATTTTATATATATATATATATGTCTCTTCCATTTCTTTTATTTCAGTTTTGATGTTTTATTTTCTTTTTGTATTATTATTGTTATATGTTACATGTTTTTAGTTCAATGCTCTAAATTTTAGAAAAATGTTATAATTACTAATAGTTTTTATTAAATTTTAAATGTAGATAATTATGAATAAGCTCTGAGACAATAACTGTAGTGCTGTGCCTAGAGAAATAGTTATACTACAAAATGTAAAGAACAGTGATACATGAATACTGCCTTTTAATAAATAATAATAAAATATTTTGTTTTGATATAAGCTGAGCAAATCATTTTAGTAATTTAATTATAATATATTTAAAATCTTTATAACAGTTTCAGATTTCTGGTAAACATGAAAATATAATGTAGACATCTCCCATGCAAACAACATCCAATTTTTACCATTATTAACATCTAACATTAATTTGAGGCATTATTATTAAATAAAGTCCATAGTTCATTTATATTGACTTTGTTTATACCTTCTGCCTTTTTTTTTTACTATTCTAGGATCCCATCCAGCACATTATAGTTGGTATTTATTGTTTTTCAACACTCCTTGGCTGTGATAGCACATTTCATTTTTAACTGCAGAGTCGTTTCTAGTTTCTTTTGAAACCACATGGGAATCCAACAACAAAGCATTTTAAAGACTTTTATGGAAAAATTCAGCCTCACTCTGTTGTCTCTAACTTTTCCTGTGGTTTATTTTGCTGATTAAATTCAAGCAAAGCTGCCCTCCAACTGTGCGACTGCCTTTGACTTATCTTTGAGGCATGGTGTGGTTGGCACTGAAACTTACCTGCACATTAGGTTTACCTTGGTAACTTAAAAATGGACTGATGCCTAGACTCCATCCCCAAACAATTAATTGCAGCTAAGGTTTGTAGAATGGGGCTGGAATTTTTCTAATATCTTTTTATGACCATCCATTCTAGAATAGTAAGTCTTAATGATCAATGTGACCATATTGTTATTGTTGTTGTTAGGTATCAAAGTAGGTTCAAGCCCATAATGACCCTGTGCAGAACCAAACACAAAACAAAACAAAACATCACACAGATGACAAATATGTAACAGGTGAGTGAATAGTACAAACACTTGTAATATTCCATTGGTTCTTAGATTAAAGAGAGTTTCCATTTATGAGAACTGCATTGGAAATTAGAAGAAGTATCTGCCTGGTTAAATATCTGAGTTTCTATATAACTTTATCTTGCATCTATATAATTTAATCCTAAAGAATTTACTTTGTAATCACTTTGTATTAGTTGCTGGAACCACTCTCCATTAACAAATCAAGTCTCCATCAACTCTCTTGGTTGATGAGGCATGAGTTAATTATAAGTCCTTACATTTCTTCTGCTTGTTATTTGATATGTGTGTATATGTTTGAAATATGAATGTGGTATAAAAGATTATTTGTGTTCTCAATAGTTCATGATGAGGAGGGGGATTTTTAAACATTTATGATAAGTAACCGAGAATTCTAGAATACTAAATAAACCGCTCTGAAGTATTGACAATGCTAAATCTTGGCCAATTAAATTTCACGTAGCAAGCTTTTATTGAGCACCAATTATATAATATGTTCCTCCAGAAAAGAAATATCAAAATATGAAACTAGGAAAATTCTAGATATCCATAATGTCGCAGGTAAGAAATAACCATAAAAATGATACCATCAAAAAAAAAAAAAAAATGATACCATCATCTAGACTATTCACTCAGGTAAATAAAATCTCTCCTCAATTATATTAGACTCTGTATAAAAGTAATACAGCCATGACATTTCATATATATATATATATGTGTGTGTGTGTGTGTGTGTGTGTATACGTATATATATACACGTATATATATATATATGCACATACATACACACAAATACTTGTATACATGAGGGGACTTCAAACATTTGTGAGAAAATTCAATTATCATTTGAGTTCATGTTTCTATAAACTTTTTGAAGCTTTCTTCAAAAGTTGTCCTTATGTATATACATACACACTATATATGTGTGGGTTCATATTCATATATATTCAAATATTCATACATTTACTCAAATGCATGCAATAATAATATGGTAACATGGAAATTTTCTGCATGCTAGACACTATGATATATACTTAATAATTTATTTCATTTAACCAAAATGTTATCCTTATGGTGTAATTAGTGGCTATACTTTACAGATGTGAAAAGTAAGCCACAGAAATATAAGAGAAACTGGTCCATGTCAGAAATAGTAATAGAGTTAGGTTTTAACATCAATATGAGTAGTGAGTAAACGTTAATTATTGTGCTCTTCAATTTGGAAAGTAATCCATTAATTAAAAGTACTCTAAAATTAAAAATGGAAGATTGCTAAACCTCATGCAATAGAGATGTTCTCCTTGAAGATAGGAGATGGGTATATATATATGGCTAATGGAGTCTTGCTTTTATTTGTATATTTCAAACTCTCTATGTAAAAACCTTGAAATACATACAAGTTAATATTTTCAATTATTGTTAATGAGACTGTATTTGCCATATTTTATTTATATTTTTCTGTTTGTGTTAAATATCTCATAAAATATCCTAAACTTTGGAATTTATAATAATAGCTTACTTATGAATAATATAATCTTGGAAATATTAGAATTATAAGGAATGTTAAGAAATAATTAGTACAAATCTTTCACTTCCTACTGACTTGGGTGAAAAAAACTATTAATTTCCTGAGCTACATTTGCCAGTTGAACTAAGGAAAGAGTGCAAGCACGGTGAATTATTTAATGTGGCTTTTCTTGCCAATGTCTATAATGTCTATAACTCTCACTGTATGACTTCTCCTTGAATGGGTTTGTTTAGAATGTACAGAAAGATAAGGATAGAATTTACCTGTGACTAATTACAAACCGAATTCTCTGGAGTGCCATCTTGCTGTCCATAAAATAAGCCCTCTGAGAAGCAAGAAGAGGGATCTCCTTACTAACAAGGGCAGAAATGGAGCATATCCTCTGGACCTGGGATACCTGCGCAGTGAACTCCCTGGATCCAGATGATGTCAGAAAAGGAGCAGGAGAACCAGAAGCCAGAACATAGAACAGAGTTGGGCTTCTCAAACCATGGAGCAGGTTAAGATGGGTGCTTTTGTGAAGGAGGCTTGGTTGCAGACTGGGGTGTCTCTGGGCACTTAATTGGGGAAATTGAACATGCTGACCCATGGACATGGAGCTTAGTGCCTTTGGGACCTAAGGCTTACTGTAGGATGGATCCTCTAGGCATTTAATTCAGAGAGCTGTGTTTACTGACCCATGGAGCTTAAACAATGCCAACCTGAGACTTACTGCTGTATAATGCCTTTGGGTATTTATTATCAGGCTTGCCAGAACTTCCTAACAAGTCTTGATAAACATCCCTAACCTGAGCATTTCTCAATGGCATTAAAACTTCTTAACTTCCTTAATAAACCCTTTAATCATGAAATTTGTGACTGAATTCTAGGTAGCCATTGCAATGAGTATTATAACCCAGAGAAGTAAAATACAGAGTACTAATTAAAACAACACAATGAGATTAAATCAGGTACCTAAGAAAACAAACAAATTGGTGGGGTCAGTAGTTATGGCCTGGCTCATGGTCATCAACTGTTTTTATTTGAAAACTCAATATGTCATTTTCAAATTCTATTTTTTATATGGGTTTTCTATCAATGCATTACAAATAATTTTAGATCATTTTGTAGGATACGAAAACCTACCTTGAATTTCAACTCGGGCTTTTACCTCCAGAAACTTGAAATAGACATAAACCCTTTACTTTGAAAGCCAAATCACTTTATCTTTTGCTAATGTTTTTGGCTCATATTTTCAAAGATACATTCTGATATGCAATTTATTATCCATAAGGCTTTTACAGTACAATGATACATTGAAGTGTGGTTGGTGCACCAATAAAGACATGAGCTAGAAGTTTGTGGAGATAGACAGACTAATAGACTTGTATGAAGAGATAGATTCCTAAAAAAAGAAAAGAGAGAGAGCGAGAGAGAGAGATTGCTGAAAATAAAGTTGCTGGCTAGGCTATATTATGCGAGTGGTCCAGAAAAAAGATTATCCATAAGGACTACCGTGCCAATGAGACATATTGACAGGAGACCCTCGAAAGGTAATTGTTTGCATAGTTACTAGTTTCCATTTGTCTAGACTAAAGGAGAATGAAAGAAAGTAACCTCTAGGAAGAAAATAATTCCACAGGAACAATAACCCACATGGACTAGAAGCTCTTTTAACCTAGGAACACAGATCTATATGTACCAGCTACTCCTGCTGACCATTCCAAGTCCTGAATTTGAATGTGTGAAAAAAAAATAAATTAAGCACAAAGTCATATATATATATCAGACCTCCTGGCTGATAGAGGTTACAGAAATATGCAATACTACTACTCTAAGATAACCTTTAAACCTATAATTGAAATCCCTCCCCAAACTCACCTTTTAGCCAAACAATCGGTAAGATTATGGAATAAAAAAGTCACCCATAAGTAATGGTCTCTTAAAAATTGAACTATATAATGTTAGTCAACATTTACTAAAAAGAAGAAGAAAGTTAGATTAGTAGAGACATAATAGGTGGAAATGAGCATGCTTATGCACTGTGAAAATTGTAACCAAGGTCATGAAACAGAATGCATAAAAATTGTTCAAATTGAAACAATTCATTGTGTATGCTTTCACCTTAACACAATAAAATATTAGAAAAAAATAACCATTCAATTTTTATGAAAGGCAAAACTGTATTTTGTAACTAAGGCATTTAGTGGTTCAGTGTACAAGCAAAGGTGTCACATTCTTTGGCCCATGTTCCCACCTTAGTTGACTTCAGAAGAAAGGGTACACGACTTTGCCATGGGTATTTTTTTTTTGTCATGCTTTGACTTCTGGGAATTTAAACCCGGGACGTGGATTCTTGGCTCTCCAGGAATATTTTAGAACTCCCTCTTTGATGGTTCACCACCAGAGAATGCCCCTGAGCTTGACACAGCAGCCAGCACGTGCAATCCCCTCCCCATGAGCATAGCAGGTCCATGGAGGGGCCGGTGAGAATGATATGGGACACAGCAAAAGCAGTTATCAAAGGGCAATTTACAGCAATTAATACAAAAGAAGAGAAAATCATGAAACCTCCAACAGTTAGAACAGTCTCAACAGCATGAACTCTCCAACAGCGAAATAAAATTATAAAAATTAGAGCAGAAATAAATGAGATGGAAAACACAAAAACAAAGGAGAAAAAAACCAACAAAGCAAGAAGTTGGTTCTTTGAAGGTATCAACAAAATTGACAAACCACTAACAAATTTGGGGGGGGAAAAGAAAATGATAATATCTAGAATTAGTGATGAAACATGTGGCATCACAACAGATCCAAATGAAATAGAAAACAATAATAATGCAGTATTATGAAAGACTGTAGTCTGATAAATTCGATAATCTACAAAACATGGACAAGTACCTATAAAAATACTCCCTTCCCAAATTAATGCTATGGACATTAAGAACTCGATCTAACCCATAGAAAAAGAAGAAATCGACAAAGTCATAAAGGAATTCCCAAGTGAAAAAGCCCAGAACCAGATGGCTTCACAGGAGAATTCTACTAAGTATTCAGAAAAAAAGGTGATACCGCTTCTGCACAGAATATTCAGGACATAGGAGGTACAGGGAACTCCCAAATTCATTCTATAAAGCAAGCAAATTCCTGATACCCAAACCGGGCAACGAGCCCACAGAGGTAGAGCTCTACAGACAGCTATCCCTCATTAATATACATGCAAAACACGCAACAAAATCCTGGCCAATAGAATTAAACAACATTTCCAAAAATAATACATCGTGATCAACTGGGATTCATACTAAGGATACAAGGATAGTTCAACATTCGAAAAACAGTAAAATCTACCACATAAACAAGAAAAAAGATAAGAACCATATGATCATATCATTTGGTGCAGAAAAAGCATTTGAAAATATCCAACACCCATTGCTAATCCTCAATGCAATAAAAGCCATATATGAAAAACCAATGGCCAATATTACATTCCATGGAGAAAAGCTGAAAATATTTCCACTGAAAAAGGGAACCCAACAAAGATACGGCGATCCGTATCCCCACTCCTACTCCACCTTGTGCTGGAAGTCCTAGCCAGATCATAAGACAACAGCAAAAATCAAGCGAGTATAATTGGGCAAAGATTAAATGAAACTTTCACTATTTGCAGATGATATGGTTTTATGTAGAAAGAATCCTAAGGTGTCCACATTAGGATTGTTGGATACAACGAGGAGTTTAGTAGAGTAGCAGGATACAAGATTGACAAGCAGGAATCAAATACATTCCTATATACTAGTGTTGTGAATTCCAAAACAGACATCAAGAAAATATACTGTACCCAATAGCCACACAAAAGCTGAAACACCCAGGTATAAATCTAACCAAAGAAACAAAAGACCAGTACAAAGAAAACTACAACACTTTTTTACAAGAAACCAGAAGACACACAACTGGCCACCATACACATGAATTTACCCATATGGAATGCACAGTAATTAAATTAACTGCATCTGTGGCAAGGATGATTGAGAAGCCCGATATCAGCAGCTAATCCTGGCCTGGACCTGAATATGGAGCAAGCCACCAATTACTCATATATAGGTTCAGATTGAAGTTGAAGAAAATTCAAACAAGGTCACAAGTGTCAAAATATTACCTTGAGCAAAATATTACCAGAGCATCTCAAAAATGGGTTTGATGCATTGGACACTAATGGCAGGAAGACCTGATGTGCTGTGAGAAGACATCAAAACTATTCATTAGGAAAGCAAAAATAGAAAAGACAAATTATCAAAGTCTATGTCAGAGATACTCTGAAACATGCTCCTAATCATAGAGTACCTAAAAAAAACGCAAGAAATGATTAAGTTAAAGAGCTGAACAGAAAATGTATTCATGAACACAAACTACAATATTACAATGAAATGTGCAAAATCTTGAGAATGCCAAAAATAACGACAACAACAAAAAGGAAGAACATGCTCAGCATACTTTAAACAGAAAAGAGCACAGGAAAATATTCAGGATTGAGGTTTTTGTCATATACTGCTGTGCAATCTTCTCAGAAACGATTAAAAGTCCGACCTGGTGGAATGAACTCCAAATGCACTAGGAGTAGACATTTTCATCGGTTTGGGAAGTTTACAGACGTCCAGACAAGGCCTGTCATCAAGCAACATTTCACCTTGTTTAAATGAGAAAACCACTCATACACACAAGAGAACCACTTATACACTTGTGTTTTCCCAATAGCACTGTCCTTGTAAGCTGTGTTCAATATCACAAGTTTCTGCAGCATTTTTCCTAAACAGGAAACAAAATTTCACAACTGCATGCTCTTCTCTTATATCAGCCATCACAAAAATGAAGTTTGAGTGAAATTGCTCTTAAGGAAAAATTCACTGGGACCAGAAAGAACCTTCCCAGGAGATGCCACTGAGTGAGTTAACTCAAAGTATGTTGCTCCATGCTTGCCTACCTGGAAAAATGATTGCTATGAAAGCTCTGCACAGACGAGTGTTTTTGTTTTTTTGTGGGGGGAGTCGCCCCTCGTATCATGAGCATATATGTTCTTCAATAGGGAGTACAATTAAATTCAAGCTCAAACTCATCTGTACATCTATGGTTTATATACGTCCCTAGTTCACTTTAAAGGCATCATTCAAAATTTTGCCCAAGAATCTTTCAATATTGCAACTCCAAACTTGAAGATATTAAGTTCTTTCCTGTTTAAATTATGCTGAGCATCTTCTTCCTTTTTGTTTTATTATCTCTAGGTTTTGCACACTAATTTATGATATGTGTTCTCTGGCTACTTTTTTCTCCTGTAAAGAGTTATAACCTTAGAAACCCACAGGGGAAGTTCTACCCTGTCCTGTAGGGTCTCTGTGTCAGAATCAGCTTAATGACAGCGAATGTTTGGGGTGTTCAATTGTACGTGTGCACCAGAATATCTTTGTTGATTCTTCTACTGATGGGTATTTGGATTGTTGCCAGCATCTTACTATTGTGAACATGTTGTAAAAACATGGGAGAGCATCTTTGTGTTTGCATTGTTTCTTAGTCAATTGCTATTTGGGGTATGTGTCCAGTCTCAGTATTGTTCTGCCATATGGGGTTTTTATTCCCAGCCATTTAAGGTAGCACTATATCTATTTCCACAATGGTTGTACATGTTTACAAGTCCAACAGTAGTATACAAGTGCCAATATCTCCATATATTTCCAGCATTAATTGTTTTGTTTTCTTTGTTTTATCTATTGTGTTATCATTGTAGTTGTACCATGATATCTCATTGTACTTTTGATGTGCATCTCCCAGATGGCTAGTGATAATAGGCATTTTTTCTTGTGTATGTTAGCCATTTGAGTGTCATTTTTAATGAACTGTCTTTTCATGTTTTTTGCTCACTTTTCACTAGTCAATCATTATTTTATTGTAGAAGTATTGATAGAGTTCAATAGATTTTGGAAATTAGACCCTTGTCCATTGTGTCATTGATATCCTCCCCAATCTTTGTTCTCTTATTTTCATCTTTTTATGAGGTACTTTGATGTGCATGTTTTGTTTTTAGTAGGTTCCATTTATTGATTTTTGTCTTTCACTCTGTGTGTTTATCCTTTTACATATGGTAGTCTGTGTATGCCCTCCAGCAGGGCCCTTATGTTTGTTCCAATTTTCTTATTGATTATCTTTGTAGCTCTGGGTTTACACTTAGATCTTTAATCCAACTTGAATTTGTTTTTGTGCATGGGATGAGATACAGACTTCTTTCATTCTACTGCATATGGAGATTCAATTTTTGACATCATTTGCTTAAGAAGGATCCTATTCTATTTAATAATATTTGGCACTTTGTCAAAGATAAGTTGCTTGTGGGTGGATGCATTTACTTCTGGATTTTTTCTTCTGTTCCATTGTTCCATGTTGACTTCCGGGAAGATGGTGACGGAGTGACACGCACCAGAGGGACTCCGCAGAATCCAGCCCAGGAGAGCTGCTTAGAGGGAACTTTAACACAACTAGAACACAGGAGGAGCATCATAAAGATAAGTA
>NW_022103958.1:22989368-23016802 GCF_000313985.2 Echinops telfairi
TATATATATATATATCCTTCTCCTTTGTGTTTCTCTACTCAGAACTTAAATAGAACAATACCCAAATCCCCAGTTCCTCTTATGATTAGTGACATATGTGACTAAGAGTAACTCTGACATGGGTGCTTCTGGGAAAGTGATCAAATTCCCAGTAAAAAGATGCAAGAGCTATAGCTGCTATGTGGTTCTATTACATTTTGACTTTTATGTCAGCCAAGAGCATGGATGTTATGGCTAGAGAGGCTAAGCCATCTTCAAAAATTAGATAATGAACAAAGTATGAGAATTTTATGAAAAAATTTAAAACTGTAATGTCACTATAGGTTATTTTCAAACTTGCTAATATATGAGAAATTATATCCCTACTTAACTCACTAAAGAATTATTACTTGCTATTTAAAATATCTGTAATGGATTTACTGGCTAACCATAGAGCTTAAAATTGTTAAAAGTTAGAATATAATTGTCTTAGCTTCCAAGTATTGGTACCAAAATATCACAAAGTTAAATTTCAAAGAACAGAAATGTACTATCTTACTGTCTGAATGACAGGTTTCCATACAAGATATGAGACCTATTGATGCTTTCCAAGGATTTTGAGAAAAAACAAAAAAAAACAAAAACGGTTCCACTTTTCTTTGCTAGTTTCTTTCAGCTCTCAGACATCCTTGGCATTCCTTGGTATACAGTTACATCTTTGTCAGTTGTCACGTGACCAATATTCTTCTGTTTAGCATGCCTGGTATATTCTGTTGTAAGAAAACACTGACAGGATTAGCACCCATCTAACACTCTTATGACTTTATTTTAACTGAGAAGAGCACCAAAGATTCTATTACTAAATAAGGCCACTTTCACAGGAGCCAGAGATTAGGAATTCCATGTATCATTTTGGTGGGATGCAATTCTCTAAAAATATCCAAGATAAAACTAATGGTCTTTCAATACAAAATGAAATACTGTCTAATATGTTCACTTCTTTCAACATACTAGCCCAACTACAAGTAAAATATTCTAAGTGAAAGAAACACCTTGAAGTTTGAGAATGAGAGGAAGAGGAAAACATTAGAATATTTTAATTATTTAATTATGTTAATTATTTAAACAGTTTTAATTAATTATGTAAGAAAGAAATCAAGTTGGAACTCATTGATAAGTAAATCAGAATGGAAGAAATTAGAGTTCTGACACCAAACTGGTATAAGTTGTTATTTTTCCAGCAAAGGCTCATAGGGACTGCAAATTTGGAGAAGGCAGGTACAAATAACAAGATTTGACTCTTCCATGGTATTCAGTATAATGAATGAAGGACTATATAAAGAATAGTTGAGTCTGATTTCCAATTTATAACTACCCTATGCAGATAGAAAGAATTTAAATGAAAGAACAGCCCTTCCAAATATCTGATATTTCTTCTACTAATAAAACCTATTCATAAACTTTTTCCATGACCAACAATTTGCAAAAACTGCCTTGACTATGCATAAGGTTCATAACCACTTACATAGTGGGAACGAAGTATATGGTCACATTATCGATAGCACCCTCTAAGCAAACTAAAAGTAAACAGAATGATTCTCCCAAGAAATCACATTTGAACAGTGTGGTAGTTACATATGAGGTGCTACCCCACCAAAAAAAAACCCTGGATATTTTTCAAAGCTATGTTTTAAATTTTTTTCACAAAACAACCTCATCACCATCAAAGTACTCCCAATTATACATAATACATTTGTCAAAACTGCAATTCCATTCTTGGAAATATTTTTCAAATACATATGTTTGGATGGCTGACAGCATCTTCCTTGTTATTGTTTGTTTTGTTTTGTTTCACTTTTTCTATGTTGTCAAATCGCTGTCCTTTCATGTTAATCTTTATTTGTGGAAACAAAAAGAAGTCGCATGGAACAAGTTCAGGTGAGTAAGGTACATGGGCCAAGAGAGGCATGTTGATTTTTGCCAAAAAAAACTGTTGCAGTGGTAAGACTGTGTTAGCAGGTAAGTTGTCTTGGTGGCACAATCAGTCACCTGGTCTGCCACAAATCATGCCTTTTTGCACATGCTGTTCTGTAATCTTCAGAAGCTCTAAATAGAAAGTTTGCTTAACAGTCTGACCTGGTGGAATGAATTCCAATTGCACTATCCCTTTCACATCAATAAAACAAATGAATATTGTCTTTATCTTTTGTTTCACTTTTTGGGATGAGGTGAAGATGCATCTTCCATAGGCTTGATTGATGTTTGCTTTGGAGCTCTTAAGAGTAGCACCATGTCTTGTCACCAGTAATGACCCTGGAAAAAATGTCTGGGTAGCTTTGGAGTTTGCAGAAGAGTTGCTGCATGCTCACCTAGTGGTGAAAATATTCTGCCCAGGGAGCTTTTTCCATTTTTTTAAAAAAGGGGTTGAAATTACCCCCTCATAATTTCATGTCAACTTGGTAAGTAAAGTGAAAAGATGGAATTTATGCTGTCGATCAGGTCACAACCTCATGACGCCTCCTGGTGGGCATGGCCTTCTCATGAGGAGGATTCTGGGAATTTTTCATCTCTCTGCTACACCTTCCTGCTGGCTAGAAGACCTGCTCGAGCCCTACCAGACCCCTGGAGATGCTTGAACTGCCATTGGATCCACAAAACTTTGCATCCACTGACCTGTGATCTTCCTGCATTTGCATAATTTCATGTGCTATGTGAGTCTGAAGAGGGATTTATGGACTAGTATTGGACTTATGGCTAATATCAGACTTATGGACTTAATATTCTCTGGGCTGGGATGTTTTCTTAATATACAATTATTCTTCAATATAAAGCACTCTCTTAAACATATGAGTGTCTCTGAACTTGTTTCCCTAGTCAATCTGGCCTAACACAAGCCGTATTCAACTAACACCACTCTCTCCTATTTTTTATGACTTTGTGCTTCTGTTTCTTACATGGAAAAAAGGTTGAGTACAGCTAAAGTCTCACAAAGCACAATATAATTGAAAATAGATAGATAGCTATCAGGAGTTTATACATCTGGAACACCGGTATATAAATATAAAGGCAGGAAGTATGACTCGAAGATGGCCAGATAGGAAGTAACATCTGGGAGCCATGATGGAACATGAATTTTTAAAAGGCAGTGAGATCTGAGACAATAAAGTGTGGGAGCTTTGGCTAAATGGTTAAAAGAGAAGAAGTTAGACAATTAGGATGAAGAGAGGGTAAGAACGCCAACACATTGAGGTGAATTTCACCAGGTGTGATGCACCAAAGAAACGGGGTTAGAGGAAAATGATATAAAAATCAGGAAAGTGTAGCAGAGAATATGAAAAAAAAATCAGTGGAATAGGTTTTGAGTTCAGTTTTTAAAAATACTCCATTTAAGATGCTTACAAAAATTCCTGTACAAAGCAAGGCGGTGCTGTGTTTAAAACTAGGGACGTTGTGCAGCAAGGTTGTGTTCCTCTACTATACTTCAATCTGCAGACGGAGCAAATACTCTGAGAAACTGCACTACCTAAAGTAAAACTTGGCATCAAAAATGGAGGTATGCTGATGATCCAACATTTCTTGGTGAAAGTGAAGAGGACTTAAGCCCCCAACTGATGAAGACCAACGACGATAGGCTTCAATATGGAGTATACCTCAAAGCAGAAACAAGCAAAACAAAAATCCTCACCACAAGGCCAGTGATCAACATTATCTTAAACAGAAAAAAAACTAGAAACTGCCAAGGACTATAAAATAGCAAGAATCACTTTCATTAATCACATATTATTATTTCCTCACCCCCATAAACTCAGTTAATTGTGTGTTAATGAAAGTAAAGAATAAATGAACTTAGATTTAGAATCAAGAGTAAAGATTGCATAGAAAAAAATAGCAAAATCACTTATCTAACTAGATTTCAACTTAAGTCAAGTAAGCTTTATTTGGAGGGGTAAGCAGCCTATTTTTGGTCTTAAAAATTGTGTTCACTGGTCTAGTTTTTCCTTTATCATGGTATTTTATTTTTTATTAAGAAATTTCATAATATAAATGACTCTCGGGAGAAGGTAATCCATTAAGTTAAATATTATGAAATGGGAAAAGAACTAGGAATTAGAAAACTTAAAGGGAAAAATATTTCTTAAGTTGAAAGAATTGAGAAAAATATTGATCCTTGATTTGCAATATTGAAGGATTCTATTGGGAAAATATTAAACAATTCAGGATGTATCAAAGGAAGATGATAAGAATACACGTGACTATACCAAAAATAATTCATCATTGTTCAACCATTCAAGGAGGTAATATGCTTCACAACTGACGATATTGAAGGGGGAATTTCAAGCTGTGCTGAAGACAAGACTCCAGGAAGAGAAGACTATCAACAGGGATCTCTCAACAACGGATACAACACTGGAAGTGTTCATTTGTCCATGCCAAGGTATTTGACAACCTCTTGGACAATCAACTGGAAAAGATGAATATTTTTGCCTGTTCTAATGAAAGGTGATTCAGGGAAATGTAGAAATTATAATAATGTTACTAATCACATATGAATGGATTTTACTGACCATAATCCGGTTTTAGCAGTACATCAACAAGAAACAGGCGGAAGTCAAGCCAGACCCCGAAGAGTATTTGAAATGAGGGATATCATGGCTGATGTCAGATGCATCTTGGCTATAAGTACAGAATGTCAAGCATATGATTACCCATGTTTTATTGACTATGCAAACACATTCGACTGCTTGGGTCATAAAAATTATGGATAACAATGCAAAAAATGGTCATTCCAGAATGCATATTTATAGTCACAAGGACCAAGACTTAGGAACAGTTATTTGAACTGAATAATGGAAAAGTATGACATGGTATATGGGGAAAAGTAGATCAGGGTTGTATCTTTTAATCATAAAATCTGAACTATATGAAGAGAATGTTATATATCAGGATTGAAGGAAGGCTTGTTACCAACATGTGGTATGTAGATGAACCATATTACATGCTGAAACAAAGAAAATTTGAACTATTTATTAATGATTACTCCTAAAAAATAAAGAAAACAAGCCTGTCACAATTGGACCAAAGGAAAACATCTTGACAAATGGAGATTATAAACCTCCTTTATTTGGATTTACAAGTGCTGCCCATGGAAATAGTAGATAAGAAATTGAACATCATATTCCATTGAGCATGTCAGCTGCAGGAGTCTTCTTCAAGTATTAAACATCCATGAAGACATCACTTTGAGGGCTAGAGTGAGCCTGACTGGAACCATTGTGTTTTCAGTGTCTCATATACACGGTAAAGTTGGACAGTGAGTAAGGAAGACCAGAGAAGATCTGTTGTTATTGAATTATGCTGTTGGTGAAAATATTGAGTACATGAAGAATTGCCACAAGAATTAAAAATCGGTCTTGGAAGAACCATCGACAGAATGCCCTGTAAAAGTAAGGAAGGAGAGATTTTAGCCTCATGTCCTCTCATGTTTGGTAACGTCTGTGGTCGGTGAAAAAGATGCTGCTGCTCAAGGACATGGACAGACACAGGGTCTGCATCAGTGAGCTCAAACAAAGCAACGGCTACCTGGATGGTGCAAACTCGAGCAGCTTTTATTCGACTGTACATAGGGTTTCTATGAATCAGAGTATCTAATAACAACCGCAACAATTTGGGTGGAAAACAATTTGTCCACTTAGTCATGGAGTAGTCATGGAGGGCCTGGGACTGAGAAAATAAGTAAAGTTCCTGCTAGTTTGGACGGATGAAAGAGTTTGTTTATTTGTTAAAATACATTTCAGACAAAGGTAATGGAATATCCTACAAATGATGGCTTAGACAAGTGAGGGCGTACTGATCTCACATAGCAAGTGTTCTGAAGGTAGGTGGCTACTGGCATGGACTCAGCTGTTCACAATTTCATTAAGAAACCAGGGACATTTCAACATTTAGCTGTGAAATTCTTTGTGTGTTTACTTTTTACCCTTAAGTCATTAGTTCATTGTTGCAAGATGGCTGCGGGTCCTGAAAGTGAGGCCAGAGTTGAAGACAGAGTAAGAGAGGAGAGGGGATATGATCTAAGCAGTTCAGAAAAGATGAAATTCTATTTATTTGGGGAGGAAATGTTTCCTCTAAAACCTCATAAAACTTCTCTTTTTCATTTCATTCCGCAGAAAGTGAAATGTGGTCCACCTTTGTACATGTAATGATTTCCATTTAACACCATAACAAACTCATGGGCTGCTCCCTGGTCAGTGGAGGAGCAAGGGGAATACTTGTTGAATCACAGCAGGAATTCCCATTGCATGTCTAGTCATTCCACAAGCAGTGTAATTAACAAAAGAAGGTCCTTCTTCACAAGCTGTAGATTCACTTTGTTTTTCCTAGAAAAATAAGTGTCTAGATAGTGTCTCCAAAGCATGCAATAATTTTTCCTCGTACTGGTATGCCATTTGGGTGAAGAAAAGCAACAGGCAAGCTTTCCATATGCTATCACTCTAAAATATATAAATGAGTGCGATAGGAAAAGTCGAACCTTCTCTCTGTGAAACTCTGAAAGATTCACTGGCTGACCAAAATATAATTTGGTCATCAATGAATGAACACATGGATTATGACTTTGAAAGTACACAGACTTTGCTTTAAAAAGGGCAGGAATTAATGATGGCTGAAATATAATAGTATGAGCATAGAAGAGGGGCCAAATTCTTCTTGAAAATGAAAGGAGGGCAAGTGTCTGTGTGTGTGTGTGTGTGTGTGTGTGTGTGTGTGTGCATGAAAGTGTCTCCTATCACCAAAGGCTAAAAATAAGAGGTAGTAGCAAGAGTCCCCTGTTTGAAGAGTAGACTCTTTTCCTTTTAGCTTTGGTGAGAGACCAGTGATGCCATTGCAGAATAGAATCTTCTAATCAATAATTTCTTTATTCTCCTAACCTCTTAAAACAAAACAAAACAATATTGCTAACAGCACTGCATCAAGTTATCTCATGGGATATGGTGTTATATGTGCTCTTTACCAGTGTTATTACTTTCCTTTTTCTGAATCATTGTTCAGCTATAGCTATGCATAGAGGAAAATATATAGCCATACATGTTTGTGATAAAATAAAGAAAAACTCAAAATCCTCCATCTATCCAATGATTTCAATAGCATAGAAAAACAACTAAAATTCAAATATAGAGAAATTAGGACAGTGAAATAATATGACATGTTAATGAAAGGAAAATAAATGCACAACAGAAAAAATATAGGAAGCTACATGTGTTTCTTCTTAAAATAAACCAATACTTTATCTTAACTCGTGAGAATGAGAGGTCTCTCTGGAGCATTACGTTTTTTTAAGAATGATCTGGTTGGAAAAGACTGGATAATCCTAGGGGGAAGTGAATTTCTGTTAACTTGAGAGGAATACTGTTAAAAGGAGGGGAGGATGTTTCCAGAGTCCTAAGAACAAATGTCATGAAATTTTACATGTAGAAACTTTTGAATCCGTGCATGTTTTCATATGCATATTTCTCAACAAAATTAATAAAATTTATAGAAATGAAGAGAAGATGTTGACATTGACAAAATACTCTTTATCTGAGTGAAAGCTATTTCTATTTGGTGGGGTGGAGCAGCACATGCGGATATTCACAAAGTTCTAAATGATCTTTTGCATCAGTTATAAAAAGATGAGCAGCTCTTACTAGCATCTAGTTATAGCACATGGCACTAAATATGGCCAGGTTTTCCAAGGGCTAGGTCTGGTTTCTGGCGCCTCAGTTTTCCTTCCTGTTCTGATCTATGGTTTTGGTTCTTGAATCAGCTAGAAACATAATGGAGTGTTAAAATAACAGGTCTGCTGCCTTTTGGACATGTTCTCTTAGGGTTTGCCTTACATGGTTGGGGTAGTGCAGAAATACTAGACGCGAGTGAACAAGTTACTTCATGGGAAAACAATGGCATCCTGGCAGAACCTATACCTCCGTGATTAAGGAGCACTTCTCCTCATGGCCCTGGTATTTGGGTTGTTAGTATTCAAACGCAAACACAGAGAAGTGTTTAGGCTCTCAAAGGAAATCCGGTGATAGTCATCAACACAAGAATGGAGGTTTAGGAAGAGAAAGAAGCAAATGATCTTGATGGAAGCTTTTGAGCTAGCAGTCAGACATTAGAAGAACAAAACTGGAATGCACTTTACTCCTGAGGAGCAAGGCCAGTTAATGTCATATTCATTATTGCCTTGAAAAATATCCCTGACTCATACAGCTTTATTAAATTCTGGATGTAGTTGGAGATTAACTATTCTTTTGAAGAATTCCTTGCGATAGCAGTTTGCACAAATGTACACAATTTCAGAGATGATCATTCTGGCTCCTTTCAGATCACTTGGCTGTCTACAGATGTGTAACCTGTTTAGGCCTCTTCGAGATAAGATGGTGACATGATAAACTCTGAGCCCTAGCACCAGCTATAGAAGGATCTTATCAACTAGCGTGACCTAAGTTAGAACAAGGAACCTGAGGCAGGATCTTGCTTTAATCAACTTCTATCATATTGTAAAAGCTTTGTTGTTTTCTGTACTGAACAGAATGGAATTACATTGATTGCACCGAATGAGGCTCTGGATCATGGGAAATGATCTAGAAGAAAAAAAAAATTAGGCCTTTGAAATTGTATCAAGTGTGAAATATGCCTGGGTAAAATGTGATTGTTTAGGAAAGTAGTGAGAAACAACTGGTCCACACTGCCCCTCCCTAAAGATATAAAGAAATCAACTGAGAAAGAATAGATGAGAAAAGAGAAGACACAATTCATAGATTACATAGAGAGATGGATTGCATGCCAACTCTCCCATCATATAGATACAGTGGCCCTACATATAAATTAACTCAAAAAGATAAACAAAACAATTGCGTCAACTCAGCCTCAGGCAACTTGTGCGTTACAAATTAGAACTGTTATATTTTGTTTTCTTAACTGTGATCTTTATTAAAGCAAATGAGGCAGCCTTCCTTCCATTGTGCCATTGGGTGAGTTCAAACCATTAATCTTTAGATTAGTAGTTGAGTGCTGAACTCAGGGACCTAATTTTAAGGTCCAATTAATCTTCAGTGTCTGTTTCTAAAGTATTTTAATTTATCCAAGCATTGTAAATAAGAAAATTGAAGTCTGAAGGAGGGTATGGTATCAGAGCTTAAATCTTGAACATTTTAGTTTGCAGAAAGTTAGAAATAACAGAAAAAGCCCAAAGTCTATTTACAGGATTTCCATATGGTTAAGCCTATTGTTAATTCACTCAGAATATAATCCAGGGATATAAAAACATTATCATTTGATCTTCATTTTGACCACTTTAGGGCTGTTTAAGTTTTTAATATTATCTGCTTTCTTTTCTGTTGAGGTTTTTCAATGTTTTTAGCCATTGTCATTGAGTTTGTTTGCTTCCTGTTTGTATTTCATATGATTTTTAGTATATGAAATTCATGATCGTATATGCCAATAAAACTGTTTAAAAAGAAGAAATTCTTAAATAAAAAATTATATTGTTATAAAGACTTTAATCTTTGGGCTAAAGCTTGTTGATAAGAGAAAATACATTTCAGACACAATGATGATAATGATGAAGAAATGGTTACTGACAACTGAGTTGAGGAGGTGTTTATCATGATGCCTGTCCAGGTGCTTTCCACACACTGCCGACCGCAGTTCCCTTAAGAACCACAAAGATAGATAGACAATGCCATTTTCACTACATTACAGATGTGAAAACAGAGGCACAGAGTAACCTGACCATGTTCCTACCACTAGTAAGTGTTATAGTCCTTACTGTACACATCAAGTCTTAGGACTCACCATTTCTACCAACCAAAGATTTTTATTCTGGGATATGAATTATTTACTCTTTTTCTCTCAAGACTAGAAAATACCGTTCTCTCTAATTAAGCTATTCATTATTTGAGGAAAAGATAATGCTTTTTCCATATTTTCACAGCATATATGGCTTGCTAAACATTTATTGGCTATCTCATAATGATTGTTATGTAAATAAATGCAGCAACATTTGAAATAATTTATCAACCACAATAAAGCCGCTTCCCATCTCTGAAATAAATCATGAGCAAATTCTTAGTTAAGAAAAAATAACAATTGAATCCATATATGGGTCAGACTGTTCTTATTGATTCACATGCAATATATGTCAAAGAATTCTTTTAAAAAAAGAAGCTGACACTCTAGTTTAAAAAGTAGAAAAGTAAGTTGTAGATTGAACAAGATTTCGAAAGTGGAATATATAAGTAGCATGTTAAAGTGAACAATATACACAAATATACAAGAATAGGCTTTAATGAATTTAATGCCTATTGTCCATCTATTCATGTTAACTCAAAGTTGGCAATTTGGACACAGAGTGACACTGTATTGTAACAGAGTAAAAGTATTCCCTTAGGGTTTCCAAGGCTGCAATGCTCTATGAAAACAGGCTGCCACTTCTCTTTCCTTAGAACAATTTCAGTTCCTAGACATGAGCTTAATCACGGTGCCAACAGGGCCTTTTTTTTTTTTTTAAATTTTAGTATAAATACGAGAAGAGTGTTAGGCCAGGTTGATGAGAGAAACAAAACCACTGACACTCATTTTTCTTTTCTTGTAGTTTTTAATTCATTGCGGACTCTTAGAGTTCTTATCACAATCCATACATATAGCCATTGTGTCAAACACATCTGTACATGTGTGGTGATCATCTTTTTCAAAACATTTTCCTTCTACTTGGGTCCTTGGCATCAGCTCCTCATTTTTCCCTCCCTCCCCCAGCCTCCCTTCCCCCATGTCCCCTTGATAATTTATAAAGTATTCTTTTTTTTTTCATGTCTTACACCGACCACTGTCTGCTTTCACCTACTTTTCTGCTGTCTGTTCCCCAGGGAAGGGGGGCATACATCAATTATTATGATTGGTTCCCCTTTACCAGCTTACTCCTCCTAGCATCGCTGCTTCCCTTATTGGTCCTGAAGGGTTTATCAGTTGTGGATTCCCTCAGTTGTGAGCCCTTATCTGTATCAGTATATCTGGTCTGGTCTAGCCAGATTTATAAGATAGAATTAGGGTTATGATAGTGGGGGCAGGTCCATTAGAGTGGGGGGGCAAGATAGGAAAGTTCTGTGTTTCGTCTGTGTATTACTAAACTCTGACTGGCTTGTCTCTTCCTTGTGGTCCTTCTGACAGGAGGTGGATAATTAACTACTGATGGGCTTTGGGTCTCCATTCTGCCCTCCCCCACATTCTCATTGATATGATTTTGTTTGTTTGTTTGTTTTGTTTTGAGCCTTTGATGCCAGATACCTGATCCTGTCGACACCTCATCATCACACAGGTTGGTGTCCTTCATCCATGTGGGCTTTGTTGCTTCTCAGCTAGATGGCCGCTTGCTTATCTTCAAGTCTTTAAGCATCCCAGATGCTATATCTTTTGATAGCTGGGCACCATCAGCATTCTTCTCCACATTTGCTTCTTCACACATTTTGCTGGTGACACTCATTTATATGTACAGGAGCTTTATGTCAAGAAGTAATTCTATACCAAGCAAATATCCCAGCCCAGTCCAGATTAAGTTCATAAGTCTGATACTGGTCCATAAATCTCTCTTCAGACTCACACAGCCACATGAAATCATGCAGAATTTAGGAAGATCACAAGCCAACGCACGCATAGTCTTGTGGATCCAATGGCAGTGGCGACATCACAGAGCTTGCTCAGGTCTGTGTTTGTCAACAAATGGTGAAGGCAAAGTGAGAGGTGGGGACCAGCATCCAGAGGACCATTTATCTCCTTAGCACCTCAAAGGAGGTCATCAAGCTGCTACCTGATTGACAGGCTAAACTCCACCAGTATCTTCTGACAGATGCTATGTTGGCACAAAAACCTAATTGTCAAATGAAGTAAAACAACTGAATATACTTAAAAACATTTTAAATATAAGGTTTACTTGATACATATCCAGCCTCCTTGACTTTTTGTTCTTATATTCTCATAGTATTTCTTCCAAATTTAACCTATTTTTATTTGTAGTTAATGTCCATGTTATGAAAAAAATATTGAGGAGATGGGTTATCATTTTATCCTTTTTTTACTTAAGAAAGGAACTATTGTAAGGGGATTTTTTAAATGATTCAGAGAAATATATATATATACACACACACAACTTATATATAAAATTCATGTAAAATTCTATTACCTTGTAATCCCATTTTTCCACAAACTTCATCCCCCTCTTGTGTGTATGTATATGTGTGTATAGAGAGCTATGTATAGCTATATGTATGATAAATACATTCCTACATCCATTCTTTCATTACTCGTTATCCCATTAGATTTACTTTGCTCCTTCCATTGGTTGACTATGTTGTTTAGCACAAAAATCTTTAGTACGACTAATCTAATATTCTGAGAAATATTCCAGCATAACAAGAATATCTCTTTGTCGAAGTAACCTAACGTGGAGTCAGACTATTGAGTTTAAATAATGTTTATACCATTATACCACCTTATAGCTTTGTGACCTTGAGCATGTTTCCTGGCTTCTTCATGCCTCAGTTTTCTCATCTGTAAAGTGGAAATAATAAGATCTGCCTCACCGTTATTTTGGTGTTGATTGAGTGAGTTATTTAAGTAACGTTGTTAAAACAGTGAGTAGGAACAACACTGCATGACTGCTCATTTTTCTGATTTTCCTAGTTTATTTCCCAACAGAGTGAGGGTGCCCTTATTTTCCTCCTAAGTCCATTCAGAAAGCATGGCTTTGAAAAGGAAAAGGGGGGAACAACAGAGGAGAAACCAATCTGATAGGCTAAAGATCCCAGTTTCGGTGACAGACTTTCAGCAGAGGACGTCTGACTACCCGGATTTTAGTTCTCCCGGGGAATTAATTATACAACTCACTCCCCTAAAGTGACGCTCTGAGCACAGCCGGAAAGATCTCAGGCACAAATGTGACACAGTTTCTTTCTTCCTGGCATGTAAGGCTACAGCAATCGATGAGGAAAGTGGAAATTCATTCAGACCCATGCCTTTCCATTGTGCTGTGCTTTCTCTCTTGGGCCTAGAATTTGGAATACCTAGCAACTCTCTGATCCAAAGCCCCTTACTTGTCCCATAATGTGATACAAAGCGGCAATAGTCAGGAGTCTTGAGAAATGAGTCAGAAGGAGATATTGCTCTTTTAGCTCCCTGTTGCGGAAGCTAGGCTGCCATCCCTTGCCGGTAAAACTGTTTCTGTCCCCAAAGAGGTGAGATACATGAATGTGGGGGAGGACACAGAACACGGCATGGCATTGGTAGTAATCTGATCAATTAATTTGGTAAGGCTGCCATCTGACTACAGAGCTGTCCGGCCGGAAATGTGTAAAAGCCCCACGTGGTGAAACATGATTTCTACTAATCACTTGCTTTCATCATGCAGATCCCTCGTGGCAGCCCGGCTGGCTCATGAAAGGTCCTGTCGCCGGCTAAACTGCAGCCCAATTCCTTGCATGGGAGAAATTTGTGTCTCAGATATACTTAAACTGTTGAAACCCATTGACTGCTCTCTTTGCTGATTAATCCAACATGAAGTCAGTTATTCCAATATTTCCTCTTCTCGTGTCAATCAGTCCTGGGTGACTCAGCATATGTACCTGGCGTTCAATTGCTCTACTAATGATCATGCCTAAATACAAGGGGGGAAAATACTGATGTGACCTTGGGAATTGGCCACATTCCTGTTCATGACTTGCAAAGAAAAAAAGAATGCAAACAAGAATTATTCTTCATAAACTGGGTTTAATTCTTGGGAGCGAGTTTGTGAGTCATTTTATGAATGGCTCCCTGCTTCAAATTAGGGCTCCTGTTTCCGCTTCCAATGAGCCTCCAGTATTACATCTAATATCGTTTCCTCTCAGCAATTGAAATGTACATCCCTGCTGGGCTGGTAAGAATAGAATTTCTTTCCGGAATTCTTTCTTCTTTCTGAATTGCTTGATTTTACTTCCCCCCAAACGAAAATAAAGTAATTTGTACCTCAAACTAGACAAAATTAACCCCATGCCTTGTTCTCCTCTCGGTTTGCAACCTGACTGGTTGGCAAAGAAGGTTGCTTTCACTCATGGCCCCTCTGCCATACTTGTCCTTCCCAGCTCCGTCAAGCAGACAAACGTGGCTTCCATCGTAGTGAATTGGCTTAGGCAATGAGAGCCTTGTTAACACACGTTAGAGTTTACCAATATAAAGGTAGAACAGGGTGAAGCTCCCGGTACCAGGGACTATGACATCGTGTCCTGAGTAATACTCCAAGACTTTGTTCCTTGGCGAGGCTCACTGTCATCAGAGCTATCCTTACAGACAAGCCACTGTGTGAATTACACTTACCAATAGGCTAAAGAAATTAACATGTCTTGTTTCTGTTTTCTTGTGAAGGTAAGTCATAACTAAATAGCTCATTTGATCTTCCTTGCTTTTACTGAGGACTATTCCATGAAGATAGCAAAAAAAAAATGTAAATGTTCCCTCCTCTGACCCACAGGGAACCCTGGTGACATGGAGGTTATGCATGGGGCTGCTAACTGCAAGTTCAGCAGTTCAAAACTACTAGCTGATTCTTGGGAGAAAGTTGAATGCAACTCCATAAAGAGTTACAGTCTCAAAAATCCACAGGGGCAGTTATATCCTGTCCTATAGGGTTACCCTTTTGTATCATGCCACCATTCTATTTACATGGCAAAAACAGAACAACTCGTGGCCATCAAATTGATACCAACTCATAGTGCCCCTATAGAACAAAGTAGAACGGCCCATGTGAGTTTCCAAGACTGTAAATCTTTTTATAAATCATTTTATTAGGGGCGCATACAACACTTATCTCAGTTCATACACACATCAATTTTGTAAAGCACATTTGTACATTCATTGCCATCATCATTCTCAAAACATTTGCTCTCCACTTAAGGCCCTGGCATCAGCTCCTCACTTTTTCCCCTCCCTCCCAGCTCCCCCTCCCTCATGAACCCTTGATAATTTATAAATTATTTTGTCATATCTTACACTGTCTTATGTCTCCCTTCACCCACTTTTCTGTTGTCCATCCCCCAGGGAGGAGGTTATATGTAGATCTTTGTAATTGGTTCAAGCTTTCGACCCCACCCTCCCTCCACCCTCCTGGTATCACCACCCACACCACTGGTCCTGAAGGGATCATCCGCCCTGGATTCCCTGTTTCCAGTTCCTATCTGTACCAGTGTAGATCCTCTGTTCTGGCCGGATTTGTAAGGTAGAATTGGGATCATGATAGTGGGGGCGTGGGCGTGGGGGAAGCATTTAGGAACTAGAGGAAAGTTGTATCTTTCATCATTGCTACACTGCACCCTGACTGGCTCATCTCCTCCATGTGACACTTCTATAAGGGGGTGTACAGTTGCCTACAGATTGTCTTTGGGTATCCACTTTGAACTCCCCCTCATACACAATGCTATGATTTTTTGTAATGATGATACCTGATACCTGATCCCTTTGACACCTGGTGATCACACATGCTGGTGTGCTTCTTCCATCTGGGTTTTGTTGCTTCTGAGCTAGATGGCCACTGCTTACCTTCAAGCCTTTAAGACCCCAGATGCTATATCTTTTGATAGGCGGGCACCATCAGTTTTCTTCACCACATTTGCTTATGTACCTGCTTTGTCTTCAGCGGTTGTGTAGGGAAGGTGAGCATCATGGAATGCCAGTTTAATAGAACAAAGTATTCTTGGATTGAGGGAGTATTTGAGTGGAGGCCCAAAGTTCATCTGCTACCTAATACTAAATCTATACATATATGCACATAGATCTATTTCTATATCCTCATATATAAATATATTTACAAATGTACATGCCTTTATTTAGACCTCTATAAATGCCCTTTGCCTCCTAGCTCTTTTCTCTATTACCTTTGACTTTCTTCTTGTCCCACTATTATATTCAGCCTTCATTTGGGTTTCAGTAATTCCGCTTGGTTACGTTACCCTTGGTTATGCCATACCAGGTCTCCTACACCCTCCTCACCACCGATTTGGATCACTTGTTGTTCCCTTATCCCTGAGTTTGTTAACACCACTTCCTTTCCCCTTCTCCCATGTCTCCTTGGAACTGTTGGTCCCATTGTTTTCTCCTCCAGATTGTTCATCCAGTGTAACTTATTTAGACAGACATGCGGAGATAATAACATGCACAAAAACAAGCAACAAAAATAAAACAAAACAACAAGCCAATGACAAAAAAAAACAAACATAACAACAAGAAAGAAAAGTTTGTAGTTAGTTCAAGGACTGTTTGTTGGCCTTTAGGAGTGTTTTCTGGTCGAGTCAGATGGGGCTCCAAGCCCTGGCCCCAAAGTCTATTTTTGGTATTCCCTGGGATCTTCATTGTTCTGTTCCCCTTGCGGTTCTGTTCCACGCACTTAGTGTTTTGCCTAAGTGTGGTGGGATCAGATAGGGTGGAGTTCCCACATTGTGTCTCCAGTATTGTCCCCTGTATGGCTATGGGTCAGTGAGGGATATCGTGTCTCCTGGTGGGGCGGGCCATATGGTCTTCCATGTGGATTGGCTACTCTGAGTGGGAATCTCCTCATCAAGACTTGGTGGGCCAGGATGTGCTCCACTCTCTCTGCCTCCCCCTTCATCTGCTCCCGTGTGCTCTGATCAGACATGTCCCTCTCCAGAAGCTGCAGATTCAGTGCTGTCCTCTGAAATAAATTCTTTGACTGTCCATTATGGGAACACAAAGCCCAGCCCTTTCCAGCGGAGCACCTGGGTTTACACTGCTGACCTTGTGGCTGGTAGCCTAAGGCATAATCACTAAGCCACCAGGGCAGACAGCACTAATGAAGACAATATTCCTTTCTGCTGATTCGGTTTGTGGACAGAGAATCCTTTTCCAGTGTCAGGTTTTGAATGGTAGAGACAATTGATTAACATAATTATGATAAAAGAAAACAAAACCCAAAACAGGCAAATATGTTTCTAGTCTCCAGGTATCTCAAACCAAATCCTTCAACCTTGTTGTTTCACCTACCTGGTTGCTACAGTTCTAATTTCTCAATTAGTATTCTTGCTTCCATTCTGTGAGCCAAATTATCCTTCTAAAAGGTGATCTGATTTGTAACTAGCTAAAAATACAAAACCCTTAATGGTTTGCTACCCATCACTCTGCCTTGCTTTCTTGTATACTGCTTCTCATCCTATTTCTATAGTAACTGTTTTTCAGTTCAATAAGGGAATATGCTTTCTCCCTCTCTCCAGGACAGAGAAGTAATTTGGAGCAGAGACATCTTTTGTCATTGTCCATCGGGTAAAGAGTAAATGATTCCATCTCTTTTCAAAACACTTTAGAGGGACTTCCTAATGATTATTCTGCATGGGTGTCTTCCAGGCTGGGGCACAACAACTGGTGCCAAATATTATCCTGGAAAAGTCAACAATGTGAGATTTTTGGATATGTAGCTACTATGATGGAATGGAAGAGATGACCCCATCGGGAATGTCTCGACGAGCTGGATTTTCTAGAGAAAGGGATCTGTGAGTATTTCTTGTGGACCATAAAAGCCATATAATATACATTCTTTTCCTGCAGCCCCCTTACAAAGAATTGCCACAAGAGTACTACTTGGAAGTACAATGTAATATTCAACAGGAAGCTTGTTTCAAGTACAAGCTCGGGCTCTAGGGCATCCAGTCTTCTAACTGAGTGTCCAGACAGCCTGGGAGAGATCCTGACCAGTGCCAATAAACCATACATGATCCCCTCAAGGTAAGTATGTTATAGGTTACTTGACTGGAGGGTGTCTTCTGTCAGCTGGGAACAGATGGCCAAGGAAGGGGAGAGGGATGTTGGCTACTGAGTGGCTGGCATATAAATCTATGATGAGACCCATGCTTGGACACGTAGACAGCCCTATCAGAGGGATAAAGGAGATGGATGGGAAAGACAATACAGCAGAGGGGAAAGGTAGCAAACACATCTGGGGAAACACAAAGGCATGTCTGTTGATAGGAAAAGAAGGAAGACCAATCCCCAGATGGAGGGAAGAATGACTGAAAATGCTTTTGGAGACACCAGGGTGGGGGAGTGACTTTGATAGCTTGCAACAAATGGGCCCCCTGAACTCCGGAGTCTGAGGGCATTCCGGGGAACCAGGCCCGGTGACATGGAGCACTGGGTCACTGAATCCTGGATCTCGAGGGTGCACGGCATGCTCCAAACAGGAACTCCACTAGATGAACTGGACCCTACCACAGACACCTGAGGACATAAGTCAGAAAACACAAGGTGTCTGAGGAAGAAGACAGATGTACTAAAAGCGGTACACTGACGGTAGGTAGACAATCAAGGACCTGCTCCAGGAACACCACATTAAGATACGTATCATTCTGGCAAATGGGTGATGGACATTCTGTTTCATTTTCTTTATGCTTGATCATAGTAGGGTGTATCTCAGAAGTGCTATGTCATTGTGGGTGGCTCACCATATGGAAGTTGTGTTATTTGTTCTTTCCGTTTTTTGGTAAATGAAACAGAGGATTGATGAATCTATAGGGACGGCGCATAGAAAACAATTATGTAGGGGTTGGGGGTGGGGCAGAGGGAACAAGGGAGTTGGGAGAGGTACAAGGGAGACCATAGCAAGGAGACCAGGAAGGAAAAGTATGTTGAGAAACTGCTTATGGAAGCAATTGTACAATTCTGTTTGACAAGATTGGACTATGGAATGATATGTATTAATCCCCAAGTAATGATAAATTAAAAGAGAAAATAAAGCATGAATTCAGAACTGGGTTTTTGATTCCCCCTAAATCTTAGCTCCAAGTTAAGAAAAAATAGTTCTTACATCATGGACCTGCTTGATACTTGCCCTTAGGAAAAAAAACACAGAAGGCACGGGTGCTATAGAAAAATATGATGAAGAATGTAGATGGTGCCCAAGTTGAAGATCCAATAGTGTCAGGGGTCTTAAAGGCTTGTTTCCAAACAAACAGCCATCAAAGTGAGATGTCAAATAAGTCCACACGTAAGAAGCACACCCTCATTAGTCACTGAAGCATGGTAAACGATAATCTGAAGTTGAAGGAGAGACTAGTATCAGAGCCTAAATTTTGAGAACCCCATATACATAAGGCTATGGTTGACAGCGATCGCCCAAGTTTTGTAGTATTAAATTAAAAGTGGCTCGGGGGAGTGGGGTGCCAGCCCCACCCACTACTAGAACTCACTGGTTCAGTAATACTACTTCTGGGTTCAGTAATGCACAGTTGTACGGTTGAGATATATAAGCATTATATTAAAGTCATCTAGAGCATGAGAGATAATACAATAATACAGTCAGACATATTACATGGTAACATTGCTCACCTCTGCCCCGCTTGGTGGTCCTCGTGGGGGGAACCCGGCTGCCAGAGCAGGAGCCACCTCCCTCGCGGGAGCAGCCCTCTAGTCCATCGACCTCATGGGAGCCGCCCTCACGAGAAGCAGCCCTCCTTCCTCAGCTGCCCTCTGCCAGCCACCCCTCACCAGCCACCCTCGGCCAGCCACCCTCGGCCAGCCCCCTCCCGAGAACTAGGGAGCCTCCTTATTTATTGCTAACCACGCATCATATTATCTTTAGGGGGATACATCACAGCATCATGGAGGGGGTTGTAACACAGGCAATACAAGCAACAGGTTGTAACATAGGCAATACAAGCAACAGATGACCTAGTCATCTTAGAGTGGTCCCGGGCTTGCCTTTGGGCACTGCTTCGAGGGAACAATAACAGAAAGGAATGGGCCCTATTTGTTGTGGGATAAACAGTGGTGTCTGCTTGATCTAGACAGCTGATACCTCTCAGTGAGAATGACTCCCAATCCATCCTTGATGGTTGATGTTAGGGAGAATAACCTCTGACCTACTTTTGCTGCCTAGTGAACAATTATTCTCAAGCTAAGTCTGGCATATATTTTGGGGAGACAACTTAAGAGAAATCCCTCTGTTCCTCACAAAGTTTCATTTGTGCAACTACATAGGAAATAAGTCTCCAGAGAAGTCCCTCTATCTACAATGGAGGAATGAGAGGAAAGTGGTTACTAAATAGAGACCAATGGAGAGATGAGTCTAGAAGATCAAAGGCATAAAATGGACTTGAACAGTTAAAACTTTGTCAGTTTAAAGTACAAAGCAGGCTGCACCTGATCTGGTTTCCCAAATTGCCAGAGTCTGTGGTTTGTATTGTTCTGTTAGGTTTTTGCTTGTCCATATTAGGGTGCCTCTCAGAGGTGTCTCTCCTTGGAGGCCACCTTCTTGAAGTTGTGTTATCTGTTTTATCTGATTCTTGATATGTGAAACCCAAGATTGATGAACCTATAGAGAGAGCAAGTAGAATAAAGGTTTCAGGGGGGGGGGGTTCAGGGGTATAAGGGTGTGTGTGAAAGGAGATGAAGTCAAGGAGTGCACATGGAAAAAAAATTTTGGAAACTGTGGCAGCAATTGTACAATTTTACTGGATGTGATTGAACTATGGGGTGATATGATATGATATATATATGTATGTATATGTATATGCTTACATATACATAGCTATGCAAAACTTAGAGGAGACCATGCCCATCATAAGGGAGAGGAAGATGGAAGGTCCCACTGACAATGATCTCTCAAGAATGACAAGCAGCACGCTGAGGACAATAAAATGCAGCAGAGGGCTCTGTGAGTAGCATTGGACCATTCCTTCTTTATGCCTGTTTCCCTGAGTATCACTGTCTAACCGGAAAAGTGCAAGGCATTTTGTGAATGAAGAGAAGAGGTAAAACTGCCAAGATGGAGGGTGGGAAATTAGAGGTGAGTAAATAATCGACAATAAATAATTCACTTATTCTCCATATTTTGACATGTAACTTGTGGTCAATTATATACTCAACTATAATTGAGGGTGCAATGATGATTTTTGCATGTAGATCTTAAAATATTTTCTACTTGAGCCCTTGGTATAAGCTCCTTTTTGCTCCCTCCCCACCCTCCCAACCTTGTGAATCCTTAATCAATTATATATTATTATTTTATATCTTGCACTGTCCATTGTCTCCCTTCACCCACATGTCTATAGATCTATTTCACTGATTTCCTGTCATGTTCTTAGATAAAATTTCCAGATATTTTTGGAAATAATTGGACCTCATGATTAGATCAGTTTTTAGGTACTTGAATACAATTAATAAAATTATATTTCCGAATGACTTTTATATTCTCATTAATCTTTAATAAGAATGTATAGCTCACTGTACATTGACAACAAATTTAATATACAGAGAAATCGAAATGAAAATATCATTGTTTCAATTTGAATTTTTAATAAGATAAGTTTTTAATAATAAGATCAAGATTCCTTGTATATGTTCTTGTTGTATCTCTGGATGACTTAAGAGTATATATTTGTTAGTGTCATTTTTTTATTATTCAGAATGCTCTGTTTTATACATAGATAAGATGAGGCAAGAATATAGTTTCTTGATCTTTTAGATCTCTTGAGATTCAATGTATTTATTTCTAAAAATATTAACATTCTGAAATATAAACACGTGTGCTAATCCATCAGTTTCCTTAATGCATATATCCACCTCCTTGTTGATCTAGAAAATCAATCCAACCAATTAAGGTGGTGCAGAATAGAAAAGAAAAAAAAAGAAAGATGATGCTTCTGTAGGGCAGCCCTTCCTGTCACTTGGAAATGCTTCTTAAATGTTTCAAGGAACATTAGCATGAGTGTATCAGTGCTCATCCCTAGAGGGAAAGGGAAAGGAAGAAGTGGATGTGGATGCTCATGTGGGCTGAGTCGGGGCTAGAGGATTAACTAAGTAAAGGACTAAGAGACCGAAGTCAAACAGTTGTTACTTCAATGCTTCTCCTATTCCCCAACTTCAGAATAATGACATCATTTTTAGAAGCAGAGTGGGGGTGGGTGGGGAAGAAACACCCGATGACGTGGATGATGAAGTTATCATAGAGGAGACGACAATTCTTAGGGATTTGGTTGAGCAAACAAGAAATGAAATGGGCATATATGGATTTTCCTTGTGAAATCTAGAGAGCATATGAAAAGGTATACCTCTCAGCAACTTTTTCTTCTTTAAGGGAGGCTGGTCAAATATGTTCTTACAGCAAACACTGGGCAGTTGTGAGAGCCATTGTGTCCAGCAGGAAATAAAGAGAGCTGCTGAGTGAAACCTTTATTTGGTACTTACTGTGCCCCAGAGGCTGTGGTGCACAAGTTCTCCATGCCTTTTCTTATTGAACAATTTTGGCAAGTTCATGAGAATAGTATAATTATTATACTAAGTTCATAAAAACAGAAGCTTAGGGGTAGTGATTACTGACCTAAAGTCACACAACCAATAATGGCAGATCTAAGACTCATATTGAGATTATTTTAAACTATAAAGACCACGGTTATACGTCAGCTCAGCTCGGGTCACACCAAGTAGCATTTACCTCACAATGATCCTTTTCAAAGGTACCAAACAACCCCTTTTCTTTTGGGAATTGTTGGTTTTCATCAGAGGCAATTACATAATTTGAGGGATTGCAGTAAGGTGAAGATGTGGGTATCTGACTAGATCATGGTATTCAATATCTCATTGCAATGGTTCTGGCACCACAGCTTACTTCATGGGAATAATCCACAGGAAGCTTCAGTGCCAAGTGAGCCCTTAAAAGGTGCGCAATGCTTGGAAAGAGGGTCACCTGCTGAATGCACCAAAAAGCTGTCAGTCTAGGATACTAATGTCTGTCTTCTTGGTTTATTCAGACATGTCCCAATCTATGTGCAAAAGCTCAACCCTCTGTGAACTCAGGATGAGGCTTTTGCCTGGGGTAGAGGGAAATGGTGCCCAAGCGACCCCAACCTCAGAGAAGGTTAGGAGTCACCAGACAGTGGGGATATGTAGAGGATGACTGAGCAAACACAAGACAGGAGGAACCAGGGAGTGTAAGCAGCAACACACTCTAGAGAAGATTATAGGAGCATGGATGCACCAGATACTTCAGGGACGCTCCATTATCTCATCAGATTGCCCAGACAAAGCACAAACCCCTAGGTAAAATGATGGAGAAGTTTAGGCTAGCAAAGGCAAAGACCTAAATCTGCCGCACATGGTCCTTTGGAACCTACACGTGGCTCTGGCCATATCCTCAGGAAGCTGACCCTCATTTGCCATTCTGAGTGGTTAAAGTTATAAAGCACGCTTGGTTTAGACACCTTTTGTAGATTGGTTGCATTGGTGGCAATATAAAGCAATGGTTTAAATGTCCAAATCTAGATTGTGACAGCCATGTATTTCAATCCCAACTCTTTATACTAAAAGATGTAAGAAAATATTTTGTTGTTGTTGTTGTTGTCAGGTGCCATCTAGTCAGTTCTGCCTCACAGTGACCATATACACAACAGAATGAAACACTGCCAGGTCCTGCCCTGCCTTCATGTGAGCTCTTATGCTTGAGCCCATTGTTGAAACCACTCTCCAATGATGGGTTTCCCTTGTAAAATGGGCTTTAAAAAGATCATAAAAGTTTAAGCTGCCTCCAAATAAAAACGTATTCAAAATATTTTACAAAGAGCATACTACTTGTGGTTAAGAAATGTTAAAAATCATTGCCAATACTTGTTTCACATATGAATTTGGAGATTTAAGTAAAATCTTCGTTTAACAAAAATGCTTGTCTCCTGACTGATGCAGTACCATAAAGACGCATGCCTACATGCTGAGAACTCAATTTATAATACTAAGACATCCTGTACTAGATACCAGAAACTGCATAAGTATGTTAGGATAATTCTATAATTCAGTTTCCACAATAAATTTTATATAAGTTAAATAAATCCATTTTATAGATGAAGAAACTAAGGCTGAAGATTAAACAACTGTTCAAGTTTTAATATATGATGAGAGAATTAAGCTCCAATCTCTGGTCCACCTGAATACAAAGCTGTGGCAAAATGTCTGTATCAGGGATTCTCAACCCAGACCCTGACTGCAAATATTAAAACATTAAATCAAAATACTGATGCTGGTGCCTCAGCCCAAGTTATTTAAATCAAAGAGCTTAATATTTTAGGTGATTTTTAAGATGCAGCCTGGGTTAAGAATCAACTAATCTAGATGTTATAAAATACAAAGAAAGCTTTCACTTTTACAATATTCACAGGCCACTTTAAATTCATGAAGGGCAATGGGAACTCCAATCTATTCTTCTTAGTCTTTACCCCAAGAGTATTTTAAGGCAAATACCAAAGAACACCATTATAGGAAAGCAAAGTTATTCTCTTTTTTGCACAGGAATAAAGAGTTGTTATTGCTGTGACCTTGAATAATCTTTTGTAGATGGATGTGGGAGTATGATTTATTTTTTCAAACGCGGAGAAGTAAAAGCATCTGTGTATTGACCTGAAAGAATGTGTGGAAACCATAGGATGAGGAGAAGAGTTACTACACAGTTTGGATCGGGAAATGTCAGGGTGGGCGGATGTGGGACGATGGAAAAGGAGTGTGTCATGAATACTTCATAAATGGGCCCCCGCCTCCTTCACATTTGTAAGTGTCATTTATATTGGGATGAATAATAGTGTTGAGATGTGTGCTCAATGATAAGTCCTTTCATCTAAACAAATAAAGACAGCCCAGATGAAACTAGCACCCAAGGTCAGCGCATGCAAACCAGAGAGGGGATCTTGATGATTCATGCAAGCTACAGGCCCCGCACGAGGAGAATTTTGCAGGATGATTGCCTTGGTTTCTCTCACTCTATTCAGAAGAAGGAGTTTCTGGATGGAGTCATAGCCCTATTAATTTTCTACCCATTAATTTAATTTTTCATTGTAGCTTTCAAGAACAATAGGTTGCGTGGTCTAGAGTTTAGGATGTCCTGTTCTATGTCTAGAGGGGAGTGTTTCCATTGGTATAAAATAGGGACGTTGCCTGGCCAAATAGTATTAAAAGGCACACGTTTAATAAGACACAACTATAAAAGGACAATTGTCATGCAAGCTGTGTATCTATAACTTAAGACAGAAATTTGGAATGATGAATACATGAGCAAACTAAAGCCCAGCACCCATGCTCCTCAGGTGTCATCCCATAGGTCCCTGGTCACAAGAATCCTACATACACCATCAAGAAATGTTGCCCAGGCTTGTGTCAACCTCCCGGCAGTTAATGTGTTTGAGCCCATTGTGGAATCTATGGTGTGGATCTATGTTATTGAAATTCTGCCCCTTTTTCTGTGACCCTCTATTTTATCAAACATGATGTCTTTCACCGGAGACTACAGCTTCTGAAAACATCCCAAGAGTATGTGAGCTGAAGTCTGGCCAGGCTCACGTCTAAGGAGGATTCCGGCTGTATTTTTTCCCAAGACAGTTCTGTTCCTTTTTTCAGTAACCTACGGAATATGTAATATTCGTCTCCAACACTGTAAGCTGAATGTGCCCATTCTTTGGTTTTCCTTATTCACTGCTCCTGACTCAAGTCATGGTACTTTCAATGGTCTCTGATGCATGTGAGCAGGAAGACTGAGAAGGCTTTGTGAATGCTGGTAATAGATATCACCTACAAATATTTTTAATGGAAAATAGTATCTGAGTAAAAATATCAAGTACATCGATATGTTGAGCTAATAATATTAAGCATATATAGCCACCTCTCACTTACAAACATGGTTAGGTTGCAGAGACCAGGCCCTTTTGTAGAATTGGTGCTCCTAGCCCATCTTCAGCACTGCCGTCTCCCCATGCGAGTTGTGCACTGCTTGTCACGTACCCTTAGTGTGTTTCCGGACAGGCATGGTGGAGTCCCCTTCCCCACCATGCTGCCTCACCAGGGTAGAGGTTACATGGGTTATGGGTAGTGGTAATGGTGGTCAGGTGTGGTTCACTGCCTGTCAATTCCTGTACCCACACTGGACAGGGATTCCACTCATCTTTAGTTAAAGCTGACCTTGCAGCCCTACATGAACCCCTTAGCTCCCTGTTTCTAACCTTCCCTCACCCATGTCCCAGTTGTTTGAGTCCTCAACACAGCCTTTCCAACCCACCCACAACCTGGTCCCACCAGACCATTACCCCGAGACCTCTGTGACCAGACTGAGATGTCATGAAGATGAAGAACAGATTTCCAAATAGGTAGATCTTGCCTCGTGTGGCTAGGATGTTGCCTGGGCTTTCAGAAATAAATTGGCGTGGTCCATGGAGGTCCCTGAGCCCAGTTATAGCCTTTCTGGAGCTCAGAGGATCAAAAGTCCAACCTGAATTTCCTCCAAAAGTCATAATTCAAAATCCCCAGTAACAAGAGAATATGTATAGAGAATATATACAGTGAGGAGTATGTATAGTTCAATTCACAATCATTTTGGAAGGCATCATGATATGTTTTTTTTTTAAAGCACAGATTTTAGAGTTTAGATATAGTTCATTAAATGTTTTTTTTTTCCCCTAGTGCCAACAGCAAATTCTTGGCAAGTAACGTAGAGCATCAGAGTCCAATTACATTTATCTTTAAAGTGGCAGTAACAACCACAATTCAAGGTTTTTTTTAAGCTTATATATATCAATATCTAACCTAGGGTATGTATTTTAGTACCTTTGGACTCAATCATACTTTGTTCAGCTTCTAAAAAAATAACAAAGTGTTACTGACAGAAAGATAATCGTCATAAGTAATGATACCCACGGGAAATGTATGTGTTATGATAACTTGTGAAACTACAATTATTGGTATTATTTTCAGGTAGGTTGTGAGGTAGATATAGATTATAAATGTAACACTGAAGGATTTACCTACGCTTTTGTCTTCATGCGTGTTAGTTAATGATAGTATTCCAAAGCGATACAGGTGCTAAATAGATCAACAAAATAGACTCAAAAGAATGAAAAACATGCAAGGAATCAATTTCTATGGTTGAAATATTAAAGAAGACACAGCAATCTCAATTTTTATTTTAGAGTACAAGATACACTATAAATATAGCAAAAATAACTTCAAAATTACAGTTATTATACTATTGTTTGCAGGGGTTTTGTTTGTTTGTTTTGTTTTTAAGTTACCATGTGGTGAGCACAGTCTACGTGCCACATTCTACACAATTACTTTGAGAGACATAACGCATATTTTTTACAAGAAACTCAAGAAACTAATTGGCACTTCCACTTCATGCCCCATATACCAGAGCATGTAAGTAGGAAATTCCAGATTTAAGATTCACATTCATGTTTATCTACCTAAACACAATGGGCTGAATTATTGTAGTTTTGTACTTTCGTTAAATTGCTTTGTCTCTCCCACTCAAGTACTCCCTCAATGCAAGAATACTTTCTTCTAGTAAATTGGCATTCTATGATGCTCACCTTCCCGACACAACCGCTGAAGACAAAGCGGGTGAATAAGCAAATGTGGTGAAG
>NW_022103958.1:23017678-23027705 GCF_000313985.2 Echinops telfairi
CGGGGGTTTAAATGGAGAGAAAATGTTTTGAGAAACGATGTACAAATGTGCTTTACACAATTGATGTGTGTATGGATTGGGATAACAGTTGTATGAGCCCTTAATAAAATGTTAAAAAAGAAAAAAAATTGCTTTGTCTCTCATCATATCTCTCTACTTTTCAGCTGGGTTCTATAATTTACTGAAATGGCCACATTGAGCAATTTGGGGGGTTATTAGTAAAGTGAACAGGTGACAATTCAGGTGAGAAATGCTGAGAAGGTTGCTGTCTCTGAAGAACAGGCTCTGCTATGCCCATAGGCAGGAGTCTTTCTAGCTCTCAGCTTCTAAGCCTGCCCTCTGCCCTGATAGGATAGTGCTTCAAAACATTTAGGGTTGTCAACAAATGCCTAAAGGACACACAACTCTACTGTTAGCTCCAACAGAAAGGCCCTCAGCTTGAGCTTGATGGTCAGCAAGCTGAGTCCCCCCACTTCATAGTGCAGAGGGACTCCACTCCACATGCCAGACTACAGCCATAAAGCGCTCAGCTTTCCTTGCTACGTGGACTGAGAAGTTTACAACTCTGCCCCCTGCCCTGGCTCCTGGTTCTGCTATTGTTGCCCGTGTGTAGTTCCTCTGGTGTCAAAACTGTCTCCTGCATCAAGGAGATTCAATGTGTGGGAATCTCGGGGTTCAAAAGACACTCTTAGCTCTTCTCTTTTGCTGGGAGTGAAATCTCCCCTTTCTTGCTTGTTGTCCTTAGGTGCTGCCCCGCTGATTCTGGTTCACAGTGAACCTATGTTGAACAAAATGAAAGGACACCCAGTCCCGCACCACGCTTCCTATTGTCGTTCTTATGTTTGAGCCCAATGTTGCAGCCCACACATCAAGCCATCCTGATGAAGCTCTTCCTCTTTGCTTGCTGACCCTCTATTTTACCAAGCATGATTTCCATTTGGAAGGACAGGTCTCTCCTGATAACCTGTTCAAACTTCATGAGACGAAGTCTCGCTATCCTTTCCTCTAAGGATTATTCTGTCTGTACTTTTTCCAAGACAGACTGCAGGTTACATTGGCAGTCCACGTTACTTTCAATATTCTTTGCCAGCACCAGAGTTCAAATGCATCTATTCTCCTTCAGTTTTCTTATTCAATGGAGAACTTTCACATGCATATGAGATAATTGAAAATATTCTGGTTGGGTTAGGGGCACCTTAGATCTTAAACTAACACACTTGCTTCTCAACATTTTAAAGAGGTCTTGTGCAGCAGATTGACCTTGTGTCTAAGTTACATATCTCCTTCTATAATGGCTCATTTTATACCTCACAAGATGGTAACTATAATTAACCCTGTTAACAAAGACTCACAGCAGAACTATATCATCATCAGCATATTTTTCTCATCTTCATAGCCAGGACCAACAGGAAATTAGGGCAGTTTGATGGAAATAACAAAATCTATAGCTAGATTGACCATATCAATTAATCCATGCATTCTGTGCGTGTACACCCACACACATATTTTTTTCAACTCAGATTGGTTGTGGTAAAAAGTAGCACATTTAAATCTGTATCTGATGAGCAAATAAATGACTCATTGTTGAAACTAGGTTTTCAGAGCTGACAGACTTGACAGCTTAAATTCCTATTAAATATTTTATAGAAGTACAACTGCACTCTTTTGACCAGGTCTTCAATAACAGTAATTTGTGACTTACCCCACTACTGTCAGGAACCACTGCAATGCCTGAACATGTGGTGGTGTTTCTATTTACACATTTTCTAGCATTATTAGACTATCATGAAGGCCATTGTGTTTCTCATTACAATATTAAAATGAGGAATATCCTTCACTTGTTGATCCAATCAGTGAAGGATTCAAATATTGCTATCATCCACAAGAGTACTTCTTTATCAGAATTTTATGTCCTTTATTGACATCCATGAACCAGCAGTTTATTTCACTCTTATTAACCTCTTTTAATTTCATGTGAAATATTACCAGAAACACATTCTTCCTTACCTCTCAAGTTAATATTTGCTGGCACCTTTGATTCTTTGAGTTTCGTTGTTGTTACTCATAGTGACCCTAAGAACAAGAGAATGAAACACTGCGCCGTACTGTTCTGCTCAGAAATTATTTTTATGTTCCTGCCCATATTTGCTGCCATGGTGTCAGTCAATCTTGCTGAGGACCTTCTTCTTCCGCTGCACCTCTGCTTTACCAAGTGTGATGTCCTCTTGGACGAGTCTCTCCCAACGACACGACCCAAATATATGACATTAAGCCTCAACATACTTGCTTCTAGGGAGAATGTTTGCTGCACTTCTTCCAAGACCAATGTATTTGTTCTCTTGGCAGTCTATGTACTTTCAATTCTCTTCACCAATACCAATTCACACTCGTGGATTTTTTTGGTGGGGGGCAGGGGTCTCCAATGTCCAACTTTCATGTGCATATGAGGCAATGAAAATATGGCTAGGGTCAGGTGTACTTTAGTTCTAAAAGTCACATCCCTGCTTTACAGTACTCTAAAAGGTTTTGTGCATCACCTTTACCTAATGCAAAGTGTCCTTTAATCTCTTGACTGCTTCTTTCCTGATCATTGATCTGGGTCCAAGCAAGACAAACTCCTGACCAACTTCAATCTTTTCTCCATTTATGGTGGAACCTATTGGTCCAGTTGTGAGGACTTTGGTCTTCCTTGCATTGAATTGTAATCTATATTGAAGACTGCAATCCTTGATCTTCAGAAGCAAGTGTTTCAAGTCCTCTTCACTTTCAGCAAGCAAAGTTGTGCCATCTGCATATCACAGAGAGTTAATAAGTCGTTCTCCGATTCTGATGATACATTCTTCATATAATCCAGTTTCTCTGATGATATATTCAGCACACAGGTTGAATATATGTGGTGAGAGGTTGCAACCCTCTGAGAGGGACACACGCTTTCCTGATTTTAAACCACGGAGCATCCCCCAGTTCTGTTTGCAGATGCCCATTGGGCCATCTAGAAGGTTAGCATGAGCCAATGAAATGTTCTGGGTTTTCCATTCTTCTCAAGGCCATTCCTAGTTTGTTATGCCTCACACAGAAAACTTCCTCTGCATGTTCAATAAAACAAAAGTAAAGATCATCCTGGTATTCTCTGCTTTAAGCCAAGATTCATCTGCCATCAACAATGATATCCCTTCTTCGACCTCCATTTTTGAATTCGCCATGAACGTCTGGCAGTTACTTGCTAATGTTTTGCTGCAACCGTAATTGGACGATCTTCAGCAAAATTTTACTTGCATGTGATATCAATGATGCTCTTCTGTAAAAGGGGCATTCTGTGTGGTCACTTTTCTTTGGAATAGGCATAACTATGGATCTCTTCCAGTCAGTTGGCCAAGTAGCTGTCTTCAGATTTCCTGGTATAGAACAGTGAGTGCTTCCAGTGAGTGCCATAAGCTTCTAGAAATGTTTTAATTGGTGTTCCCTCACTTCCCGGAGCCTTGTTTCTGGCTAATGCTTTCAGTGAAGTTTGCACTTTTGCTATAGTATCATTATATGCATATAGCTCAGAGGCTACCTCCTGAAATGGTGGAATGTCAACTCATTCTTTTTGGTACAGTGATTGTGTATTACTTCCATCATCTTTTGATACTTCCTCCATCATTCAATAGTTAGAATCTTTCAACATTTCCCCTCAAGGCTTGAATTTTTTTATTAATCACCTTTTGGAGGGCCCTTACAAATCTTATAACAATCCATCATTCAATTGTATTAAGCACACTTGTACATATCTTACCATCAAAATTTCCAAAATATGTTCTTGCTACTTGAGTCCTTAGTATCGAATATCAGCTCCTCTTTTTTTCCCCTCCCTCTTACCCTCATAAATCCTTAATCAATTATACATTATTGCTGTTATTTTGTATCTTATACTGTCCATTGTCTCCCTTTACCCACATTTCTCTCATTAGTCCCCCTCAAGGGGTGTGTGTGTATATCCAACCTTGTGATGGGCTCCCCCTTTCTTCCCTTCCCTCCCCCCACCTTCCCCCCACCCTCATGGTATCACTACTCCCAGTACTGTTCCTGAGGGGTTTATCTGTCCTGAATTCCTTGTATCAAGAGCTCTTATCTGTACCAGTGTGAGTACTCCAATTTAGCCAGATTTTTAAGATAGAACTGGGTTCTGGTAGTGGGGGATAAGGGTGTGCATTCAGGAACTAGAGTAATGATGTGTGTTTCATCGATACTATACTGCAACCTGGTTGAATCATCTCTTCCTTGTAAGTCTTCAGTGGTGGGATGTGCAATTGTCAACAGATGGACTTTTGGGTCTCCACTCCAAGCCCCTCATTCGCATCAACATAATTGTTTGTTTTGAATATTTTGATACCTGGCACTTGACCCTATTGACACCTCATGATCACATAGGTTGGGCCTCCATTTGGGCTTAGTTGCTTTCCTGAAAATACTTGAATTTTTTCTTGACTTCTTTGAATCTAAGACATGCAGAACATGTTCTTTTGTTTTGATTTTCTAACCCTAGCTTTCCCCATTTTATAATAATATTTTACTTTGCCATCTTGAATTGCCTGTTGGAATTTTCTGCTGAACTCTTTGACTGTTATCATTTCTTCCATTTGTCTTAGCGACTCTATGTTTAAGAGTAAGTTTCAGAGTCTCTTCCATCATCAACTTTGATCTTTTTTGTCATTGTTCTTGTCTTTTTAGTGACCCTCAGCTTTCTTCATGAATGATATTCTAAATATCCCCCACAACTCAACAGGTCTTCTGTCATTAGTGCTCAATGCAGCACATTTGTTCTTGAGATGTTCTCAAAATTCCGGTGGCTATTTTGACTCCTGAGAACTTCTTTAAATTTTCCTCAGCTTCACCCTGAACTTATACATGAGCAATTTGGGGGTGTTCTGCAGTCAGTCCCTGACCTGATGTAAGCTGCAGGTAGTGAGCTTCACCATCTCTTCCCACAGATGTAGCCAACGTGGTTTCTGTGTATTCTTTCTGTTCAGGTCTATGTGTGTATTCACCATTTTTGTTGATGAAAAAGTATTTGCTATGAATAAGTCACTGGTCTGGTTTTTCTTGTTTCGATCAACAAGACCAGCTTTTGCAATTGAATTGCCAATAATTATCAATGCACCTTGATTACAATGCTTGCTATATTTCAGATGGGAGAAATTGGCAGAAATCTTCAACACATTCATCACTTGTTTTAGTGGTTGATACATACATTTTGATAATAGTTGTATTGATTGGATTTCCTTGATTGTGGGTGATACAATCCTATCACAGACAGCCCTGTACTTCAGGATGGAGCTTCCAATGGCCTTTGGAATGGACTGCAATGCCCTTTCTCTAAAGTGTTTCATTCCCAGCATAGTAAACCACATGGTTCTCTGATTCAAAATGGCCACTATCAGTCCATTTCAGCTCACGAAGGCCTGAGATATCAATCTTTATGAATTCTATTTCATTTTTGATGACTTTCCAAGATTGATCCCTGTATATTCAAAGTTCCAAGTAGCAATTGATATTTGCAGCTGTTACTTCTCCTGTTGAGTTGTGACCATCAGCAAATGAAAATCCCACGGGTTCTACTCCTACAAGCTTTTCTCCATCTGTGTCACCATGGTCAACTCCACTTTGAGAAAACTTCACCTGCTCAGTCATAGGATGAGTGTCTTGGGGCCGAAGGGGGTCCTCACTTGGCACCACCTCAAATAATGTTCTGCTTCTACCAACCAGACCTTCGGGACCTGGCAATGCTTCTATGCTATACATAAACTTTCCAGCAGCAGGCTCCTCCAAAGTGTATAGTTGACTTCTTCTTCTAGCCTACTCTCTGTTTGGATGCTCCACTGAAACTTGTTCACTTTGGGTGACCCTCCTGGCATTTGAAATACCAGTGACCTAGCTTCCAGTGTCATAGCAACACACAAGCCACCACAGTACTACAAATGATAGACAAGTAGTACCTGTAGGCCTTTGGTATATACACATTTTCAGAGAGAGAGAACACTAGAGAGATTCTTCCTACTGTTCCACTCAGGAAATGTCAGGGAGGCACTTAGTGTCCTTGTATATTGGAAGAGAAGAACGAAATTAAAGGTTACACATACTTTATTCCTGAGAAGTTCTGTGGGGAAAGGTAAAAAGAAGGTAAACATCACTCTTTACTTCATTTTCATAATTCTTGTTTTGTAAATGCTTGATGTGGTTCTGTAAAGCCTGGTTGGACTACCAAATACTCCTGACTCCAAAAAAGAAACAACAATAACAACAACAAACCATCTCACTGACATCGAGTGGATTCAGACTCAGAGTGACTCTACAGGACAGAATAGGACTGGTCATGTGGGTTTCCAAGACTATAACTCTTGGAGGAGCAGAAAGTCTCATCTTTCTCCCACAAAGAGACTGGTGGTACCAAACTGCTGACCTTTAGGTTAGCAGCCTAATACAGAACGACTGTGCCACCAGGACTAAGCATCAAATTTGTTCAAAAATTTGAAAGGATTAAAATTCCCTTATAATTTATGTACCCACAATGCCATGTGATCTGAATATTCAATTATTGCATTTATCATCCTTCACTCTATCTTCTTTTTTCTTATCTAAAAGTCCCTTTTGACAAGAAGTTTTCTTCAGGTGTACTAAAATGTAATTGTAATTTAAATGTGTAACACCATACAACTTTCTCTCAAAAGATCCTGCAATTTTTTTAATCTTGTGATATGAAAGGTTTAAAAACACTTTCCCAAGATATTTAACTTCCAATCTCAGAAAGGAAAAAAAAAAACTCTGATTAACGGAAAATCTAGTTCAACAGAAAAACTAGAAAGCATTAAAACTTTTAAAATTCCTATGGCATATTAAAGGATGTAAGCTAGCACTTCCCATGAAGCAAAAAAACTTTAGACAACAACTGAGTTACAGTTTATTTAATATAGTATAATATGCATTTTCCCTATTTGAAAAATATTGAATATAATCGTCCCCACTGGCATCCATCTTTAGCAGATATATGATTTACAAAACATTAATTTGCTGTTTTGAATTCTATAGAGTGGTCAATTGGTGAAGGATTCTACAAATTACTAGGACTATAACACATAGATGAACTGAATGATATTTATGTGTCTTTGTAGCTTGCAAATTTAATGAGGCTGTGTTCAGAAGAATGAAAATATTTCCACTACAAAAATGAAAAATGTTGGAATGAAATCTAGGTTCATTGCATGCCTAAGATCCTGAGACCCAAACAAAATTTTTCTTCCATAAGATCATGTCAAGTGAAAATGACTCAATGTTCATTAGCATCTTTGTTTAAAAGACACCAAAGGGAGGCTGACAAGCTCACCATGTCACGCATTTCACGTTTATCTGTGTAGACATAATACACTCTACTTTCAGGAAATCTAGGGCTTCTTATAAATTGCTGGTACTTCTCATGGAATGTGGATTGTGTAGTTATTTGGCTCTGAATGTATAAACCATGAATTAAGAGTCACTTGAATGGAAAATTATTTGAAAAAATACACTGTGATTCATTTCTAATGAATGCATTCCTAAAATCTCCACAAATGTATTCACTCAAAGAAGTTCTTATAGAAGCAGGCCAAAAAAATTATTCCTTCCTGTGATTTTTTTTAATATAACAATTTATAAAGTCAAATAATTCACTAAAGCTAGGAAATCTCATTTCATTATCAAGTAGAACACAAAGAAATTTCCTGTACCTCATTATAATTCTATCCAATTGCCAATTGAAATGAAAACTCATAAAAACATATGTTTTTAAAAAGACAATGATATAGAGATATTATAAATTAAATATATTTATAAATTAAATAAACCGTATAATCTAAATATTTTGTTATCAATTTAACCTCAGTCTACTAGAATGTTACTTGTATTCAGGAAGTAATTGCTATTCAATAGTCAAGTAAACTTTCAGACAGTGATTTTTGTCTTTTACTTCAAGTACACAGTATCTTCTAATAAAACCTGTGGATCTTGGATAGAAAGATTAGGTAACAATCAAATAAAGATTACCTCTGGGTGCGTTGCTTTTAGTATTTAAAACAAAGTTTAATGATGCTCATTGGTGATTATGAAGCTTTTGCGAAGATAAATTTTTGTGCTGTGCCAAATTTTAGAGGAGTTCCTGCACTGCCAAAAGGAACTAATGAGCTCTAACATAAATGCAAAGAGCCTGCAGTAGATATTGACCAAAGGATGATTTGTTCATTGTTTTATGGGTCCCTAAAATTGTATACCTATAGAAAATAGAATGGCATTTACTACATTTGATTATAATTTCAGGTTTTCAAGTGAGAAAAGATGAAGGATTTGATTTTAGGTGATCACAGCTATATACAAGGGAAAATGGATACAAAGGTGCTGTAAATGTAACTGGCACACTTGGTGTTGCTTACATGGCGATAAGGTAGGATAAAGGAGGTAAGCACCAATAATTACATCAAATGCTCTAAGTTAAAAGGCCATGTTAATGATTTTAAGAAAACAAGGATGATAGAGAAGAATTGGAAGAAGATCAATTCTGCTGTGAATAGGTCCATTGGCAGAAATATAGTCTCTAATGCAGAACACTGCGTTAACTTCTCAGCCAAAAACATCTCATGATCAACTGTATGTTAATGAAGGATTTTATGTTGTCATGATGTAGGTTTGGAGGAAGAAAGGCATATATTTCTGAATATCAGGTAATGAAACGCCCATCCGGGATAGCTCAGGATCAGGAAAGCATTTTGTTACATTAAACATGGGCTCCTCATGAATCTGGAATGACTCACCTAACAACAACAACAACAACAAAACGAGCAAAAAATCTCACGACGGATGAGTCCACAGCAGCTAATATGATATAGGTGATTACACCAAACAGGGAATTAGAACTCTGGCCTGTGTAAAACCAGGGATGTAGTTGTAATTTTGTTATGTAGTTGAGTTGATTTCAACCCATAGTGATCTAATATAACAGAGTAGAACTGTCTGACCCACAGTGTTTTCTAACAGTGGTATTTATGTCTTTTTTGGGTCCCTTGTGGAAGTCGATATGTCAATTTTAGAGAATGATTTAAGAACTCTGAAGATGGTAAGCTTTTGAATGCAGTTTCCCCAAAGAACTAGGAAAGATTCACTTAGACAGAATCAGGGTCTCATGCATCAGTCCATCCTGCCCTGGGTTTCTCTGGATCTAACAATTGTTCAAAGCTCTTTGACCCTAGTTCTTTGGTACTGTTATGTAGGTGCACCATAAGCCTTAGGACCTTCAATCCTAGAATCCAGCACAAATGTTGCGCATTACTGTCAAAGCATAGAGGTTTAAATGGTTTAATTCTGGTGTGGGCAAGTCCAAATAGAATGGAACGCTTTTGTTCTTAAGAGTCTGGCTAATAAAATGTAACCAAATTTTTATTTTAGCACTTTTTTTTACCCTGTAATGTGCACTGGAACGTCTAGCCAGGCCGTTTCATTCATCTGCCTTATTTCTTACGGCGTTATTGGCATCAATGAAAGCTAAGGCATTAATGAGTTGAAGCACTCGGGACACACAGTTAGTGAACGACGGAGTGAAGACTCCAACAGGGGTCTGAACAATCTGCTCAATTGTCTAATTACGGAGTGCTGGGTTCTTGTGAAGTCAATCACCTGCACCTCTGAACGTTAGCTTATGACTCTACAACACCCAGCTCCAGCAGGAAAACCACATCCACAGACCACACGCAAACTATACATAACTTTTCATTGAGAAGCGTTTGTGTATGTGTGGATTGTGTGAAGGAAAATGTGAGGTTTACTCACCAGCTTGGGAAAGAGGATTATCACTTGGCTTTATTTCTAGAATAATTTATAGCGAGAGAGTCTAGAAAACTTTGGAAAGAGAGGAAAGAAGGCCAACTTTCAGGTGATGCAATGGTAAAAGGAATGGTAAATTGTGGGATACAAAAAGAGTTTTCTATGGTGCCTGGCTATCAAAAGATATAGTGTCTGGGGTCTTAAA
>NW_022103958.1:23028633-23048033 GCF_000313985.2 Echinops telfairi
AGCCCCTAATAAAATGTTTAAAAAAAAAAAAAAGGGTTTTCCCCAGGTTGCCTCCCTCAAATATAAGCCAAACCTAGGAAGCGGCTTGTATCACATGGTAAATGACTGTAGCACACTTAGCAGCAAGCTGTTTAGAAGTTATCTCCCTGAGAACATCAGCCATGCAGAGCAATTAGACTTATCGCTGTCCCACCTTAGAGGGGGCTCACACCCTGCTGATAAGGATAGTGGATTGCTTTCCTGAAAGAGAGCTCAGAATAAGTCAATCCAGCTCCAGGATAGCCAAGACTAGGTCGCCATCTTTAATCTAGGGTCCGCCCATCTTGTCACAAGTGTAGCCCTAATCCCTCCTCTTCCTATTACACATTAACCCCTAGAATGCCCCACTTCCATTGCTGTCTTGCCTCTGGTACAGCTCCTTCCTGTGACATATGTGGTTACCTGTAATCAGTGGGACTTGCAAACCACTAAGTATATATAGGCCTATTTCTAAAAATTAGAGTCTCTTCTCCTCTGCCTCCTCCTACTGTCTGTGTGGACCTGGCTGTTGAGATCATGCCATCCAGGAAGTGAGCATGCTACCATAAAATGTGTCTGACTCCTTTATTTTATTTTCTCCTACCTTCCCTATTCTCTATGACTTTAATATATAGATATATTTAGATATATATAATTTTCTTTCTCTTTACAATTGTGCCTACAGAACCCCCATGATTGTCAGAGGCTTGTTACTCTGACAATAAATGGCATGACTGAGAACAACAGGGCAATAGTGACCCCATGTGTTATAGTGACCCTATGTGTTATAGTGACCTTATGTGTTATAGTGACCCTATGTGTTATAGTGACCCCTGTGTTATAGTAACCTTATGTGTTATAGTGACCCTATATGTTATAGTTACCCCATGTGTTATAGTGACCCCATGTGTAAGAGTGACCCTATGTGTTACAGTGACCCCATGTGTTATAGTGACCCTAAGTGTTATAGTGACCCTATGTGTAATAGGTACCCTATGTGTTGTAGTGACCTTATGTGTTATAGTGACCCTATGTGTAATAGGGATCTTATGTGTAATAGGGACCCTATGTGTTGTTGTGACCTTATGTGTTATAGTGACCCTATGTGTAATAGGGACCCTATGTGTTGTAGTGACCACATATGTTATAGTGACCCCATGTGTTATAGTGACCCTATGTGTAACAGAATGAAACACTATCCAGTCTGATGACCTACTCACAATTGTTGTTATGAGATCACTGTTAGCCATTGTGTCAGTGTGTCTTTTTGAGGATCTTCCTCTTTTTTATTGCTCCTCTACTTTACCAAGAATGATGTCTTTTTCCAGGAACTGGTCACTCCTGACATCATGTCCAAAGTATGTGACAAAGTCTCCCCATACTTTCTCCTAAGAAGCATTCTTGCTATACTTCTCCCAAAAGTCTTGCTATACTAATATTCTTCACCTGTACCATAATTCAAATAGATCCATTCTTCTATCTTCCCTATTCAATGTCCGACTTTTCCAGGCACTGGGAATGACTACAAACACCTTTGCTTGGGTCAGACACACTGTAGACCTCAAAGTAACATCCTTGCTTCTCAATATTTTATTAGATCTTGTGCCGCAGATTAACCCAATGCTATGCTTCCTCTCATCTGGTGACTGTGGTTTACATGAGCATTTGTGTTGTGGATCTAAGAAGATTAAATCTTTGAAAAAATTCAATCTTTCCTCTGTTTATCATAATGTTACCTATTAGCATAGTAGGTGTCAAATAATCTAAACATATTGTGTAAATATTGATATTAATAGTATCTATATTGTAAGATGATTTTGAAGTTCTATTACCTAAACAGAGTTTGATCAGACTAACAATCAGACACTTGACTGTTAGCAATTAGACCTGCTTTTACTTGAAAGTGACCTGGTTAATACATTTATTTTGAATTATGCCAAAATTGGTTGAATTTTGCTGAGATATTATTATAAGAGGCTTCCAAATCATTTTCAGTATCAGTGACTAAGTAATGAAATTTTGAGCAGAGAAACCAATCATCAGATTAACACCATTCTAATATGCAATGCAAATATTATGCTACTGGGATAAAAATGCAGACCTGCCCTTAATTACTCTAGTCATCTCTCAGTGGGACATGAAAAGGTTTGTTTTCTCACTTAACTTTAATTTATTCCACTTACTCTTGTTCAGGTCTGCAAATGAGTTCAAAAGACTTTCAGGCCTTACACCCTTTTAAGCAACCCTAAAACGTGCTTCTTTTTTCCCAGGTATATTTTATAGTAGTGCTCCATCCTCTATTTCTAATATATCTTTCTCTTGGTCTTTCTTTAATTATCTAAACAGAGATCAACAAATTATTTCAACACAAGACAATAATGAAGAGTGAGATAAAGCTGATAATTATTGATGCTAACAATAATGGGGATAACAAAAATAATAACTACCTCTACATTTATCAAATGCTTTAATTGTATCTTCTGGTTTGAAATATCTTTATTGCTATTTTTTATCCTATCCTTGGCTGAGTCTCAGAAACATATATTAACTATCTACTCAAAGTTTCTATTGTATATCTGTGAGGTTTTGAGGTGTCTCAAACCTGTACAAATAAGTACTACATGCCTGTCCTAAGACAAAAGCTGCCCCTTCCATAGTCACCTTATGTCCATAAATGACACCTTTAGCCTGAAAACTATAGGGTTATGATTTTTTCTCCATATTATCCCAATTTTAGCAAATCTTGCCATCTCTGTCAGGCAGACTTTAACAACTGTGATAGGTAGGCATTGTGGCAATTTGTTTGGACCAGGATTCTCAGTGGTTGGCCAGGTAAGGTTTAGTAACCCCTCGTAGTGTGACCTAACATAATGCAACCAACTCTGTAATTAGATCTGCTGGGAGTACCCAACCACTTGTCAGATTAGGGTAGGATACAAACCCTGGTAGTCTTGATGTAATTGAAATAAAGTTTCCTCCTGATGTGACTGACTTACTATGCAAGGGGACAATATGGAAATCTTCCTTAGTTTTTTCTGAGTCTGGATCTTGCATCTGGTACATCAACTTCCAGTTATTTGTATTTGAGCCCACTGCTTACCATATTGACCGCCACCCCCAAAGCCATCAGTGGCTTGCCATCTGACCTCCCAACCTTAGATTAATTCCCTCTCCATTTATAAACCTGGTCTGCTTTTCTTGGAGTAATCTGTCTCTGTGGCCACCAACTTGTGGTCTTCCTGTTGATCATGGTCATCAGCCCCCAGAGCTACTGGAAGCAGGGAGTCTCCTGCTCAGTATCTGCCTGCCTTACATACAGCCTTGGATCTGGCCTGTTCTAGAATTAGCCCTCTGCTACAATTTTCTTGATATAAATTCTGATATATGTATAGACATATTTAAGTGTCAGTGATTTTGCTTTTCAAAACCTAACCCTTTGCCTCTGCAAGCCTATGACAGCAAAAGTTCTCTTCACTGGGACACCATTCTACTTTCCTGGATAACATATGATTGCTGGGCTTCATGCCACTGATGCAGCAAAGTCGTTTCCCAAATTTGAGTAGTATAGAATTAACTGAAGAATGGAGACATCTCTACCAGCCACAGTTCATAGAATAAGAAATGTTATATTGAATGGAAATGAAAAGTTAGCAATAAAAGAAATTAGCAGCATTAATTTAGACTTTAAGAATCCCCTTTAGCCTCAGAAGACCAGAATGAGTTATGTGTGTGTGTGTGTGTGTGCGCATATATGTCTACGGTAGGAAAAGGAAACAAACTGAAAGGGTGTCTTCCAGTAAATCAATAAACCACGGAGTGATGTAGTGCTGGGAACATGACATTCCTTGTGAGCCTTAAGAATGATATGAAAAGAGGGACACTAGAACTAAAGCCAAGCTTTGGAATATTTTTATACACTGATTTGGGTTTTAAAATAAATTTTCATGGGAAGGAAAATGTTTCTACTAAATGCCATCATCATGAGAAGTAAATGCAGCCATGTCACAAAATGACTATTTAGATTATATAATCATATTTTATTCACTAAATATTTATTGAGAACTGACTGTGTGCTTGATATTCTGACAGGAGTTATGGATACAAAGATGAAAACCTTAGACCCAACTGTCCAAAAGAGAAAAAAATAGATAAGAATTAATGAGAATACGTATTTGAAGAATTTTAAGGCGCATTCTGGCTGCATGCTTCTGATACAGATCTCTTTAATCTTTTGACAGTCTATGGGATAATTAGTGTTCTTTGCCAATATCGTAAATTGAAAGGCATTCATTCTTCTGTCATCTTTATTCATTGTATAGATTATTGGACAATTTACAGAGAAGACAATTTATTTATATTTTAACATTTGGTGTTCTTTATAGACAAATATTTAATTAGGACATTTAACTGAATTTTTAGATATTGGACAGTTAAAATGATTTCTTAGAACTGTGGAATATGTATAGATTTCTGCTATACAGTTTGGCACTATTTAAAAGCAATGGCAAATAGAATGAAATGAATTCTCAGCTTCCAGCTGGTTAGAAATGGCTGCTGTTCATGTGCTAATGCTTCTAGTACAGCTGAATGTCCTTATCCCGTGCTTGATCATATGCGACCCCCCAAATGGCTGGCCATCTACTAATTATTTTGGGAACAATGATTATTTATTTCTTCCATCTTCTTTTGAAGTTTCCTGTATCATAAATTATTTTTGCATAAGATCCTTCAATATTTCAATTGAGGCTTGAATTTTTCCTTCAAATATGCTGAGCATGTTCTTCACTGCTAGTTTTCTAACTCTAGTCATTTACACACTTCACTCTCATCATCTACTTTGCTCTTCTTGAACAGTTTAGACCTTTTATTCCATATTTTTTTACACTTGATTTATATACTCTATGTTCAAGAGCAAATTCCCAAGTCTCCTTTGATGTCTACCTTTCTCTTTTATTTATTCCTTGTGTTTTAATGACCTTTCGATTTCTTTACGTATGATTCTCTTCATGCCATCCTACAGCTCATTTGGTCTTTGGTCACTGATGTCCAGTGTGTCAAATGTATCCTGGAGATGGTCTCTAAATCTTGTTGGGATAGAATCAATGTTAGGCATCCTTTGTGTCATAGTGGTTACCATTGAGATGCTAACCATAAAGTCAACAGTTCGAAACCACTAACTGCACTTCAGGAGAAAGATGAGGCTTTCTACTCCTGTAAAGAGTTACAGTTTCAGAAACTCACAGGGGCAGTTCTAACCTGCCCTATAGGGTTGCTTTCAACATTCTTCACCAGCATCATAATTCAAATGCCTCTATTCTTCTTTGATCTTCCTTATTCATTGTCCAATTTCACATGTATACGAGGATTGAAAGTAATATGAGCTGCCAAATACACACATAAATCTGTCTTGGAATAAGTACAGCCTGAATGTTTCTTAGAGGCAAGGATGGTGAGACTTTGTCTCGGGTTCTTTGCACATGTTAGAAGATACCAGTCCTGGGACAAGGATATAATGCTTGGGGTAAAGTGGAGGGGCAGTGAAAAATAGGAGGGTCTTCAACAAGTTGGCTCAACACAGTGGCTACAACAATGGGCTCAGACATAAGAACAATTGTGAAAATAGCACAGAACCAGGCAATAGGGCCTCTGTGATTTGGAATTGAATCGACGGAAATGAGATTTCTTTTATTTTGTTTATACTACTCAAGGTTATATTTGGGTTTGTATTGTCATTTTCTTCAGCTTCAGGGTGGACTTTCTGTTGTTGTTGGGTGTCCTCGAGCCTGTTCTGACACTTAGGGACCCTGTGAACTGAAAAGGAAACATTGTACCGTCCTGCACCATCCTCCCGATTGTTCCCAGGCCGCAGGCCCATGCTTGCAGCCACTGTGCCACTCTATTTCAATGAGGGCATTCCACTTTTTTGATGCCCCTCCACTTTAAAAAGCATGATGTCCATCTCCAGAGACTGGTCTCTCCTGACAACATGTCCAAAGTGTGTAAGACAAAGCCTGGCCATCTTTGCCTCTAAGGAGCATTCCGGCCAGTCTTCTTCCAAGACAGATTGGTTTGTCCTTTTAATAGCCCACGGCTTTCCATTTATCATGATGGTAACTATTTGTCCAGATGTGAGGATAATGATCTTCTTTACACTGAGTCATAATCCATATTGAACGCTGTAACCCTTGAGTTTCATGGGTGAATGCTTCAAGTCCTCACTTTCAGCAATCAAGGTATCTCATCTGTGTATCTCAGTTTCAAATCCTAACGCCACATTTTTCTTCATAGAATCCAGCTTCCAGGCTGATTTTTTTCAGCATACATATTGAACAAGTATGGTGAGACGAAATAACTCTAGCACACACATTTCCTGATTTTAAACCTGGGCTTTCACATGAGCAATTAATTGTCATTTTCACAGTCTCCCCGGACCTTGTTTTACTGAAAGATATTGAGCTTTTCCATCATTTCTTTCCATCATTTCATCATGTATTACATCTACTTAGGTCTACATGTATAGTCACCATATGTGCTGTTGAAAAAAGGTATTTGCAAGAGTCATACAAAATTCTATGATGTGGTCTCCAACTTTATTTCCATTATAAAGGTTTTGTTTTCCAACTATTGATTCTTTCTCTCTGTTTTCAACTTTCACATTCCTATCATGTGAATGTCAATGTGTTTTGATTGCATGTTTGATCAATTTCACATTAAAAAGTTGGTAAAGTTCTTCAATATCTTTATCATTAGTTCCAGTGTTTTAATGTATAAATTTGAGTTTTATTGATCGTCCTTGTGGGCCCATAGGTATTAGTTTGTCATATATGTCATTGTATTTCCAGATAAATCTTTTTCTATTATGAGTGTGCTGCTACCTTTTTCTAGCATATATTCAAGCATATGATTATTCAATTAAAAAGAGTTAATAGTAGCTCATTTCAGGGGATTAATGCCTAGGATATAAATCTTTATGCATTTTTAAAAATTTTTGATGTCTCCCAATGTTTGTTGAATCATACCTCATGCATTCCATTTTCTGATTACTAATGGTATTTGTAACAATTCCTTCTAATCTTCAGTGATGCCCCCTCAGCAAAGGGAGGGTCTGAAATATGCTTTCAAATCAGGAATGGTATGTGCCAGGGTTTAATCCTTTCATTTTATGCATTGAATTTATATGCTGAGAAGATAATCTGAGAAGGTTGACGGTGTGAAGAACAAAGCGGCATCAGGATTGGAGGAAGGCTCATTAACAAGATGCAATATGCAGATGACACCATCTTGCTTGCTTAAAGAAAAGAGGACTCAATGCATTTACTAATGAAGAACAAAGAAAAGAGCCATGATATTTCAATATACAAAGAAAATTAAAGTCTCGCAATGAGTCTAATAGATAGTAGATAAAAAGAAAAGATTGAATTTGTCAAGGATTTCATTTTAATTTGATCCGAAATCAATGCTTATGGAAGCAGCAGTTAAGAAATCAAACGCTGTATTACACTGGGCAAATCTGCTGCACAAGTCCCATTTCAAGTGCTAGAGTGAGGATGTAACTGATGATTAAGGTATACATGAACTAAGCCACGGTATTTTCAGTCATTTATATGCATGGGAAAGAAGTACGATGAATAAGGAAAACCAGCGAAAAACTGACACATTTGAATTCTAGTATTTGCAAAAAGTATCGAATACAGTGACTGTAACAATGGGCTCAAATATAGCAAAAATTCAGAGGATGGCACTGGACCAAACAGTGTTTCATTCTGTTGTCTATAGTTTGCTATGAGGTGAAGCTGGCTCAAAGAGGTCTCAGGGGAAAAAAACAACATAGTTTCTCTAGTAATATCTAATATTCTATTAGGTATTATGAGTCAAAATTTTTTAGAAATATTATTCAAATGTAGTAGCAACTTAAGTGTCTTCTATAAATTGTTTCTATTGATATACCCATACCATAAATGTGTATGAAATAGTTAACAGATATCAATAACTTTGCTAGACTCTGAAAATAAAAACATATGTTACATACAGCCTCGGTCACCAAATTCAAAGTTTAATGGCGTGTTCAGATAAATTTAAATAGACATTTATCGTATAGTATGATAAATGTTACAATATGAGCAAGTGCCTCACAGACCCATGGACAAAGATGATCTAACACAAGTGACTAAATATGGAAGTGCAATGGAGACTTGCTTGAAAAAGTAAAATCTACTCTCGCTTTTGAAAACTTAGGAAAAACTGGTAAATGTTGTCCTAGACAACGAAATAACACAAGCAAACACAAATCCTGCCCATAGCTAGTTACTGTGGGATGGATCCCACCTAATGACAAACCAAGGCGATGTGTGTCAGAGTAGAATCATGCTTCATAGTGTTCAATGGCGGAATTTGAGGAAATAGGTTGTAACTTTTTTTTTCTGAGGCACTGCTGGGTGAATTCAAGCATCTAATCTTACAGTTAGTGACCAAATTGATGAACCATATATACCACCCAGGGACCCTAAGCAAAACATATTTCAAACCCTCCTTGCTATTGTCTTCTGCTGAAGATGCAGGGTGATCCATGTGTGAGAGAGTAGACCTAAGAGGGACCGAGCTCTCTTGGTTATGGTCTTTTCAGGAGCATATGACCAGACCTTGTCTTTTGTGACACTTCTGGGTGGAGTTGAACCACCAGGCTTTGGGTTAGTAATCCAACACAAACCATTTATGCTTCCCAGGATCTAGTAAGCAAACACATGAACCAAACCAAACCCGTTACACTGGGCTCTATTCACAATCATAAAACCCTTATAAGGCAAAATAGAAATTCCTCCACAGAGCTTCCAAAGATGTAATTTTATAGCAGCATGCTGCCGCATCTTCATACCATGTGACAGATGGTGGATCCAAACCACCAACCTTCCAGTGGCCAGCTGTCTTAGTTATCTAATGCTGCTGTAAGTGAAATAGCACAGTTAAGTGGTTTTAACAAACAGATAGACATTTTCTCACGGTTTAGGAGGCTAGAAGTCCAAATTCAGTGCTTCAGCTCAGGGGGAGGGCTTTCTAAATGTGTCTTCTCTAGCGGCAGGTGCTTGTCTCTTTAGTTCCTGGTCCTTTGGTGATCCCTGGGTGCCCTGGCATCTAACTTACACTGTCTCTTCTCTGCTTGCTTGTTTAATGTGTTTCATATCTCAAAAATATTAGCTTAAATTACAACCTATACTAATCTTGTCTTCTGAACCTAACAAAGAAACGGCATGCCCACATGGGATTATAACAACAGGCATAGATATTAAAATGTATAAGGCTGATTATTAGGATACATAATGCAGCTCACAACAGCAGCCAAGTGTGTAACCACTGTGTCATGAGGGCTCCTCCACAAACACATAGAAGATGTCATTTATCAAGAATTTTCAGTGAACTTCACACAAAATTAGGGGTGCTGGAATAGAGGGATTCTTGGTGTGACTCCAGTGGTAGGCAATGGTTTTTGTTTACATATTCACTTGTAGGCTTTCTTTTTGTCTTCACTGACAACTTTCTGCCCAGTAGCATGTCATACTGTAGCACGTAACATGTATACATATGTGTTAGACAGGGTTCTCTAGAGAGATAAAACCAGATGGCTAATGATTTTATAAATATATATTTAGATAGATATATAACACAATAAATAGTTGTTAAATTATAAAGCCGTTATACAGATAGATAAATAGATAGCTAACACAAGAAAAAAATAGTTAAATTATAAAGCAATACAAGTGGCTCAGTACAATTCAAATATGTTAGAAAGTTGTGAGGCACTGGCAGTCCTTCAAGTCTTTAGGGCTGCCAGGTAGTCCTCTGTAGAGAGATTCAAATTCTCTGGGCACCAGCAGCCAACAGCAAGGCAGGTCACCAACAGTCAGTCAGGTCACCAACTGTCAGTCCCCAGCTCAAGAGATGTAAATTCCAATTGTGTGGCGAAGCTGGTCTTGAAGGAACCTCAAATTACAGCAACACAGTCTATGGGTTACGTGTCCCACAGGTAGTGTAGCTTGCAAATGGAGGCACAGAACAAGCAAGGCAGCCACACACTGGTCCAGTGAGCAAAGAGTGAGAGACAAGAAAGGTGAGGCTCACCGAGCCATTTCTCTCTCCACCCTCCAATTAATCCCACATGTGTTTATCGGCCAGGCTAGCACAATGAACGAACTACCTCAACATGTTACACTGTAGGCTACTCTGTTGGTGGCTCAGGGTTAATTGTATTGGGGTGGCACGGAGCAATGTTTTGTGAAAAAGCTGAGCCACTGGTGTTAAGAACAAGATTAGAAAATGAGTCAAAATGTGCTGCCAAAAAAAAAAAAGTGCTGCCAAGGGTTACTTAATGCATTATTATTAGTATTAATTAAGGTATTATTAAATGGCTGACTGTTGCCTCTCATATTCCTAGAATTTACACACACATTCATTTACCTTTGCCCTTCCTATGGGAAAAGCCACCGCGCCTGTCCATCTTCAGGAGCAGAAGGATTGCCTTGCAGGTAGCTGGGGAGCAGCTTAAAGTGGACATGGGCAACATGTGGCAGAACAACAACAACAAAAACTCTAGCTTTGGACAGGGATTTGACGCTCATCTTATTTTGGTGTAGTACTCAGACCATGTTATGGATTGAATTGTATGCTACACAAAATATGTGTCAACTGAGCCAGGCCATGATTTTTAGTGTTACATAATTATCCTCCATATTGTGATCAGACACACTTATCCTGTGCATTGTACATTCTAACCTCTATGACGTCAATGAGGCAGAATTCAAGGTCGTTAGGATAAGGAGGCAGGATACAGGTTCGAGTTGTATCAGGAATCACTCTCTTTTGAGGCATCAAAGGGATTTTCAAACATGGCGAGATTACAGGGACCTCAGACCATCAAGAAAGAAGAGCCAGAACTCAGGGTCTCTGTGTGGAGAACTCCTAAGACCCAGGGGAAGACAAATGTGGAGACACATGGAGATTTTCTAGAGACACAGAACCGCCAGATGTAGAAAGGAGAAAGTGACCTTTTCCCAGAGCTTCCCACAGAGCTGGCACCCCGAGTTTGAGCTTGTTTCATAAACTGAGAGAGAGTAACATTCTTGTTGTTAGAGCCATCCGCTTCTGGTATTTCTGAAATAGCAGCACTAAATAAATGAGGAGCCCTTTAAAGTTCTCATTTTAGTAGAGTTGTGTGATTATAATTATCAAATGCTTTCTACTTTATCAATTTCAAACACCAATTTGTGTCCCAGGCATTTTCTGAAATTTAATCTATGAGACAGCAGCACATGCTTAGGCAAAATGCCATTACTTTCTAACAGCAAGTAAGGCCGAAAAGAGAACAGAAAGAAAAAGCGCAGTCACATATGGTAGGAGAGAAAAAGGACAATATCACATACAGAAAACTACCTAGAGACAAAGAAATGCAATCTATTTACAAATGTTTACGGGAAAGATTCTAGAGATTTGGTGGACAAAGTAAAAAAAATGACAAACAATAGTAGCTATAATTTTTTAAATATCTGCTCTGTCAAAGGGGTGAAATGAAATAATTTGGTATAGCTTTTAAACCCAATGTTTATAGTTCTTACCAAGACTGGGCAGGAACACACAAATTAGATGTAGAAGACTCTAACTCAGAGATTGGTCAGTATTGCTGTTCTATTTGGCAAAAGAGTCTGACATGTTAGAAGCAGGAATAGAGTAATCCCACCGCCTTCAAGAAAGGAGAGCCCCCATCAGAGCACATGCAAGATTCCTGCAGTCAGTGGCACAGGCAGCAAAGGCATGCGAGACATCAACACTGACACTGAGACAGCAGAGAGCTGTAGTGCTGAGACTGAGACCGACGGGCAGGCGGGCTTCCTGGACAATGGAGAGGCAGAGGCCACGGGAGCCCGTGACAAAGTCCAAGGATTAGAAAGACACGCCTGCAAGTGCGGCTGAACAGGTACTATGGAAAAAAGGACCATATCCTTAACATTTCTGACCATGACTAGCACTAACTCCCATCATCATAAGTATTGCCTGTGAGTTTTGTGTTCAATAATTGCAACAAATTATTGAAACCAGCAGAAGAGTAGAGTATCATGTAAAGGGTGTTTGTTGTCAGCATAAGATTTAAAAAAAGTTAGCATCAATTAAAATAATGGAGGGTGGGGACATGTCTAGATCCGTGCCCCATGGCAATGATCTTGCGATAGTGCGGAATTGGACTCCCTTTACCCTGGTGAAGCCAGACAGCAAAATATTGTTACAATATTCCCTTTCACAATGACACCATTTCCTCAGTCAGTTACCAAATAACGGGCCAAATAATAAAGAACTCTAGTTTTTCATTTAACTCTTACTGACATCTCTTTTATGTTAAAAACATTCCAAGCTTGGAATTGAAGAAACGCAATCCCAATGATATGGTGACTTGCCTACAGGATCACAGTTACTTAGAGGTAGGACTGAATTAAAATGTAGATGGATTTGTCTCCAGGGACTGTGTTCTTATTCACTATCTTGAAGTGGTTATATGTCTAATAGCAACCAACTTCCAATAGAATTTTAACGATGATTTCCCCTCATGCCCATTTCTTGGGAGTTTAGAGACTAGAAGTATCAATCACATACATTATGATATTATGCTTCTATATTGACTAGTCTGTTAGAAAGTCTTTGTAAGAAGAGAGGATTTAAAGATTGATTGGAAATCTAAGAGATAGTTGTTTTGTCATTCAGGAACGGTCCCCAGGGAAAATACTTGAGCTTCCCCAGCTTCTGAGTGTGGTCCTTGATCTTGTACGTTGACATACTCCACTTTGTTATGTCCGTTCAACAGCAAGCAGTCCTTTGAGGACAGATAGGTTTCTTTGAAATTAAATGAAGAACCATTTAATAATGGGTAATATTAAATACAACTACTGTAAATCATATTAGAATAGTTCATTTCAGCTGAGCAATATGTCCTTGTTCTGTTCATGGATGGAGACAAATTATAATCAGAAGGTCATTTGGAAAGCAGTGTTTCCAAATCAAAGGAGTTGAATAAACTAAATCCATGCCCTCTATTGAGATATGTATGCTAAGTGGACCAGAACCCTTGAATCAACTGATTAGGATACAAAACCTCTCCCAGACCACATGGGAAATGCACTGACAAACATACTTTCAGCCACTTTATTCTGGTTTCCACATTAGTTACTCATTCTTTTTATAAAAATCATATCTTTCTTAAATACATTCAAATTCCATTGATTTATTCCGAAGCTATATTCCAGTCATTATGATTATACTAATATGGCTTCAGTTTTTCAAAATATTGTAAAAATATTTCCTTTCTCAACTATCAAATTTCACTCATTTCTGAATCATTAAAAACAAAATGTTTCAGAGGTGACCTAAATGTGTCCACGACTCATGTTCTTCTGATTTCTTAAGAGAAATGACCAGTATGTGCATCACCATGACATGAGAGAAGGAAGAAATGGAATGTGTGTTGAATATTTCAATAGGCTCCTGACTGATGTCTTTGAATTCTTTCTTGCTATCCTCATGTTTTCTACACTGGAGCTCTGTAATCTCCCTTACAAATTGTAATACTTAACATATCAGTTTTCTCCCATATAGAATGGATGGCCCCACATTCTTGTCATTATAACCTCAAAATCCTTAACGTGAGGTAACAGATCCATCTACTTGCTATTCCCCCCATCCCCGCATCCCGCATCTCACTCCAACGTTCTCTTTCTTCTCCCTTTCTCGCCCTCCCTCCCTCCCTGCAGCCCCCCCTCACTCGACTACATTGACTGTCTAACAATATCTTGAATATAGCAATACATGTCTACCAAGAATCTCTATTTACTCAGCTTGTGTTCAATTTTCGGTCTTTTTTCCACAACAAAGTTGGATAGATTTTAATCACTAATCTTCTGGTTAATATCCAAGTACTAATAGTTTCAACTACACAAGGACTTTTATATATATATTTGGATTCCTAATTGGATTTCTTAAGGTATAAGTGTTTAAAGCCTCCAACAAAGCAATTGATGCACACCATTGATAGCATCCTGGTTTCAAAAACAGAATGCTTAACATTGGAACTTTGGGTCTCACCATAAATTAAGCTCTGTCAGAATGACTCACCCTCGGCCATTGAATTGCTTCTGAGTTATATTGACCTAACAGAGCATGGTAGAACTGGCCTCTACTGTTTCTGATGCTGAATATTTTGACAGGAGCAAAGCTCCTCATCTCTCTCTTACGTAGCAGATGGTGGGTTTGAACCATGGACTTAGAGGTGAGTATACAAGTGCATACCACACTGTCTCACCAGGGATCCTTGTCAGAATGATATCTGACCTAAGAGTCTGAAGATAGAGTGGCCTGATGAAGTCTGATCATTTAAAATATGAAACGATTCCACTTGATGGTTTTAGGGCTGATCAAGAATATTCAATCCTCTCTTTTAACTTCTTTCTACTTCCTGCTTCTATTTTGTTCAACATAAACTTAAAGAATTATAGAAAAATTCAAATATATATTCTATCCATTGAACAAATGTATATGTATTCTACTTGTGTTCACCATACTGTAGACTGCCTTGGGTCCCCAATCTATGGCATTGGCATATGTATTAAAGTCATATGCTTGGGGAAAGCAAAATAAAAACTTTAAGAGAAAAATTTTAAAGTACATTTATTTGAAATTTTATGATGACACAATGGAACTAGATTCCTTAAGAGTATGGCAGGGAATGTTGAAGGAAAATGAGGAGATAAAGATGATGAGTAAAAGAGTGAAGAAAAAGTTACCAAAGTGATTTTGGTGATGATTGCACAACTCTTCTTGATGTGATTAAACTATCAAATTGTGTGCTATGTGGATTACATTACCATAAGCTGTTGAAAATCAATGGAATGTTGAGGGGCAGTCAGACTGTCAACAATGAGAGAGTGAGGAGCACCATCAACTTGTAAAAGGGTACCAGGCTCCAAGTCAGGGTCTTTTCCTAATTAACCTTTTTTTTCCCCCTGATATTAATTGATTTGGGAGAAGCCCTGGTAGTACTAGTACCAGCAGTTAAATGTTCAGTTCTAAGGTGTAAAGTGTAGCCAGTAGCTGTATAGGAGAAAGACCTTGTGATTTGCTTCTGTAACGATGACAGCCGCAAACCCACTCTGAGAGCCTTCTCCTCCATCATATGAAGCCGCTGTCGGTTGGAACTGATGCTGTGGGACAGACTTAGAACAACCAATGAGCTATCGGTCAGCTATAGGCTGACCATGGATGTTGAAAATTTTAAAGAAATCAACTATATTTTTTCATAAATTCCTAAAACATAAGAAGACTCCTAAAAACAGTACTGTGCACTCTAGCTAAGAGGAAGCTACTTTCAGTTTAAACTGAATTCCTTGTATCTCAGAACTATTTTCACTTAATCAGCCCTCAATGGACAGAAAACACAACGAGTCACACATCCACCCAACAGCCATCACAGCACCTTAGATTATATAAGCTTCTGGCTGTTTGTACAAGGTATCAAGAAAAAACATTTGAAAAGTGACTATTTCAAAAACCAGGAGAAATAATGATTGTATTAACGTGCCATAGTCCTCAGCAGCAGTGTTTTCTCAACAATTGGGCGAGAATTTGTGAAAGGGGTTGTCCTGCGCAGGATAGGATATTTAATCCGATCCTGTGCCAGACAGGATTCTGGTGCCATCACTACCCTTCCAGTTGAAACAACCAAAAATTTTCAAGCACTGCAAACGCCCTTGTTGGGACAATAGTTATCATTTTCTCTTTGGGAACTAGTGTATTATTAGTTTAGGAAAGACCGCCCTCTCATAACCAGTAAGGCACAGGTTTCCATCCCAGACAGAATATTGATACCTTCAATTGATCAGTTAGATGTATCCTGTATGGAATTGCCATGCTTGAGAGATTAAAAAAAAAATTCTGCTTAACATCAGGCTTGCCAAGTGTACAAAATAGACTGCATATTCTGAGAACTTCTTTATTGAATTTTAATAGTAGGAGACAGCTGCCAACACATCTTAACATTTGATTTTACTTCATTTCCTAGTTTGTGCCATGTAAAATTCATGAAATATAGCCCAGAGTTCAATAAATAACTCCTAATCCATGTCTAGAATTATATACACGCAATTAGCTACACGTAAAAACTCAGGTAAGTCCTCAGTTTCGACATGGCTGTTGTTGTGGGTACCACTGAGTTGGTTATGACCCACAGCGGCCCTGTGCACCACAGCAGGAACACTTACAGTCCTGTGCCCTCGTCACAGGTGTGCCTACACTGAAGTCCAGGTCGGCAGCCATTGTGTCAATCCACCTCATTGAGGGCCGTACTGTTTTTCATTCTAGATGTAGGATATTGATAAATCCATTTATTAGTATCATTGATTAACTACATTTTGTGAGCACTAAAATGGGCAGACCCTCTATCTCTGTGGTAAAGGAAAGAAGAAACAGAAGCCCTTGCTGAGTCCCTACTACTTCCTATTACCCTCCTCACTCGGCACCTCCCTTTGGGAGGGACCATTGAGTCAGTTCCGACTTACACCAACATGATGTCTTTTTGTTCCTCCCCCTCTGCTAAACCAGACAGGATGTCCTTCCCAGGCCCTGGTCCCTCCTGATGAGATGGCCAAGACCTGTCCACAAGGGATGAAATGTTACCAACTTTGATGCTAAGGAGCAACCTTCGGGTTAGTTTCCTTAAATACATAATTTATTCACACTTTATTAAAACATGGAGAAATTAAGACTTAGTGAGTTTGAGACTTGATCGAGATGAGGTGGTAGGAGACAGCGAGAGAAAGAACCCATTCAGGTCTAGCTCGCTCCCAAGTCAACCACTTTTCCCCATAACACTGTTGAGATTTATTTTCTGGAGAAGGTGGGGAGGGGGGGGGGGGGAAGAAATAACCATACTCTAAATGGTTTTGGAAGATTCTCATTTGTGAAGATAAATATTCTGTGAGTAAAGTTCAAAATCACTTTTGCTTATAAAAAATCATTCTCAACTTGTAAAAAGAACGGCTACAGGTCTGAATGATGTGGTAATGAGCACACATATTTAAGAATTGAAATTTAGAACCATTTAAAATAGAAAATGAATTCTTAGCCAAAATATGTGCTCCTGGAAAATAAAAAAGGAACATAACCAAAAGGCATTGAAACTAAATCACTTCCTGAGCCATAATGAGCTTAGGGTTTTAATCAGACTAATGAGAAAAGATCTGTAATTCGGCAGGGCTCATGAGTCATCCCTGAAAGTTTCTCCCTACAGTTTCATGGCAGCCCTTGATGTATCATTCATTAAGTGCTGGGAAAGTCACATTATGAAGAACACAATGAACTGCAGACAGACAGGGAAAACAATGAGGGAACAGAGACTAGTTCTCTTCCAAACTGCCCTTTTCTCCTCTCGTCATTGTGCACTCATGCCCTAGCCGTGATTTCTACCTCTGGCCTCTGTTCATTTGGTGAATCACTGGTTGATTTAAACACCCATGTTCCTGAAACTCATATAATACAAGTGTGGGGTGGTGAGGGAACTCCAGACGGAGGAAACAACTATAATCAATCAACTCTCAATTAGACACCCAATCCACAGAAGATCAAGGGCACTCATTCTCAAAATTCATTGATGATGCTCCCTGACGCATCGGCCCAGCCTGACCTCAACTTCATGCATTGTAACGCCACCTTTTCTAAGACTGTCACCTGTAGATGGGGACGGGATGGCTGTTGGTGGTCTGGAGTTGAGAATTCACCGCAGGAGGATCAACTACTTTTAGTTTGAAGTCGTAGATATATCACAAGATATAGTTAGGCAAGGAAGCAGAACTGGGGCTAGTTTACCCAAAAGACCTTACAGAGAGATAACCACTAAGTTAGGAGATGCTTTCCAAGGAAAAGATAGGTATAACTGACAGGGGTGAGACAATAGGAGAAACACAGTCTTTAATCAGCAAGGAAGAAGCACTGTGGATTACATTTGAATGGCACTAAACCTCAATTCCCCCATCTGTACAATGGAGATAATGAAAATCTTGCTTCATGGGGTTTCATTGGGGGATACGATGCACTTAAAGCAATTGACAATTTCATCTTACTATTAATAGCTAATGTGTTCTAATGAAATTTTATTGAGTGGTCATATAAATTTTAGAACTATGCTCCTTTTCAATGTTTTAGTTAATTTTTGGAGCCCCTTAAAAATTTCTTCATCTCATTTAAAGACCAGCAAGGAAAAGTTATTTTGTCTATTCATCTGTTTAATTCCTGGGACGTTCCAACCCCTCATGCAGAATATACTCCACGATATTTTGGATACATTTCAGATAGGTAGACTGGACAAAAGACATTTCAGATAGGTAGGCCATACCAGCATCTTAGCATCTGACCACAAAGGGGTTTTTATTTATAATTTCCAGAGAATCAACCTTCGTTGATAGGTTGATTTTTCAGACTCCCCCCTCCCTTGAAGCCTAGATGCAATGACAGCTGTGGCCACTGGGGTGCAGCAGAATGCAAAGGAGCATCATTTGGGTCTTTGTGGGGAAGCAACTCAGCAAGTCAAACCAAAGCAGGAGCCTGGCCCACTCTGCTCCCTGGAGGGTCCCTAACTCAACTCATCCGACATCCCACAAAACAACCCAAACAATTAGTGGAATGAAAACAAGATAACAACAACAAAATCACTTGGGTTTTGAAACCGTGCCCAGGTTTTCTTAGAGATTATGTTATTTTCTCTGGATCTTAGGCTTTTGTTGTTTAAAAGATTAGAATCACAAGATCTTCCAAATAAAACTGTGATATACATGTTTTTAATTTTTTTAAAACTACACTCATAATGCCTGAGCCATGGGAGGTACTCAATAAAAGTATCCTTCTCTAATTCATCATCGCACTTCTATTGACTTTCCCAGTCCTCACTTCTGACCTGCCTCACTCAATTAATTATCTGGGGCCAACTCTAAGAACTGAGCCAGGTTACTAGATACCTATATTACCTCCATTCTTAATCATTCCCTCTATTAACTGTGAACGTTGCATAGTACTTAAAGCTGACTGTATGATCTATTAATTGACAAGAAACGGTGGTTTTATAACAATTAGAACCCGGACTTTGAAGACAATCCATTCTACAAGGAGAATAGAGATGCAGTGCAGTCGAGTTCCGAATCAATTTTCCCTATAAGAAATGCAACATGCCGGCGTGGAGTAGGGAACCAGTGGAGATGTCTGGGGGCCGGCCCCAATCCCAACTACTAAATGGACACCTTCCCTCTCCCCCCAGAAGAATTTATTTCAAAGGTGGCATTGAATCTGCAGCTCTGGGAGAGGGACAT